>NW_027526361.1:77211322-77515808 GCF_048455015.1 Haemaphysalis longicornis | reverse complement strand
TTGAAGTGCACGCGGGAAATTTTAATAAAATATCCGGAACCCTGTTAGTCATTACACTACCTCGTTTAAATTTAATGTAGATTAGTAATTTAAACATATAGCTTCTACAAGGTAGCTCTGGTTCTCTCCATTCCGCCTAACTGAGACAGTCCCAGAATTACCAATATAGCCGCATATACATAAAGAAACAATAATAATGTGGAAATTATATCTGTTAGATAGCGCTAAGTTTCGGGCAAGTCTGATGTCTGAAGGTGTGTTTAACACGGTGAACCAACTGTAGTGGCATTAAAGCCAGCGAACATTGCTAGAAACTTTGTATGTGCCACGCTTTTCTCTCCCCTTTACTCCGTCATCTCTCGGGGTGAATATTTGCACTGATACCGGTAGTTGCGACCCCGCCCCCCCTAAAAAAATAACCTACTGCAGTCTTGAAAACCATCTCGATGGAACGTCCTAGAGTTATCGTTCTGCTGCATATTCGGATCTCGGCACGCAGGTTATTGCGAGATTACTGGGGAAATTTACATAACGAGGCAGAGCAAAGGAAAGGGCCATTTCATTACCCTGTTAGCCGGAGAAATCGTGAAAGCCGTGCCGTGATAATCAAATGCCGAGAACCTCCGGTATAAGGAGATAAGGAGTGACCTTTCTTTGGCGAGAGGTTAGAAGGTCACATTATCGGTCACTTTACTGTCTCTTTCTTTTATTTAGCTATTTTTTCTCCAAAAATAGAAATGCGGCAGGAAATGGGGCCGTCTGTCTTCAAGCAAATGATAATTCTTGACATCACGCCGTACCAAAAAGCTAATGTCGGGGGCAGGTCATCCTTCCGAACGCCTTCACGGGACGCCTTGTTAGCCGTTCTCCGGAAACCTTACCGACGGCCCCCGAGAGACGGGGCTCGGGGCCTCACTCAAATTTAAAGCCGTTCACACTACTCTCGGACCTTCCTGTTCTCTCATTAAATGCAGCCCCACTTTTGTCTAGTGCCCTGGCCTTCGCTTCGTCCACCAGAATGTTCAGAACAGTTTTTTTTTCCTTTCAGAGGGTCCCTATTAGTTTCTGGAATCTTTTTCTTTTGGAAAAATCTTTGTACACGCCGTTTCATGTATTTGTGTGCCATCTTTTTCTTGCCGAATTTACTTTGGCTGTGTCATTTCCGGTATTGTCTAGGCTTCCTACACTTCTGGGCACACCATGTGCGTCACGTTTTAAACCACACGACTCAAGTGGTGCCCGTATATTACGCTTGGTCCAACAAATTTTTGGGTCACCGTCGTCAATGTTCTATGAAGGCGTGCCGCTTTTGAAAGCTGTAATCACCTCCCAAGGCAGCATTTCTTTAAAGTTTAACGTTTTGTGACTCCTCGTGGTTGCCCAGTGATGACGGCTCGGTGATGAGTACTTGCGAGGGGTAAGCATTCGGTGCTGATGAGTAGCGGGCGAAGTTGAGGTCAGCTCGTGGGCGGAAAGGTGCCCCTCGATTTCTGGGGGTCGTTCCCCGTAGCGCAGTTGAGGTGCGTTCGTCGACAACCCGTGAAGTCCTAGCCTGCGGTAAGGCCAGTGGCGGAACACGTCACCTTCTTTACCACAATGGTAGCACAGGGCCCCAGTGTCTGACGTGCGCAGCACGGTCGCTTTCCAATCAGGACTTGTTCGTTCATACCGTTTGGCCTGGTTCAACATGCGTCCGAGCGGCTGTGTCACAACCGGTAAAACCTGGGGCGGTGTCGACGTCGGCGTGCGCAGCACATCCATGTAAGTGCGACGTTGGAGCCGGAATATGATACACATTCGTGTACACTCGAAAAGGGCTTGCAACATCGGCTGGTGCCGCGGGTGCCATTGCTCCTCGAACTTCGTCTCGGACGACGTCGGTAAAGGCAGCAAATGTTGGTCGACAGTCACCCTGCTGAAGAATCCGCAGTTCTTCACGCACGACGCTCCTTCCGAGCTCCCGCACCGCGTGCCTATCGTTGACGGCTGAAGCGCAGGCGGCCACACTGGCTTGACGCCCGTACTGCATGGTGCGCTGCTGTAGGGCCCGCTCCAGTGATGTCGCTTCCCGAACGAAGTTAGCAACCATGGTTGGCGGGCTGTGTAGAAGGCCAGCGAAGAGCTATTCCTTGACACCATGCATCAGGTGGAGGACCTTCCTTGTTTCTTTCATACCAGGGTCAGCAAGCCTAAACAAGCGCGTCATGTCCTCGACAAATATCGAGACGTTCTCGTTTGGTTTTTGAGCCCTGGACTGTAGAGCAATTTCGGCCTTTTCCTTCAGCTGGCTATTTTTGAAGTCTTCAAGCAATTGCCGCCGAAACTCCAACCAGCTTGTAAATGAAGGCTCGTGATTTTATCAGCTTATTTGCGCAGCTTACTCTTCTCAGCTTACGTACGTTGTGCCACCCGTAGAACGTAGCGACCCGATTGAAATGATCGAGCCAGTCCTGGACATCTTCCAAGGTGTCGCCGTGGAAGGGCCATGGATTGCGCGGCAAATGCACGACCAGCGGCAAGAAGGCTCCGCTCCCCTGATTGGTTTGTCAAGCCGTAGTGGTTGTCATGACGCGTGGAGGCGTCATCCGCGGGCCAAATTATGGTTGTATACCTCGAATGAGGCAGCTTGACTTGTGCACTGGTGGTGTCTCTCGATGACACTCGTGTGGGTCGATAAGCTAGCCTGTTTCGTAGTGAATGAGATTACCCAGCACCCCACCACAAATGTTACGAATAAATGTAGAAAAGCAGTGTTTACTGGGCTTAGAAGACCTACAGACGGCACCGGCTGACGCACAACCAGAGCTGCCGTCGTAGCACCTTTGCCTTTTCTGCCCACGCCCAACCGTCAAAAAGAGGCAGGCACACACCCAAACAGGGACAATGCGCCAAGCAAGTGACAATATATATATATATATATATATATATATATATATATATATATATATATATATATATATATATATAGATATATACAGAAAGATAGGTCGGCAGTCTACAATGCCAAAGGAGGCATAGGAGTGAGGTTAGGCTCTATTTTGTTTTACTACGGTTAATGAAGTTAACATTTTTTTTAATATACGGAAGAAAGAAAGAAAAACACGCGCCCAGAGTGGGGACCGAACCCACGCCTTTCGATTAGATCTCGGATGCCATACCAATTCGGCTATCTGGGCGACTGTGTTCTCCTTCACTTTCTGGGCAATTTATATTTACTAGAAGTATATCTGACGCTTAAGGGTGGTAGCCAGCGCCACTCTGACTACACGGGGAGAAGGGGACCTTCTTTTGAACCCCCGGGGCGTGACTCGAAGGTCTACAGCCTGTCATGAGCGGGTAACTGGTCAGAAGCCCTCTTATGCTACCTAGGCATCAAGGCTGCCAGAACGGAGACCCTCGCTAGGCTTTCGCAGAATAATGTAGTAAAGAAAATGAGGGGCTCGTTGAGGAAATACAGAAAGATAGGTCGGCAGTCTACAACGCCAAAGGAGGCATAGGGGTGTGGTTAGGCTCTATTTTGTTTTACTACAGTTAATGAAGTTAACATTTTTTTTAATATACGGAAGAAAGAAAGAAAGAAAGAAAAACACGAGCCCGGAGTGGGGACCAAACCCACGCCTTTCGATTAGATATCGAATGCCTTACCAATGCGGCTATCTGGGCGACTGTGTTCTCCTTCACTTTCTGGGCAATTTATGTTTACTAGAAGTATATCTGACGCCTAAGGGTGGTAGCCAGCGCCACTCTGACTACACGGGGAGAAGGGGACCTTCTTTTCAACCCCCGGGGCGTGACTCGAAGGTCTACAGCCTGTCATGAGCGGGTAACGGGTCAGAAGCCCTCTTATGCTACCTAGGCATAACAGGTCAGAAGCCCTCTTATGCTACCTAGGCATAAGAGGGCTTCTGACCAGTTACCCGCTCATGACAGGCTGTAGACCTTCGAGTCACGCCCCGGGGGTTGAAAAGAAGTTCCCCTTCTCCCCGTGTAGTCAGAGTGGCGCTGGCTACCACCCTTTAGCGTCAGATCTACTTCTAGTAAATATAAATTGCCCAGAAAGTGAAGGAGAACACAGTCGCCCAGATAGCCGAATTGGTAAGGCATTGGAGATCTAATCGAAAGGCGTGGGTTCGGTCCCCACTCTGGGCGCGTGTTTTTCTTTCTTTCTTCCGTATATTAAAAAAAATGTTAACTTCATTAACCGTAGTAAAACAAAATAGAACCTAACCACACCCGTATGCCTCCTTTGGCGTTGTAGACTGCCGACCTATCTTTCTGTATTTCCTCAATGAGCCCCTCATTTTCTTTACTATATATAGATATATATATATAAGGCGAATCGGAATGCGACAGAAAGGGCTCGTTGAATTAGATTAGGACAGAAATAAGGGTTGGCGATGTGAATGCCTCCGAAAGCAAATGGGAGGATGCGGTAGGTCAGATAGAGATGAAGAATTTTAAAAGACCGAAAGAAAGTGGGGAGAAAATGTCCTCTAATCTTGCCTTCAGATGAATAGTTCCGGCGGTAGAGCAGGTCGTCCGGTATGGCGCAGTTAAGCCTCGCGGCACATTGCCCGGGATACTGGAACTGTAGATGGACTTGACAGGTATTGCGAGACAGTGCTTGCATGGTCCAGTTTGTTTCTTGCTTTGCCACTGTGTTTGCTGTCTAAGGTTGGTAGTTCAAAAAATGCACATAACCATAAGCTGAACAGCCTCTAGGTCAGCTCGTGATTTTCTATTTCGTAGTCTTGAAAAAATGGGTCGACCACAATACGGGTATAAAGAGCGGGAGGTTGTGCCACCCCACCCCCGTATATTCCGTAATAATCGCTAGATGCAAATATACGTTCATCCTTTGGGTGTTCAGACGGTGCACATGTACCTACACATGACAGCATTTATTGGAATCTGGGGGGGGGGGCTCTTAAATAATTGAAGAATATTAGCATGTATGTTAGCGGTAATAAAGTGACCGAAGGCTAGCGCCAGATTTATTTCATGGTTTACGCCTACCAGCCGTGAGGCAAGGTACTGCAGAGAGTAACTGGAAATGCGTACTCTGCAGCGTGCACTTGAACTCTGTAAACACACAAGCGTTTTTGCATACGTTTGCTCACAGAACATTCATACCGTTGGGTAAAGCGCTTTTTCCTCATATGTCTATCATATTATTGCTTCCAACCGCGCCTCCTGATTTGTTTACCTAATGTTTTGTTACCAGCGCCTAAAATGGGCAAAACGACACATTTAAAGTGAGGACGTATATCAGGCGAACTGTTCGCACTTCCGCCTTCACGTGGTGGAGTTCTGCACGGAGACGTAAACGCCGTCATGAGAATCAACGGCTTTATTATGTGTCTAAAATTATTCGCCTCCTTCAGTCGTCTCACGTGGTGTCAAAACTGACAGCTAAGACGACAGCCACTCCTCTTGCTACGCCCCACCGCAAGGAGTGTCTGGGCTGTCATGCAGCCAGATAGACCGAGAGAAATGCCAGAAATGTCCGCAATGTAAGAAACGCATGTCAGTGAAACCGCGGGTAGATTCAGTATGCACTATGGCACCAAATGCTCGAGCATCAGCCAAGGATACAAAAGCGTGAAAGTGACATCAAAAGCACAACGCCTCCACAAATCAATCCAAGCGGTGCACTGTGGAGCAGCTGCGAGGCTTCCACAAGTAAACAGGCAGGGGCGAACGCGTTATGCGAAAGCCATGGTGAAACAAGAACCTCCCTGCCTCTCGAGAAGTCGCCTTACGAGACATCATTATCCTGAGAACACAATGCATGCGTACAGAGTGCCATTTCCGGTTGTTAAATTCGAGTTTCATGGTAACGTTGTGGCTTGGCCCTTCGAGGAAGAAATAATTACCTTTTTGGTTGCCTTATGTTGCTATCCTTAAGAATTAAGCGGGAACTTTCCGCATGAAGGTGTGATGTAATCTCCTGCAGATGCTGTCGCTGCTCTGTGCTTTCTGGTCGAGTTAAATAAGATCCGGAATGATGTCTAAAAAAAAGCTCTAGAAGATAAGGTGCGTGGTGTAAACAACGAATTTCCTGCGAAAGCTCCGATACCAAGTCAAAATGATTATGAAGATTGCTATTGATAAAAACCGGAAAACGACGAGCGTTGGCTGTAATGGCGTATTAAGGAACTGAGTCCCCGAGGCGGGATTGACATAATGGATGGAGATGCATGGTGCCGTTCAAAGCAGGTGCCTTACCTCCGTCTTCGGGCTCGGCGACTAGTGAAGCCTGGGAAGCGCCTCAGGGCTTTGCCGATGAATGATGGGCTCGGTGTGGGGATAGCGCAGTGAACGTTTCACTGTGTGGAGACTAAGAAAATGTGCTTCAAATGGTGCAGAATGCCGGGAATACATGAAGCCCGCGTCTCTGCGCCGGAAGTGTTCAGGATTAGGCTGCTAGAGGCCGGCTCACTATTTCACATACCAGGTGGATGAAATATTTGCAGTAGCCTCGGGAGAAAAATGCCCTTCGACAGCCGAAGCATGGGTCCTTTGCACACGGTAGGTAAAGAATAAGCGCAGTAAGAACGTTGTTTGGCTAAAGTGGTTGATTCTATGTTTCAGTATGACAGAGAAACAAAAAAAAATGAGGGAAGACATAGCGTACTCTTGTTTCATAGTGTATATGGGATTTAGCAGCCTATGTCACACAACAGGGAATCAATCCTTAAACAAGATATTTTTCGAAACTCTCGGTGTTGGGTGCAGTCCAACTCTATATTCTATCCGTAACTGTTAACCAGCTCTGGCGAGTATTGCTGGAGCAGGCATGTACTCTAGATGACACTCGTGGGTCCGTGAAACCTTCACCGCGCTGTATTCCCATTCCCAGCAACCTTGTGTTAAAATTCAGCTACACAAACTGTGCATCGGTAATGTCCGAGTTAATGTGCAGTTGGGCATGTGGGCGAAAACAGCGAGGTCAGAAAATTGAAGGCAGTGCCGTGAAATATATGTGCACATCACACTATCCATGGCCTTCCCTCCCAGGTCGAAGGCAGCAAAGTAACCCTGAATACATTCTCACGTCTACAAGAAGTTTAAAGAGGACGACAATAAAGGGAACGTCTCCGGCCACCACTTTTCAGCGCATGCTTAAGTGACCACGACGAGAGCGATGAGAGTGTCTCGGGCAGTTGTGCGTGAGAGCACGTGGAGCGAGCTGGGCGAGTTGAACGCCAGTCTAGCACGTGGTGTACGGGGGCAAGGGATGGCTTTGCTGAGTTGTTGCAGGCACAAGTTCGCCTTATTAAATTACCTTCACTCACCCGGACTATTTCGTCCTCATTCTTGCTACGTGGCAAGGTGATGAGTATAGAACACAAGCGCAGGTAGTTTTTTAGCCCACCGGACCTATTAAGCCACATGGTGGTTACAAAATCAGGGTCAGAAAATCATTTTGGGGTCTAATAAAGGTAGAACTTTCACTCACGCAGAATTTAATGTATTCTGCGTCCAAGGCAGAACAAGCTTTACGTCTTTTCCTCGCGAATCTAACAAGGAACGTTATGTTACACGAATTGACGCCCTGTGACTGGTGTACCACCTCTACTTACCGCCTCCTTTACTAGCGCACTTCCTTTTCTACTAGCTTATAAACTGTGTCAACTCCTTATATTGGAACGGTTACAGTTTAGACGTGATCTAGGAGACCATGTGTTGTTTCACTTTAGGTGCCCTTGTCAGTACCCTTTCCTAAACCGACCCTGCTCTCTGGGTTGTTGGCAATCCCAGTTGTTTCCAGGGAGGCCTGCTACAACTTTGGTAAATGGCTTGTAAACAACTGAGAATACGCCAATAGGTGTGTAATTCAAAAGGTCAGTGATATTTATCTTTTTATAGATCAAAATATTGTCGGTGTTTTTCCATGTTATCGGTACGTTTATAGTCCTTAAGTATACCGAAAATAGTGCAGAAAGCTTTTTCAGCACAATATCTCTTCCTTCCTTCAAAAGATCTACCGTTATGCTGTCCTGGCCTGCAGCTTCTTCTCTTTTATGTCCTTGAGAGCATTTCCTACATCCCCTTTAGTAACTGGTGGGACATCGGAAGTTTAGCTTCTACTCACAGCAGTTTGCCCTTATCTAGCGTCACTGGCATACAGTGTGGTGTAAAATGGTTCGTCTACTTTATTATCTCATCGATGTTGTGCGGAATGTTACCCCGTTCCTCTCTGTTTGCGTACATTCTGCCTTTGCTTCCTCTGCGAGCATTCTACAAGCTTCCTCTTAGTTGTTTTCAAACGTCCTCGAATTTGCAGCGCTTCCTCCATCACTGCATGTTATATGCACAAATGTAATTTGTTTTACTTCTTTCAACCAGTTGACACATCACTGCCAACTCCATTTGATCCACCGCACTTGACACATTTATGTTCTTACATTTCACAATTAGTTCCTTCGTTTTCTTCGTCAGTTTTTCTGTTTCTTTCCTGCCGGCTGCTCCGGCCACCACTGTAGTCTACAGCTGGTGGAGATTCTGTAATTGGCGTTGTTAGGTTGTCACTTAGCCTGTCTGCACTATCCTGGTTCCCCTCAAGGAGAATCGGAAATTTGTTTTGCACAGCTGTTTTAAACACCTCCGTCCTAGCTTAACTTACTCTATACTTCACGAGTTTCCTTCTTTTTCTTTGGAGATTCAGGCTGACATTACATATAAACAGGCTGTGATCACTGCGCCGAACGTTACTTATCCCCTCTACCTCAAGACGAATACCTGCGCTTACTTAAAATGAAGTCAATTTTGTTTTATTGTGCTATCAGGACTTTTCTATGTTCATTTTCCCTTCTTTCGTATGTGGAAGAACGTGTTCATCAACCGCAGGTTATTTCTGACCGAAAATCCCGTCAATGTGTCTTCTCGACTACTGCAATTGTCTATTCCAAATTTTCCCACTGACCTGTCTCCATTTTGCTTGTTACCAACTTGTGCGGTAAATTCACCGATATTAATTCACGCATAATGTTTTCGTATACGGCTGCGAGCTACACTTTCGAGTTTTATACGCAGACGATGCAGTGCGGTATTACAGTAGTAGTTGCAGTAAGCCTACAACATTTCCGTTGTGTGGTGCTTTGGAATTTGTTATTTTGATAGCTTCTCTTTCAGCTCGAGTTTACAGTTAACAGCTGAGCTGTATAGGCACGAGGTTGGTCCGGTAGTGCTCGCAAAGGAACCTACCAAAATAAATACCGAGCGCACTTGAAGGTGCGCCTCGTCAGAAGAGACCATATCGTCCAGGCTTGCGCGTGTGCTTGCGCCACGTGAGAAACTCCCAAAAAAATTCAAAACAGAAATGTCAAGCGCACGTGGGCGTGCATCTCGTGAGGAGCGCCTCGAATTGTCCAGTTCGACCTTCAAAAACACTCTGCCCAGCGTTCGAGGCAAGAGCTCTTGCATCGTGTTCTCCTGGCCAGTTCAGGCGCTTTTGCAGATTAGGTGCGAAGCACAGAAAAGGTCGCGGTATGGACGCGGAGTTCACAAAGCCGTTTGCCGCCGGCTCTAGCGCACGCGGTCTACTTAGGGAGAGATGTCAAAGCCTGCGGACAAAACGTTCCGGGCCAGCCAGTAATGAAGAACTTTCAGTTACATGTTCGAAAATCCCTTTCAGGTAGGTCTCCGACGATGGAAGAGGGGCCGCCGGCTCCGCTCTTTCTCCAGCCTTGCACCACTAGTGCAAGCTGCGCCAATTGTTTTTTTTGTACGGTTATCTGGTGACATCAATCAGTGCGGGGCAACACTGTTCAAAGTGTGCGGATAGTCGCCTATACAATTGCAAAGTGCTCCATAAACCATGACGTACTTGAAAGGCCAGGCTTCAAGCGTAGTGTTCGGAAGACACCAATGGCAGCGATCTCTTACTGTTCCCTCTCAAAACTACCTAATTGAATCCAATACCTATCTTTCATATATACCAACCGGTACTTATCACGTGTGTTGCTGTTCCACGCATCGAATCGTATTTACCTCATCTGTCGCTTTTAACAGGGGAGCTGCTCTTGGTGGAGGATTTCATGGGACGAATTGTGGTAACGCGGCCGTAGCGATGTGGAGAAGACATAGTCATACGAGGAGGAGAGCAAACGCTAAGCAAAGATGAGCCAAGTTAAAAGAATGCTTGAACGAAGAGCTTGTTGAACACCACAAGAACACTACCACATCTGGTGGCAATGTTTATTCTTGTCGACATTGTTGAGCAAAAAGAACACAATAAAGATATTTGAAGCAAGTCATACATACATCAGAGGTGTTTGCTTCGTCCTTCTAATTAGAAATACATGGTTGCTTGAGTTATGCAATCAAACAAACAAAAAAATACGTCGTTAAAAAACCAACCTCTCGCGGCACCTACGCACGCCAGTGCTCAAAGTTTAAAATTAGCAAAATGCTCCAGTAGATGGCGCGAGCTGTGGAATCCGGCAGAAAGGAATTTACCTGAACGGGAATCGCTGATACGGCTTATAAAATGTCTATAAATCTTAGAAGCGATTAGCAACGAAAGGCAGCTTTGCGGTTGACATAACCGTGCGCAAGATTAAGTCGGTGAAGCTGGGTTAATTTTTTGTCTGGCTATTCACGCCGTGCAACAGAACATTTTGGCGTTGGTTTCTGCTATGTGTGGCATATAAACTAGCCATTTCTGAGTAGGATTCCCCTTATTCTTGCAAACGCGTGCTAACTTCTGCCTGCAAAAATATACCCCGGCAGAAATCTTGTTATGAGCGTTCGATTCGATGGTGTTTTTATTGATCAGAAAGAAAGAACATACAATGGGTATATACAGGAGGAGGTACCGAAGTCAAAGACTGCAGGGGGACCTCCTTTAATGTAAGCATCAACAAGTAAATATTTTAACCAACAGCGGTTACAGTATCGTGTTGAAAGAGACAAAACAGATATTACCAAACTGAGATTGCACAATTATCTTAAAAAAGCAAACAAAACATGTGATAAAAAGCAAATAAATAAACTCAAATTAACTGAATATGAGCACGTAAGCAATATTTGAAGCTATTTTTGATGAAATAATGGCCGTGGTCGTTAAACAAAAACGTCCTGCATCGAGAAATCAAATTTTCCATTGGCGTTGCAGTGAGGCTCTATAAAAAACATAGTGCCCTCCCACTCTGTGAAGAAGGATGACCAGCAAGGCTGTGGTGCTTACCCTTAACGTAAGCGATGATGCTTTGACCGGGTCGCAGTCCAAGGGATGCACGAAGCAAAACACCTTTGTTGGTAATTTGTGATTGAGCAAACTTCCCGGTTAATTACCGGAATGAAACTTTCACGAAGTTTTATTCCACAGGGCAAACATGGGACTTTCCGTTTTCCTCCTGTAGAAGTGCATGTATTGACAGCAGACCATTATTTATGGTCTGACAGCAAACCATTAATAAGTACATTATTTACAACTTCAGTGTGAACGTCGGATTTTTCAAAAGTAACTTACACTGTGCGTAATGTTGGAGGAGCCGTCTGAACGACTAACTTGTTGGAGGAGCTGTCTGAACGACTAACTTGCGCATAATGGTTTTCGGGATAGTTTCAATAAAACAAGAATTCCAGCCAGTTTCTGTAATGACACTCCCTCCGAAGGTGGACGTGCTTCACTGTGCGACACCATATTGTGGGAAAACCCTGTTATAGAAACAAGCTAACTATTTCCTAAAAGTGGGATTTCTCTCTAAACTTAAAACGTTAATGGTAAGGCATTATTTGGGCGAAATATAAGCCGTTTTATATTCAGGTGTGAAGGCCCTAGGATTTATTTTATTTTGTATGAGTTTTTTCTTACGCATCAGGTGTGGCGCACAGTTTTACGGTCCAGGGTATTAGAGTGGGCGCCGCAACGTGGCGCTACGCTCGCGTCCGATTCTTGTCAACATCGCTCTGTTGCCTAAGACGACCTGCTGGATCGTAGCCATAGACAGCTTTGCTTTAAAAAACAATTTTTTTCTCTTGAAACAACAGCAAATGTTTACATAGTCCCTTGGCATCTGAAATCGCAGAAGCCAAAACAGGTTCTTCGGATTATTCAGGGTTCAATATTAGCAACAGAAGCAAATCAGGGCGAGGTACGTTGCTTTTCAGCTTTCACTACTTGATGGCTGTTAGCGTATGACGAATGTCCCAGAAAGAGTCTATTAGGTGCAGTTCATTTTCTTGACTAGGTCGGGTGAAATAACTCGTCTGCGCTTAGGTAAAAGGCAATCGAGATCAGGGAGTTCCCTGTCCCAAGCTGGTCCGTTGGGGACTTAGTTAGGACTCCCGCATGCGGGACAGGAAACGTCCCGGACGCTTTCCCGTTTTCCTAAACGGACGTGGTAGCGGTGACAAACTCCCCACATGTATAGAGGGTGCGAAAGAAAAATAGGAATACGGGGATTGTGATCCTGGCCTGGCAGCGGCTCACGTGCAAGCTGTCACGGAAAAGGAAGTAGCAAATGTCGTGGCCGCTGCACAGGTGTGACCGGGTGCGTCGCTACTATCGAATTATCGCCGACAAAGTTGCCGTCCTAGTGGGAAATAACGAGGCCGGGACAGAAGAGGGCAGAATGACTAGAGTGAAAGTGAGGCCCAGAACTAACGCCCGCAAGCTGACAAGCTTCGTTTCCCGTTTTAAGTGCGAATGCACTTTTCAAGCGACCCTGAACCTGCGTCCACCGGCGATGTCCGCGCACGTAGAGATGGGCACGTTCAGCCTGGCCGCTGAGATGGCACATACCCACGTGGGGGATTGGCCAGAAATCTCCTCGTCTTCCTTGGCAACGGGGGGAGATGGGCGCGCGCTGCCTGGCCGCTGACATGGCACATACCCACGTGGGGGATTGGCCAAGAATCCGGCGTGAGAAGGGCTAATGCACCTGCTTAAAGGAGTACTGACACGAAATTTCAAAGCTGAGATCCGCTCTAGCAATCAAGTACAACGACAACACAAATAGGTGTCTGTGAATAAATGCATCTTTCTTTCTTTGTAGTTGTGTGTGTGTGTGATCTCTCTTTCGCGAATATTACCGAACCGCGCAAATTCAACTCGTGCATTCGCACTTTCACATTCTTCCCCTCGGGGAAATGCGGGGAATTTTTTTGGTAGCCCATTCCGATCTCCGTGTCTGGCACATCGCACTATGCCGGGTGCTAAACAAACGGCGAGAAAAGCCAGAGCAGGGCGTTATTAAAGGAAACTGGTGACACGTGCTCAGCGCGCGTCGGTTTTCATCGGGCCTAACACCGAGCACACGGTAAGATGAAGCCGAAAGATTGCGCTGGGCTTAAACGAAAGTCATTAGGTCTGCCCTGTCGCCTGGAACGGGCATCCTCTGTGCATAATTTATCTCGTTTTCGAGACGCTCCTAATGAGCGGAGTTGGCATCCGGACCGACAGCCCAGTCCCCGACACTGAGCGTGAAGCTTGGTTGGCCGTGTGCGAAGCCCGGTTGGTGCGATCGCCTTTAGAGGGGGAGGGATGGGCGCCCGGACCGCAATTTTTTGCAGCTCATTATTTCTTGCAGCTGGAAAGCGAAGAAATCGACACAGAGCCGAACCTTACGTCAGGGTCGAAAGCTGCGCTCATGGTATTTTCCAGTAGAAGAGGAGTTGCGCTGTAGACGATACGAGTTGTGCCGTCGCAACAGTAGCAGGGACTCGTTTGAAGCTACCACGCTACAAGAGCACAATCAAGCATTGCAAGTTTGATTCAAGCAAAACAGGTATGACTGGAAATTTGTGAACGACGGCGCAAACACAAGCTACATAGGTTACTTCCACTTTGTTAGTGCGCCCGCAAGGATTATTTTTAACGGACACCAACCTAATTAAAGGACACAAAGCTTTTCCATAGACATCATCTGCACCCTATACTGTGTCCTTGCAACGTTTAGAGGTACTGAGCTGCTGGGACAGATGCGTTGGAAAAATCTTTGGAGCGTTAAAAAAAACTATGCAATGCCAATAAAGCCCCTACACAAGGGATGCACTAGCCAGGGTTTTTGAACGAATCGAAATACAAAGTGTCTGCTTTACTGCAGCCGTGGTTCCGATGTGGCATTTTTGGCTGTATGCCCCAAACTGATGTACGGGGTCTGGCGTCTGCATCGGTAACATTGACCTGGTGCGTTGACCCGCGGGTGCAGATGATGAAGCCAGACAGCTGGCCACATATATTACGATGGGAAAATAATAATCGGCTGTTCTTGTTGGACCATGAGCATAGTCAATGGTCGCACCAATTTGCCTTCGCACCCAACACAAATACATGGCGAGGGGCCATGGACTCCTCGCTGTCTTCTTCACTACGTGCATAACACAAATGGATTCCACTAATCACCCTTTATTTCGTCTCACGCACCTGGCATAAGCGCCCTGAATAAAACCCGTCTACATTGCTTCCTGGCATCCTCATTGCTGGCGGCTGTTCACTTCGAGTGAAACTTTAAGAGTACAAGTTATGAACTTGTTCTGTTGAATAACAGTCACCAAAAATGGTTGAGTGATTTCTTCAGACCAACGGTCATATAAATTGTGTAAAGTTTGGGTGTCCAATTTAAGGCGAACAAATTTCCTATGAAAATAGGAAAATAAAACGTTAATTCTAGCCTGCGATTTCCTAGCAATTTCAGTTGCGTATTTTCAACTAATAAATTTCGGCTATTTTGGTGCCCCACGTGGCTGACCGGGTACTGCTGCAAAGCTTACGGATTCGATTAGAATTTATATTCAAGACGGTTTTCCAGAAATCGTTGAGGCGATGATCGCACTACGCAGTATTTTAAAAGCAAAACGAGACGGCCGCCTGACGGTGAAATGATTTGAAAGCAGCCACCTCAGTCCAGGAATATCAAGCTAGAATTGTGGCGTCTGAGTTCGAATTATGCGTATTCATAGCCAATATGAAATGAAGTAAGTCCAGTACACAATCATTTCTAGTTTTAGCATTATTATCACGGTCTTTTTTAGCATCGGAGCTGTGGAAGGCTGAGTTCCATACGTGCGGGGTGTCGTTCAAAACTTGGTGCAACAAACGGGAGGGAAGGAAAATGCTAGGCCAATGGGTTTGAGGGAAATAGGAAAAGAGGCAAGGAGCCAATGAACAGGTGTGAGAAGTGCGCGCCACAAGAAGAAAACGTTTCCCGTTGTTAGAAACTAACCTGGGTTCCTCGCGTCATGAAACCGGCGTCTATCCGAACGAGCCATCATTGTATTGTGGGCGCTCAGCATTTCGTTTGGGTTCGTACGCGGGTGTTGGCTTTGGACATTGGCAGAGTTTGAGTGGACAGATGTTCTCCTGGGAAGCCGCGCTTCGGAGATTGGCTGCGCCTAGTGATGACGTAAGCTCTGACGTGCAGGTATTTTCCTATTTGAGAGACAGCATGCGCTCTGCTGCATCAGTGTCCAATCTACCGGGAACATGGGCAGACCTAAGAAAAGCCAAGTTAATGTTCGTGAAGGCCACCAACTCCTCAGTCTTCACTTCCTAATGGCGAAGGTGGCCGAATTCTTTTATGAAGAGGTTTATGTCGTATGTCGGCACCTGCATCGCCTTTCACGCGTGCGTTTCCTTCCACGTGGAAAGTATGATGTGATCGCGTAATTGTTGCCACATTTTGGCAATTGTTGGTGGCCCAATGAGTCGCAATTTATTTTCCATGATTCCGTTTTCCAGCCAAAAGGTCCCGGAAAGCTTCCGTTACGACGTCGCGCATTCCGCAGAGAAAATGCGAGATGTGTTTAATTATTTTGCCCGCGACTACCAGCGTCTACTGGACGGATTTAATGCCATATATTTTACGACAGGCGTTCCCTCGCAAAGTTCAAGGCCTGATCACAGCCTTTCGTTTTAGCGTTTTGCTCGAAAATTGCTGATGCTTTCACATTCTGTTCGACTCCTTTAGACATAAATTTCCCGTGACATACCTATTGTACGTCAAAACAAAAAAAAAACAGCAGAAAGGCAAGAAAAAAGAAATACAATCTTCTGACGTGCTCCGGACCACCAGGAGTCGAAATCAAACCAAGCACTTGCTCAAAGAGACGCTCACAAAAGTAAACCTGCTGCGTCAAGGTGTTTATGCCTTTATTTTTCGTTGCCGGTTGACGCGTGATACTCTGGAACGCTGCGTCTGCTGTGTTCGGGACCCTTAGTTGGCAAACAAGCAAAATAAAAGGGAAAATTCGCCAGAAGGCAACGTTATCAAATTCACACGGACATACGTTTTCAGCTTCGGACAGGTGAGATGAGGGCAGAAAAAAAGCAGCCCTCATCCACTGATAAAGGCGTCGTCAGCCTGGGCTGATGACGCCAGTTTCTTTTCCCCTTTCTCGTCTCTTTATTATTTTCGCCCTTTGTAACTTGTTCACAACACGAAACGCCCCTGACGGTACAAGGCGAGGAAGCAAGCTAAATTATCAGTAGGGCAAAAAAAAAAAAATTCAGAGTTACACATACAAAGTTTTGCGCAAAGTTTTGAGATGTTTCATATAGGTGGTGCATTTCTGAACGCAAAATGGTCGCCACTAAGGTGATATTACGCTGCCTAGAATGGGCCACCCCATTCTAGCCACCCTAGTGATTTGCTCAGGTATGCCGTCGTGTGTTAAGATATGCGGATTCAGATACATCGTGCACAGATACGCCGTCGTGAGTTACTTCTGTGCTGTCGTCCTGTTTCAAGCGCTACTTAAGGAGATGTGCTCGCGGCCCTTCTCTGTGGCAAGGGATAAAATGCACGGATTGGGAAAGAAGAAACTGAAGGCGTTGAAAATGTAGGGGTAGAACGATGCATAAGGCACGTGGAAGCAAACGAAAAAAAACATGGCGTGCCGAATTCGTTCGGCTGCGAAAACTGTTTGTCAGAAACGCGTTGCTGATAAAAGATGCTCGAGCAATTTGAGGGCCATCTTTTACCCAAGCCTGCCTTATCGCCAAATGCTTTGCGCGTGCCACTTCGGCGTTTTAGTTTTATTTGATTATTTATTTCGCAAGTGAGTTCCAAATTTTTCTTTCCACGAGCGAGGCGCAAACGCGTGGCTTAAAATACCGCGCTTTAGAAGGAAACATTCCACGTGGCGCCTATAATTCATGCGTTTGTAGGAACGAAGCGGTTGCTGTAGTGAGTGAAGTTTATTTATGCATAGCGGCTATTTTGTGGTCTTTAGGACGAGCCCTTAATGCAGCACAGATTTTGCAGCCTCCGTCGCAACGTTACATTGAAGAGCTACATTTGTCGTTTTTGTTACGTGTGGAAGTCATAAATAACGCCTTAGAAAGTTCAATTATTTGTAAAAATGTTCATTAAGGGTGGTCCACCTGCACAGGCGTCCAGAAACAAATTGCCGTTATCAAAATATTTCAGACGTAAAAAGCTATTTAAGCTAAATGAATGGGTCGAAAATGTTATTTAATGATCCATCCGATAGATATAAAAGCAAACTGACTTTTTGTTGTCGTTTTAACTTCCACGCAGTGTTGTACACGTTCCTCTAAAATAGGAACGAAAGCTCGTTCCTCGTTCCTTCCAAATTTTGAAACGAGTTTCCGTTACAAGTTCCTTTATTGCGAAAGGAACGCGTTCTAGTTACACTTCAAAAATTGGAACGTGTCGTTACATTAACGTTACAATTAGGTTTTTAAATTAAAATATAGTGTCCAATAATCCCGGGGCGAAATTCGGTGAGAAATTTAAAACTCACTTAGAACTACGTATATTATACGAATATTAACACCGCCGGCAGCAGATTATCTGGAGATAAAAATAATCAAAAGAAAATCTGCTAGGCGAATTTTTTCAGGGAGCACCGGACAAGTTCCAGACGGCTCTAGGAGATTTCGGTGTAGGGTGAGGATGTTTCGGTGCGGAAATTTCGGTGTACGGACATATTGGTGTACGGAAATTTCGGTGCGCAAACTTTTCGGCGACCAAATTATGCGGTGCTTGCCTGTTTGCGACAGCCGTTGTATTTTTATTTCCACTTAACCTGGGTTATGGACAACAATCTGGAGCGGTGAATTTATTTTTTGATTTTGTTTGGCAATTCTGCATTTATATATTTTTTTAATACCTATTCCTGGGGTCACCCGTTGTGCAGCCGATTGAATTCTTTAGCACACGTTCTTTTTTTCATTTACGACAGGTTGTTAATTTATAACCGCTCTTTTTTAGCTAAGACAATTACCCGTGTTTACGATGGTGCGACACCGTTTTTGTATTTTTTTTTAATTACACAACCTCAAAGTACATAAATTACATGCACACTCTGAATATCCAAAACGTAACAAACACTAGCTAGCCCCGCAGAATGGAGAAAACCTTATGAAGGGGATTACGTAGACTGGTCTGCCTTGCTAAAATGAATTTGCGAACACTGGTCTAGGATATTGTCGTGGAGGAAGAACGGCCCTTTTTGAAACAGCCGCAGCTTCTAATGTCCTAAATGTTTATTAATCCCGTACGGGTTGTGCATACAAATTGCACCCATCCTGTTCGGGAAAACCAGCCTTCGTTTTATGTTTACATGCCTACATTCACCACATTTTAATTCTTTGTCCTAACCCCCCCCCCCCCCCCCCCCCCCCCCCCCCCACTCACTCCACCTGCACGCTCGAACCCTGACCAGATTTCTTTTTCAGTCATATTATTTTTGGTTTCCCCTGAAAATCCTACAGGGGTGGCGGAGTTCACGCTCTCCGAAGCCTCACCGCAGTGATACAGTAAAAAGCTTTACATTCACCAGGAGCTCACGAAACCTCTATAATTTGCAACAAAAAGCCACCCAAAAAGGCCGCTGAGAACACAATGGCCACTATCGTTAGCTGGCTACGCCCTTCTGCGTGTCCCTGTCATACCGATGGTGCCCCCACTCCAGGAATCGCTCTTTCTTCGCCTTCAGTATCCCCATTGGGACTTAACTCTTCAAGTCGCGCGTATCATGGACACCCCATGCATACATTGCTTTCTCCCATTATAAGGAGCAAAAAAAAATGAATAGGCTAGTGTGACGATAGCGGCAACAGTCGTCTTCAAGTCCAGTTGACGCAATGGTTGACCACAAGTGACACCCCTCTTTCTCTACCAAGGGGGCTGGTAGCCGGTGGGGCTCAGCCTTCCCCTCCTCTAAGTAACGCCACCGTAAGTGCGATCGTTGGTTGGGTAGTTTTAAGTAGAACCGACACCGAATGCAACGAATACGAGATTGACTGAGAAAATAATTAAAACGGAATGCACACGCGCTTGATCTAGACTAAACCTGGTTTTTCGTTTTTTTTTTCTCCGATGCTTTGCTGGGGAGGGGGGGGGGGGATGATGGACTAAAAGCAGCAGCGTCTTGCACCGTTGGGTGAAGTGAAAGGAAAGCGCTTTGGTAACACTTAAAGTAGTAGGGTTGGCCACATGAATGTTAAAATTAAAAAGAAAAGGTTGAATGGATGCAAAGTAACAACGTTAATTTTTACCATCTAGTACAGAAACTGGGTTTTACGTGGCAATGTTCCGCAGTGGGTTAGCGTTCGTTTCCACACACGGCGGCGCAAGCACAAGTCTAGAACGTAAAATCATATCAATTGGTCACGAAATTACAACATTAAAGCTAAAATGTCCAAAGAATGCCTGGGGCATCCCGTGACTCAAAATGGCTGGGCCAAGACGTCGTGCACCAACATTTCCCTGCACAGAAATGTCCGCACCGAAACGTCCTTCACCTAAATGCCCGACACCTAAATCTCTGGATCCGGTATTAGACAATCTTTTCCCGCCAAGGATTAATTCTATCGGCCAGACGCGCGTCCTGGCCTCCCCAGGCAAACGACGAAAGGTGAAAAGCATTCTCGCGGTTTCGCTATTCACCCGTCGAACGCCGCATAAGTTCAACTAGCATGAAAGCAAGCATAAGCTGCGGCCTGCTGCATGGTTATTATTCTGCCTTTGACCTTCGAGGAAGCACTTACGGCTGAAGGACGGGCAAAGTGACCAGCTTATAGGAAGAGAAACGCAGTAGCGACTTGTGGATTTTTGTACTCGAGCGTTGGCATCAAAAAAGCCAAATCCTAGCGATGTAACGGCTGGAACGCCGTTCCTGCCGTTCCTTCAAAAACGTAACGAGTTACCGTTACAGTTCCACCAACCCTTAATGGAACGGTGGCGTTCCTCCGTTCCTCCAAAAAGGAACTAGTTACAGGAACGCCGTTACTTGTAACGCCGTTCCGTACAACACTGCTTCCACGTTTAAGTGCAAATCGTATTACGATAACTGCTGAATGTGGAAGTTTTTATATGTCGCCGCTTTCTGACAAACCACAACTTCGGAAGCACTATACCTTTTGCGGGAGTTTCGGGATAGCCTGTTCCCTGCTTCACCTTTAAATGTGGAACGTCACACTACAAAAAGAGCCCTCCTGACTTGGGCTCCACTACGTTTATTGTGTTGATATTAAAGGGGCCATCAAGACAAAATAAAAATAGGTTAATTAAAACTAGTTTTGTCCCGATAAGAGCAATAACAGTTTTTCTGAAAATTTCAAACTAATCGACATATAATTAGGAAAACAAAACTGAATATAATTCAACAGTGGCGACTCCCTAGCCACTTTACGGTGATTTTTGGTGGTGTCACAGAGTTCTGTTTGTGCGATTGGCGGCTGTAGACCCAAGTCACCACCAATAAACATGACTGGAGATTGTAGTACGGCCTCTACTTCCGTATGATCGTATCACGTGAATGCTGATCCGCAGTTAACCGGCCACTCTCGCCCATTATACGTCACTATGGCGCGAAATATAAAAATTGTTTATTATTTCTTGTTTTCTTTTCGGTAAAAGCGTCTGTCGTGACTGGAATGCAACTGAGTGAGTTAGGGAAGCCCACTTCTTTCAAACTCAACAAAATTGTATTTTGTCGCCATGGCCCCATTGAAGAAGACTCACCGCGGCTAGTAAGGTCAATGCGCGCACAGTTAGGAAGGGTCCTAATTTTATCTCCACTAGGCTAGTTACCTCCATAATAGTTGATGACTCGCATGAATGCTCATTTGGAAAAAACTTTGATGATGATGATGATGATGATGATGATGATAATGATGTTTGAATAGTTTTGGCGCGAGGCCACCTAAGGGAAAAGAGCCCCAAAGAAATGTTTTCTTCATAATAGTAAAGTGTCAGTAAATATAAAGCTTGATTGTAAAGGTCGATACAAATTTTTTTCAATTAATATTTCGATGGCGGCTTCCGAAGTCAACTTAAAACCGCTCATTTTCTTTACCTGGACTTGTGTCCATAAAGTGTCGTTTATCTATCGGCGGAATTTCAACCTGAAGTTTACAGTGTATACCGTTCTCTGGTTCTGCTTTAGTGCAGATACCGTACTAGTTTTGTCAACGCTGCCGCACTGCCTGAACTTGCAGCCCACGCCACGTGCAATCTTGAGAGCTGCCTTGTTAATTCAACTCCATTCTCTCTCTCTCTCTCTCTATATATATATATATATATATATATTGTAGCATTGATTGTGGACGCGATTGATGTAATCATCATAGGCGCTCGTGCAAGGACAATTCCCCGTTGGGGATATTCGGCTTGGTGCACGCCCGACGACGAGAAGGCAGAAGTATCGCTTGGCGCACGGGCCGATCGAGTATCGCGTCGGACACAGCTTGCTTGGCACGAAGAACCTCGGCTTCTCCGCAGGTCTAACTGCTCGTTAGTGGTCCAACAAACCACGCTTCAGTTTGGTGGAGTGGGCGGGTTCGTTCCCAGCGTGACTCTACCTTCGCATCGCAAGACTCCGATACCACATCCTGGAGTTACGAAGCAGGCGGCTACTGCCCGTGATGCAGCTGAACACCGACCGGGACATGGCACCGCAGCCCATCATGTGTTCGGGTGTGCTTCGCCAGCGCGACCCCCCTAACTTCGATGGAACGGATGACAACGACGTGGAGGAGTGGCTGTCGCAGTACGAACGAGTAAGCGCGCACAACAGATGGCACGATCGCATGAAGCTTAATGACGTTGTGTTTCATTTGGACCACCTAGCCAAGAAGTGGTTCCACAACAACGCCGCCACCATGGCTACCTGGGCTGAGTTCA
Organism: Haemaphysalis longicornis; assembly: GCF_048455015.1. NCBI lineage: Eukaryota > Metazoa > Arthropoda > Arachnida > Ixodida > Ixodidae > Haemaphysalis > Haemaphysalis longicornis. The sequence goes on along the minus strand of NW_027526361.1, from coordinate 77,493,702 downwards.
AAAATCGTATTGTCGAGGTCTTCGGCCGTCCCGCCGTGCGGAAGCTTCTTGCTGAGCAGCGTCTCCGCACACGAGCACAGCGTGCTGGAGAGACCTTCACAAGTTATATCGAGGATGTTGTGGACCTCTGCAACCGTGTTGATTCAGCTATGGCGGAAGCAGAGAAAATTAAGCACCTGATGAAAGGAATCGATGATGATGCTTTCCAGATGCTGTTAGCGAAAGATCTGCGAACCGTTGCTGACATCATCCCCCACTTCCGAAGCTACGAAGAACTCCGCAGACAGAGGGCGCTTACCCGGAACTCCTCTGCCCAGGGAGAGCCGCTGTCGAGCTTGACAGAGCCGGGGGCCGATGCATCCTTGATGCGGCAGCTTCAACAGTTTGTTCGCGAAGAAGTCGCTCGGCAAGTGTCCCTTCTTACCCTGGAGCCTGGATCAACGATGCCACCGTCTGTTCCTGGCTCATCTCCGCGATACGGAGTGCCTCCGCAGCCTTCCGAAGTGACTCCTTCGGTTGTCTCGCCGACGCTTCCAGCGCTTCGCCACATGATCAAGGAACAGGTGTGTGAGGTACTGCCACCCACTCTATATTATGCACCCCTCAGTAATGCCGAAGCTATGGGGAGACCGGTACAGCCAGCTGGGACGTCTTTTCGGGCCATGCCACCAACCCCGCCACGCTCTGCGGTACACAGGAATCCGCCACCGGTGAATCCGTGGCGCACGGCTGATAATCGCCCCATCTGTTTCGCCTGCCGACTTCCAGGCCATGTGGCCCGTTACTGCCGCCGCCGCGTGCCCGCGATGAATGATGACGTTGGAAACCACACTTTTGGCTTTTGCTCTCCCCACGGGTCTCCGCAGCTAATGACAGACGTGTCACCCAGGTCGCCGTTACCTGCCTCCGGTTACAACGATTTTAGCCGTCGTGACGCCGATAGCCGTCGTTCAAGCTCCCCACGTCGCCGCTCACTATCGCCGATGCGACGTCGTTCAAGCCCAACTGAACAGGAAAACTAGCCGCCGCAGTTCCGGAGGCAAGATCTGCGCGACTTTCGAACTGCAAAAGGCCTACAAATGAAATTGACGTATCTGTTGAGGGTGTATGTACAGTCGCACTAGTCGATACAGGCGCAGCCGTCTCCGTCATTACCGCCGATATTTGCCGCTCGCTTAGAAAAGTTACGACGCCGCTGCCGCAATTTTCGTTATGTACCGCAACTGCGCAACCTGTAAAACCTTTGGCAGCCTGCACGGCGCGTGTCACGACCCAGGACGTCGTGTACCCCGTTGAGTTCCTCGTGCTGCCATCCTGCTCCCATGACGTCATTTTAGGCTGGGACTTTTTATCTCGCCATCGCGCAATAATCGACTGTGCGCGTGCGCAAGTAGAATTTGATTCTCCCTTGGACGCGCTTTACGACGACCTTCAGTCCGCTGCCCCAACAAAGCTCACCGTGGCTCACGACACGGACATCCCTCCCCGCTCGGCTGCTCTTGTACCGCTCTGCTGCTGTTCCATTCCCGACGCACCTGTTCTTTTTACGCCGTCGCCCTTATTTCTCCATCGAAAATCGCTGTCCCTGCCATTCGCCCTACTGACAGTTCATGCTGGCACGAGCGCCATAGTAGTCACCAACGATTCCTTGGAGCCCCTTCGTCTCCTGCACGGTGAGGTCCTTGGCTGCGTCTAAGTTGTTCGGCCACAGCTTGTCACCGCCGTACCAGACGACTTTCCGTCATGGGTTCCAGTGGCCGGACTGAGTCCTGCCCCGTCAACACCAGACCTGTCGCCTCCGGACATTGGCGCTTCGATCGATCCTACACTCAGATCAGACCAACGAGTGAGGCTCCTCGCTCTGCTACATCGGTTCCGCTCTTCTTTTGACGGCGCAAAGGCACCGCTGGGCCGAACATCTGCAGTTGCCCACTCCATCGACACCAGCTCCCATGCACCCCTGCGCCAACGACCGTACCGTGTGTCGCCGAAGGAGCGCAGCACTATTGACGAACAGGTGAACGATATGCTCAAGCGGGGAGTAATTCGGCCCTCAAACAGTGCCTGGGCGTCTCCCGTGGTGCTCGTCACAAAAAAGGACGGCTCCATCCGCTTTTGCGTAGATTATCGCCGTCTGAACAGCATAACGCGGAAGGATGTCTATCCTTTACCACGGATCGACGATGCCCTTGACAGTTTACAAGGCGCCGAGTTTTTTTCTTCCCTTGATCTGCGGTCTGGATATTGGCAGGTACCCATGGCGGAGGCCGATCGCGCGAAAACGGCGTTCATCACTCCTGACGGCCTGTATGAATTTAACGTCATGCCGTTTGGCCTGTGCAACGCTCCTGCCACGTTCGAGAGGATGATGGACACTATTTTGCGCGGCCTGAAGTGGAAAACGTGTCTTTGTTATCTCGATGACATAGTCGGTTTTTGTCCCGACTTCAACACTCATTTGAGGCGCCTGGAGCAGGTTTTGACTTGCCTTGCCAATGCCAAATTGCAACTCAACATGAAGACATGCCACTTTGCGGCGCGAAAGTTGACCATACTGGGCCACGTTGTGTCGAAGGAGGGAATTCTTCCCGACGCCACCAAACTTCGTGCGGTCGCCGAGTTCCCTAAACCGACCACCATGAAGGCTCTACGGAGCTTTATTGGTCTATGTTCTTATTTTCGCCGCTTCATTCGCAATTTTGCCGCCATAATTGCGCCCTTGACGGCGCTTCTCGACAAGGAAAGCGGTATTGGCGCTTGGACGAGGGATTGCGATGAAGCCTTCGCGAAGTTACGGCGACTCCTTACTTCCTCGCCTATTATGCGACACTTTGACCCGACCGCGCCAACAGAAATCCGCACGGATGCCAGCGGCGCCGGAATCGGTGCAGTGCTTGCCCAACGCAAAGCTGGTTTTGACGATTATGTCGTCGCTTATGCCAGTCGTACGCTCACCAAAGCTGAGTTAAATAATTCGGTCACGGAAAAGGAGTGCTTGGCCATCGTATGGGCGCTTACAAAATTGCGGCCATATTTGTACGGTCGTCCTTTTGACGTTGTGACGGACCACCACGCATTGTGTTGGTTTTCGTCGCTCAAGGACCCGTCTGGCCGCCTTGGTCGCTGGGCTCTGCGCCTTCAAGAGCATGACATCCGTGTGCTGTACCGCTCCGGCCGGAAGCATTCAGACGCTGACGCTCTGTCCCGCTCCCCCCTACCGGCGGAAGACTCGTGTTCCGTTTCTGTTGACGCCGGCCTGTCGTCCCTCGACATCACGTACATGCCAGCCGAGCAGCGCAAGGACCCCTGGATTGCCTCGCTTATTGCCTTCCTCTCAGGCAAGCCCTCTGCTCAAGAGTCGCGTGCGCTGCGCCGACAAGCTGCCCACTTTGCACTCCGCGACGATATGCTCTTCAGGCGCAACTACCAATCGGGAGGTCGCAAATGGTTACTGGTGATACCTCGCCATTTGCGCATGGGCATATGCGCATCCTTCCACGCTGACCCCAGCTGCGCGCACGCCGGTGTGTTAAAAACGTATGAGCGGCTTCGCCTACGGTATTACTGGCGGGTAATGTACACGTTCGTCCGCAAGTACATCCGGTACAAGTACATCAACTGTCAGCGGCGCAAATCCCCTCCTACTCCTGCGGCGGGCCCGCTGCAGCCATTGCCGTGCCCCGAAAGACCGTTCGACCGCATTGGGATATACCTCTACGGTCCCCTACCCTGCACAGCCGCTCGCAACCGTTGGGTCATTGTGGCGGTGGATCACCTAACGCGCTATGCAGAAACCGCTGCTCTAGCAACTACCACGGCACGTGACGTCGCGTCCTTCCTGTTACGCCGCTTCATACTCCGCTTCATACTTCGAGAGCTGCTCAGTGACCGAGGTCGCGTCTTCCTCTCGGAAGTCATCGAAGCCGTCCTGCGGGAATGTCGAATTATTCACCGAACTACGTCGTCTTACCACCCGCAAACCAATGGACTCACAGAACGATTTAACCGCACTTTGAGTGATATGCTTTCGATGTACGTGCCGTCGGACCATTCTGACTGGGACGTGATACTTCCTTTTTTCACGTACGCCTACAACACGGCCCCGCAGACGACGACGGGATTCTCACCTTTTTTCCTGCTGTACGGACGGGAGCCGGCATGTACTCTTGACACAATTTTGCACTATCGCCCAGATCAGACCGAGTTCGCATCCATTTCGGAAATAGTCAAGCATGCCGAAGAGTGCCGTCAGCTCGCCCGCTCGCTCACATCTGAACACCAGCAACACCAGAAGCATAATCTCGACGCTTCCACCGCGGTTCCAACCTAGAGGCCTGATTCACTTGTCTGGCTTTGGATCCCATGCCCTACACCTGGTCTCTCACCGAAGCTTGTTGCAAAATATCATGGACCCTACAGACTCGTCAAGCAAACTTCACCAGTGAACTACCTCGTCGAACCGGTTGCTCGAGCACCCGACCGTCGACACCGTGGACGCGAGATAGTTCACGCCAACCGGCGGAAAGAGTATTACGATCCTGTGGTCTCCTCGTCACCTTGAGTCGCCAGGATGGCTCCTTTTCCACCGGGGGCGAATATTGTAGCGTTGATTGTGGACGCGATTGATGTAATCATCATAGGCGCTCGTGCAAGGACAATTCCCCGTTGGGGATATTCGGCTTGGTGCACGCCCGACGACGAGAAAGCAGAAGTATCGCTTGGCGCACGGGCCGATCGAGTATCGCGTCAGACACAGCTTGCGTGGCACGAAGAACCTCGGCTTCTCCGCAGGTCTAACTCCTCGTTGGTGGTCCAATAAACCACGCTTCAATATATATATATATATATATATATATATATATATATATATATATATATATATATATATATATATATATATTTATATATATATATATATATATACAAAGTAAGAAAGCTCGGTAATAACAGCGGAGGGTTAACCCTCCGCTGATGTTACCGAGGTTTCTTACGTTGTGTTCACCACGCCTTGGGCCCCATCGCCAGCATGCCCGTTATATATATATATATATATAAATGAAGATATATATACAGATATATAGATATATATCTTTCTGCCTCTTTCTCTCTCTCTCTCTCTCTCTATCCCTCTCTATTTGTTGTTTTTGTTGTACCACTGCCATAGCCCGACTGTACGCATACTCTCCGTTTTGGAAACATCTTAATCTCCTCCTCACAGTTTTATGCAAAGCTATATACCTAATGTGTACCAAATGTTTGTAGGAGAAAAATGATGTAATGGTAGTCTGATGAAGGCAAGTCCCATTGCTGCTACTCCTTCTTTGGTATAGTTCTTGCTGTGTATTCGACACTTTACTTTATATATATATATATATATATATATATATATATATATATATATATATATATATATATATATATATATATTTATGTTTATATATATTTCAAAAAAAGGGTTGGTAGTCAGAAAAACCTCGGAAAACAAAGCGGACAATGTGGTAGGTCATTGAAACATAAAGAATTTGGAAAGACGGAAAGAAAGTGGTGAAAAATTGCTGGAGGGTGGGATGAGAACCAACGACCCCTTCAACCCCACCCGCCAGCAATATTCCTCCACTTTTTTCTCTTTCCAAATTCTTTATATGTTTCAATGACCTACCACATTCTCCGCTTTGCTTTCCGAGCTTTTCTTGACTGCCAACCCATATTTCGGTCTTCATTCAGTGAGCCGCTCCTTCCCAATTCTGATACGCTATATATATATATATATAACACAGAAATAAATATATATATATATATATATATATATATATATATATATATATATATATATATCTATATATATATATATATATATATATATATATATATATATATATATATATATATATATATATATATATATATATATATATATATATATATATATATATATATATATATATATATATATATATATCTATATCTAGGAAAGCAAGTTCTCTTTGCTGAAACGTAGGCCACAATCGTGCTTTTACCTTGTTCGAAGTTTCTCTTGTGTTCTCTACCATCTTCAAAGTTCTACTACTCCCTATATATATATATATATATATATATATATATGTACATATATATTCCTGCGTTTTTGCAGCCACCCCTTCCCATAGGGGCGATTTCCCGTGCAAGCCGGGTGAACTTCCCAAGCGTTGTAGTCCCACACAAGGGCCGAGCGCCAGGTCGGGGAGTCGCTTGTACCTATTTTACCGGTAGGTGCCCTGCACCACCAAGGAACACGAATTCACATGGTGGCTTCCACCGCCACGATGGACGCTAAACTCGCAACCGCCTGTGGCAGGACATGCCACCAGACTCTTTCACCCCCGGCAATGGCGCAACGCGGCATGGTGGCCGGGGGCCCCGCCAGATGGACAAGGGTCAGGGGCCCCTCGATAGGGTAAAGGCAGCTTTCCAGACATGAAATCCCTTTTCAAGGGTCCGCACTCGACCAGCGACGCCTGTGCCCAATAAAGAAACTGCTGGGTGTCCGGCGGTACCAGGATTCGAACCCAGTACCTCCCGCACACGAGGCGAGGGCTGTACCTCTGATATATATATATATATATATATATATATATATATATATATATATATATATATATATATATATATATATATATATATATATATATATATATATATATATATATATATATATATATATATATATATATATGTATATATATATATATATATATATATATATATATATAGTATAAGTAAAGAGTCGGATACACTGCAAGAACAATAACAAACAATGTTTACTTACGTAGCGGCAACGGGACTTGCCTTCATCAGAGTAAAGTTACATGATTTTGCTGTCGCAAACATTTTGAACACGTTTCTTATATAGGTTTGCATAAAACTGTGAGAAGGAGCGGAAAATGTTTCGGAAATGGAGAGTGTGCATAACGTCATGCTACGCCTATGTTACAACATCAACAAACAAAAACATAAAAAAAATAAAGTAAAATAAAAAAGGGGGGGGGGAGCGAGAGAGAGAGAGAGAGAAAAAGGGGTCGTGTTGACAATACAGCGTTCAAGGTTGCACCATGACGGGTCAACGTATGCCGCGCGGGCTGCAAGTTCAGACAATGGGGGAAACTGGACAACCGCGGTTTGAAAAGGAAGGGAAGAGTATACAGTGAGGTATTCAGTGGCTGGGGAGACTGGTTCGGGGGGAAGCGAAGATGGGTGTGCCCCCCAAGGATGAAGAGAATAAATAGGGGGCACAAAAGAGCATTTCACAGAAGCTAGCAATTGAACAGGAAATAGGTAGGGTCACAAAAGGTTAAACATGAATAGATCACAAAGAGTTAAACATTCTTAAGTGGTGGCGGGAACTAGGCCTCTTTCCCCAGGACAAATGGCATTGTTGAGCCGAATTAGGCTAATAAAGCTGCTGTATTAGGAGAGTTTCTGCGAATTCTGATGGCAAACTCGAGGGTAGGAATATTTAATATAGTTAGAAAAATTATGAAGCCGCTAATTTTAATCGAGGGATAAGCACGTTAGTTTTCCGTAACTTTCATTAATTCCAAGTGTGGCTGACCCAAACTTATTAATGAGATAAGATTCCCGAACCTCGCGGTCGTGGTGCGTTTTGAAGGCGGATTCTAAAATCGTTGCTTTAAGATGTTCAAATGCATGCCCGGGACTGTGCACATGTCTTGACAGGGGCAAATAAGGGCAGCTTTATGCATGAGAACGGTGATTATTGAATCGTATTAGGAAGGGCCTTTCAGTTTGGCCGATATATTGTTGCCTACAAACAGTGCACTCTAGAAGATATACGACATTAGCGGAGTCACAGTTAAAGTTACCTTTTATATTTACGTAGTAGTCTGAAGCCATGCTGGTGGCGCGCTGTGTAGTGGTCATGTGTGGGCATACTTTACATCGGGGTTTATTGCAGGGCATGCAGCCAGTAGTTGCCGGTCGGTTGATACGAGAGTTAGTAAGAAAGTCACCTAAATTCTTATTACGCCGGTAGACAACGCGTGGTGGTTCGGGGAATATGCTTTTGAAGCGGTCACTTTGCATTAGTATATTGTGATGTTTTTTTTTCCCTTCCCCCCGAACCAGTCTCCCCAGCCACTGAATACCTCACTGTATACTCTTCCCTACATTTTCAAAGCGCGGTTGTCCAGTTTCCCCCATTGTCTGAACTTGCAGCCAGTGCGGCATACGTTGACCCGTCATGGTGCAACCTTGAACGCTGTATTGTCAACACGACCCCTTTTTCTCTCTCTCTCGATCCCCCCCCCCCTTTTTTTATTTTACTTTATTTTTTTTTATTTTTTTGTTTGTTGATGTTGTACCATAGGCGTCGCCTGACGTTATGCACACTCTCCATTTCCGAAACATTTTCCGCTCCTTCTCACAGTTTTATGCAAACCTATATAAGAAATGTGTTCAAAATGCTTGCGACAGCAAAATCATGTAACTTTACTCTGTAGAAGGCAAGTCCCGTTGCCGCTACGTAAGTAAACATTGTTTGTGTTTGTTCTTGCTGTGTATCCGACTCTTTACTTATACTATTTCTGCGCGCTTCTGAGGAAAGAAAGTTCTCTTTGCTGAAACGTAGGCCACAATCGTGCTTTTACCTTGTTCGAAGTTTTTCTTCTCTTGTGTGCTCTACCATCTTCAAAGTTCTACTATATATATATATATATATATATATATAGCGAATCAGTATAGGAAATGAGGGTTCTCGTATAAAATAAGACAGAAATAAGAGTTTGCAGTCAAGAAAATCTCTGATAGTAAAGGGGAGGATGTGGTAGGTCATTGCAACAGATCAAGAATTTTGGAAAGAAAGTGGAGAAAAAATGAAGGCCGGGTGGGATCCGAACCCACGACCTCCAGAATACCGGTCCGGTGCGATCAAGATAAAGGTCGGCATCCGACCGAAACGTCGACCAATAAACAGTTTTGTCAAGGCTATACCCTTTTCTATATATATATATATATATATATATATATATATATATATATATATATATCAAGGTTGCAGTCGTCATTGCCAGTGCTATTCGGCTTTTTTTTCGAAATATATAATAGGGCCGAATGACGTGTGCTTGTCACGTTTCTTTGATTCATTGATAAATAAGCGAAAATATAAGTCGAGAAAAAATCCGCCGTTTTCCGGGAGCGGGACACGAACCGGCGGATTTTTTCTCGACTTATATTTTCGCTTATTTATCAATGAATCAAAGAAACGTGACAAGCACACGTCATTCGGCCCTATTATATATTTCGAAAAAAAAGCCGAATAGCACTGGCAATGACGACTGCAACCTTGATATGTATCTTTACCGAGTCCCTCGTCCCGTATCTCTCTGTTCTGCTACATATATATATATATATATATATATATATATATATATAGGAAATGAGGGGCTCGTTGAAAATAACACAGAAATAAGGGTTGGCAGTCGAGAAAACCTCGGAAAGCAAAGGGGAGGATGTGGTAGATCATTGAAACAGATTAAGAATTTGGAAAGAAAGAAAGAAAGTGAAGAAAAAATGCCCGCCAGGTGGGATCCGAACCCACGACCTCCAGAATACCGGTCTGGTGCGATAACCACTACGCTACCGGCGGGGCGATTTTCCCATTCACTTTCTGGGGTATTTATGTTAGGTATGTTTGTTTCCTGTGCTTGGGGGTGGTAGCCAGCGCCATTCGGACTAATCGGGGTGAAGGGGACCTTCTTTTTAACCCCCGGGTCGTGACTCGAGTGTCTACGACATGTCCAGAGTGGTCGACCAGCTTTGAACCCTCTTAAGCTCCCTTTGGCAACAAGACTGCCAGAACAGAGGCCCTCGCTATGCATGTAGCGAATCAGAATAGGAAATGAGGGGCTCGTTGAAAATAACACAGAAATAAGGGTTGGCAGTCGAGAAAACCTCGGAAAGCAAAGGGGAGGATGTGGTAGATCATTGAAACAGATTAAGAATTTGGAAAGAAAGAAAGAAAGTGAAGAAAAAATGGCGCTGGCTACCACCCCCAAGCACAGGAAACAAACATACCTAACATAAATACCCCAGAAAGTGAATGGGAAAATCGCCCCGCCGGTAGCGTAGTGGTTATCGCACCAGACCGGTATTCTGGAGGTCGTGGGTTCGGATCCAACCAGGCGGGCATTTTTTCTTCACTTTCTTTCTTTCTTTCCAAATTCTTAATCTGTTTCAATGATCTACCACATCCTCCCCTTTGCTTTCCGAGGTTTTCTCGACTGCCAACCCTTATTTCTATATATATATATATATATACACTCTGAAGAAAGGGAGTCCTCTCCCTGAAACGCCCGTAAACTTATTTCTATTTTCTACGACTTTCTCGTTTGTCTCTGTCTCTACTAACCTTATATATATATATATATATATATAAATGAAGTGAGAGAGGACTATAGAAATAATACTTTGGAGGCGGTAGCGGCCTGGAACCTCTTAGACCATGGGCGGTATTCTCATAACTGTCCCTTTTGAAAACGTCCCTTTTGTGTCCCTTTCATCGTGACGTACTTCCGGTTCAGCAGTGGGCCTTTGATTCAAATACCGTAACTGTTCTTGCAAACGCATTTTGAAGAACTGAAACCCTATCACAGTATCTTTTATGTGTTTATTGTTCCGCGAGTAACCCAACAATAATGCGATGAAAAACCGTTTGCTCCAAATCGTCTGCTCCGAGTAGCCACGGCTCATAGCTACGCCGCGCTTGTTTTACGTCACATCCGATTGTTTGCTTTTGGCCAATCAGGGTTTGCTTAAAAGGGACACTCTTGAAAGGGACACAAAAGGGACAAAACACGGGAATACCGCCCCTGGTCTCTCACATCGGGTAGCTGCCTCAGACCTCAGCGATCACAAAAAACGTGAGAAATTCTGGATATGGTGTTTTCGGCGGCGTCTGACGGATCCAAGAATGACCATCCACACATCTTTTGGGCGCGCTCGACAATGTTCGAGGCTTCGTAAGGTTTCAAGCAGCCACAAAAATGTGCTGCCTTTACTGTCCTCTTTATTTTCGGTGCCAGGACACCGCCTCACCCACTGGGAGTAATGTTATGCTTTTTTTTTTCTACCTAAGTGGTTCATAGTTCATGGCGATACCACGTACTAAAAACAGCATTGTGAAGCGATCCTAAGCCGTGCTAAATGTACAAAAGGCAGCCATTGTCTTCCCCGGTGCCCGCTTATACCTAGCGGAGGCGAATCAGTGCAAGTGAACAAAAACAAACAAAAAGAAGACATGAGACTAAGCCAGACAGCGGTGAATAATTGGGGCTCCTTCGAACTTTGTCTTTACCGTTGTTTCGCTTGTTGCATCGAAAAATCGTTTACCACCCGTTATCGGCACAGCTTGATGGCAGTTGCAAAAGTAGCCGCAGCGACGCGAATTCCTGTCGTTACACCATAAGTTTCGTCAGTTTGTTGGTTTGAAAGATGAAACATCTGGCTCAAGATGTTTTTATGAGGTAGTGATGATGACGGGCGTACCTACACGACCAATCGGCGTCATTGCATCCAGTTAGGGACCACACGATGGTGTTTGAAATATTGCTTCAGTATTTAAAGATAATGCAGTATTACTTGGAATACATTTACACTATTTTGTTGCAAGGGCAATGTGTCATTATTGGTGTTGTAGCACGTAATGCTGGAATAATAATACGGGATTGTTGCGACCGCAGTACGTTACTTTGCCCATTTCGGCTTTATTTGCTTTGTCAAATTTCTACACTTCATTTGTTTCTCTAATTTACATAGTACTTCTCTTGCTCAGTACAATATTCGAAGGTACCGCGGACCAAGTTTTATTACCCTTATTTCATGCCATTACTGTGGAATCCTTTCTTTGCTCTGTAACTAGTATTCATTCCGCCACGCGTTTGCCTGGGTTTGGGGTGGCATCCGGAAGGTTCATTGATTTTCTGAACCATGTTCTCGAACTTCAAGAGCACCAGAAAAGGTGCGGGAATCTGGTTTCTTTCTGTAATTTTTATAACTGTCGTAATCATGATAAATACGAAAGAACTTCTTTTATAGCATCGGCACTGTTGTACTTCGACCCTTTCTGTGAGACTCGTGTGGGTCATGCGTCCCGCATGGGTCGGAGCAAGACCTTCCGGCGGGCTAGCAGAAACCGGTTCTCAGACACACTGGTAAAGGTGCAGTGGTTTCGCAGGAAGGGTTCCTAATTCTTGTCTAGGTGAGGCAGAGAGAGCCTCTCGCGACTGAACATTAGCTGTCGATTCCTTTGAGCGAACCGTGAATTCGCGCGGCAACAGTGCTACTGTTCTCGGGCTAGCTCCCCTTGATGTTCGAGCTTACACAAGGGCACCAAAGCACCGCTGTTTAAGCAGATTTCACCCTAGCTGAAACTGGGGTTAATTCGCTTCATTTGTTTCTGGTGGGAACTTCAAATCCCACAGTGGGTAGCGTATCACTAATTGGCACTAAAAGACTACCACCGAGTTGGCTTTTCAGGGTCATTATGCTTTCTTACATAAAATGAAAACTACTACTCGTTATCGGTTCTGCCAAGGAAGAGATTACCATTCCCCGTTTAACAAGCATGGAATGGCAGGAGTCATCTTGCAGCTGACCTTTTTTCAGTTATTTCCGTAATCGTTTAGCTTGCATGAATTTTATCCATCTCAATCCTTAAGTGTAAAAAGTAAATGCAGTTGTTTCCGCGAGTCACATGCGTAGATTTGAGGTCTTTGTGTGCGCTGAAATATAGAAAGATTATTGTGGGTATATCTTCATAAATATTTCCCTAACCTAATGAAAGCTATAGAATAATTGACAAACAGAAAGCAAGCATGGATGTTTTTTTTTGGCCAGAAATTTGTTAATTTTCCTATCTGTTACTCCTACAAAGAAATCACCAGCCATTTCACTCTGTGTAGGCGCATGACGAACAAAGAGTTTTCCTACACGTCATGGAGGTCACGCAGAATTTCGATGAAGAACATTTCATTTCTCAGGAGTTTTGATAATGGTCCTCCAGAAGAAAAAAAACCTATACGCACACACGAAATTTTTACTCTACTGCTCTTATAAATGGTGCCACTCAATAACTAATCTACTCAAAATACGTGCCCATGTAGGTAGGCGTATAAGTTGGCGGTCTACACAATGATTTTATATTGAAAATGGCAGCGATTATTAACTAATCTATACAAGATAGGCATCAAAGTGACGAAACGTATTATCTTGAGCTACAATCATGTTTTAGCCAAGTAAATCTTCGGTGGTGACCACGTGCCAATTGTATACGCACAAAGACGTTCGTTTCCCAATCCCTCGCGCTATAGATTGCCACAAGCTTTAGGACACACCGTGTTAAAATATATACGCAAAGCTTCGAGTGTTTTTGTTGATGGAAAGAAAAATACGTGTAACGAGATGCCATATCTATTTCTCTTAAAAATGTTTGGGATATTAAGAGCCATGCCTGACGAATGCAGATTCAGTCTGTATAGCATTCACATCTTTTACACCGAGGTCATTTCTAACAACCGTATGAAAGTTCGAACGCTTGTGCAACTTTGAAGTAGGAAATTGACGCTTAAGAACCGGTTTATGTTGTCGCAAACTGTTTGAATTGCTATCCTTTGGGGCATTTGGTAATACAAATCCTTCACGTTATTTGCAATACATGTCGGTGGTAGTGAATCGATCAGGAATTCTGTGACTTGATCTGAGCTTTCTGTCTTATATACGTGATCAATGATAGCGCTTCAGATGGGTTTGTAGGCATGGCGCACTTGTTTCACATGTTTCACGATCATTGAGGATAATCCAGAAAGGGAATCCTCTTTTACATGATTTTGTAGAAATATATCTTTTCCAGCTATTTCCTAGCATTGCTTGGCGTCGTTTCTGAGCTGTTCTAGGCCAATGTGCTCACATACTCCGGATACTTGGTTTTTAGTCTTTTCTAGCTGTTTTATGTGCTACACCATGTCTGATTATCTCGGGGTTCCTGTCTACTTTTTAATTGGCTACCGGTCTGACGACCCGTATCCCGTCCTACCGGCAAACCGGTCATAAAGCGGAATTCAGTACCCTGGACCGGTTTTTTTTCCCTTCACTTCGGCTTATATTTTAAGTACCCCTAAAGAAGCGCTACTCGCAGTGTTTGTTTACGGTATTGGTTTTCACCACTTGCGTCTGACAGCGAGCCCCGATGTGCGGTTATCGTCCGTACAGTGGTTTTCTGAGTTAGAAAACGGCGAGTGGCTTTTGCAGCCATCCTCGGCTCATAAGGCATCTTTTTTGCCTTAAGGGACCCATTATTCTTTGGCTGTAAAAAGAAACCTGTAGCGTAGAATTCGCTGAAATTCCATCAAGAACTATTCTCGAGCTGAGGCAATAAGGAGAGTCCGCTACATCGCGTTTCGTTGGCATGCAGGCCAGGTCTTGTCGGAGCCCATGGTTATAGCTCAAATGATGTGTCTTCGGCATAAACATCTCTCCGTGAGATTCCCGGCTGCATCTTCTCATTCCATGGAAAATACCATCATATGAAAGGACCAGTTGAAACAACCTTAACGAGGAAAAGTCGTGTAGAGTTCGCAATTTGCACGTCGCGTCGGATTAAATTCACGCTGCAAACTCCGAACGAGGTTGTGCTTAGCGTTTCCGAATCCCGCGCTCTTAAGTTCTTAGCTGCCCTGAGCGGCTTTGGTTAAGGCGACTTGTCACGTACAGAATAAAGCGCTGTTCATCCTAACTGGGAGCAATGATCGCAAGTAATAGTCCTTAGTAGTAATGAGGACGCAAGTTCAGCTGTGTAAAGGCAAGAATCGTCAAGCGGCGCGTCATTCTAGAGTTGATGCGACGCGTGATGACGAAATTTCCCCTTAGGTAGACAGCTAAGCTATCTTACGACAGTTGCTTGCAGTTGATTTCCAGAAATTGCAACCAATTTTTTATGGTACTCCATGATGACTTGTATTGTACGTGTTTAGCAAGACAGAGTTGACGGTAATACAGGCCATTAGGACCATGAGGACGTCAAAAATATTAAAAAAAGGGGCAAAATAGACAAGAATTATGAACAGCAAATCCCAGCTCTTTCTACGTGTTAGTGCTTAAATTTGAAGGTTTTAAAAGGAAATTTATTTTTTTGGTGCTTGACCTTATGCACTCACCGATAATCTTCAAAAGCGTCGCCTCTTTTTCTTCATTTCACAAAATCTATTTTCTCGCGCCCTGCAGCAGTTGACGCTGTGGCTTTGCCTAGAGAATAAATGTTGTGTTCTTGCGGCAACCAATCGTTTAATATTTGATCAAAAGTATCGTGTAAAGTTTTGGTTTTCCACCCCCTGCATTCTAATCTAAGCATCAATTACCAATGATTTTTTTTATTTCCGTTCCTAGTATTCCACTCCGTGAAAGGTGGACACACAAACATGGTGCTTGAAAAGGCTACCCAGAATCAACACATTCGGCTACTGAAAAGAGAGGACCTGTAACGGTTAAGATGCGTATCCAGAAAAAAATAGAGACAATTTTTTATAGCGGTTGGGTGTAAGGATTTGTACGGAGTGGACAAGAAAATTCCATGTCCACAACAATGTCGTAGTTGAATTTGATTCATTGTGTAAGAATTTGTACGGGGTGGAAAAGAAAAGTTCTTGTCCACAACAATGTCGTAGGCAAATTTGATTTATTGATTGTAGAGTTTAACACGCCTGCGCAACACGCAGGCGACGAGGCGCTCCATAGTGAAGGGCTGCAGAATAATTTTGACTATATGGAGATCTTTACGTGCGCCGAAGTCTCGTACACGTGGGTGGTTTGCCTTTTCACCTCCATCAGAAAAGCTGCCGCCGCGGCCGTGAATCGAAAACAAGGTAGTAGTATTTCGAAGCCTGAATTTAAACACAGGGTTTTTTAAACACGGTATACCGGTCCAACTTATTTGTACCTGAATGATGCGAAGCATTTCTATCTGTCCAGCCCGTAGATGCAGGAGGAAAGAAAAATCTGGGAAGTTAGCTTTGCTCCAAAGGAATTCCTAAATCTATAAGAATGTAAGGGCTAGTTTACCACAGCAACATTAACTTTGGGAAAAACACGTTACAGACAATCAGAAACGTTCCCGCTGAATTTTTTTAAATGCGAGAGCATCAAGTGCCCCATTTTGCGGAAAACTATCATTGTCGTTTTGCGGCGCAGAAAATGCTGTAGCTGTAAAGGGCAAAAAACATCAGAACAAATCCCCACATGTGCGTCAAAGTGCCTGTGTGGAATAATTTTGAGTAAGTAAACAAAGCAGTTAGAAAATAAAATTCTGCACGCTACAGTTTGTTTAGGAATCGGCTCCAGGTTGCTTGAATAGGGGCAGGGTGCTCTACCATGATGCTAATCAGCACTATGCTTGTGGCGCAGAAAGAGAGCATAGTTCCTTCGGCGTTTACGTCATATCAGGTTACAGCTGCACGTGAGGGCACAAGAGAACGGGTCCACCCACCCACGGAAAATATTGACAGGGGTCGAAGGAAGAAAAACACCGCGTCGGAGCGAAAAGAACAACCTACGAGACCAATGCGTCATGCTCCCGCAAAAGCCTACTCCCCGTTATTCTTCTTACTCAAAATGGAGAAGTGGATATCACTAAAACTTGCATGACGGCGGTCGTCAGGTGCTCGTGAGGGCATTCCGTGGGGACAATGTCCATGTAGGAGGTCTCAAGGCTGGTTGAGGCCGGTTGCCCACAATCAGTTGATGTTCAGTGTGGCTGAATCACTTTTATGTAAGGTAAGTCATTGATTGATTTGATTGATTGTAGGCATTTAACGCACCGATGGAACGCGGGCGATGGGGAACGCCGTAGTGGAGGGCTCCAGATTAATTTTCATTGCCTGGGGATTGTTACCGTGCGCCAAAATCTCGTACACATGGACGTTTATCTTTTCGTCTGCATCAGTTATGTACAATTATTACTGGGAAAAAGTCGTTCACTAGCGCTAAGACGTGCCTGAACCCCATATGGCAGCTATCTTTCAAGTACACAAGGTATCGCGTTATATTACGGACGTGTTCGCTAGTGTTGTTCGGCGGATTCGTCGGTCTCGTAGCCGAGCTAACGCAGGAAACACCGAACACAGAAGGAAACGAGGGATGTGTGGCAAAAGTGTGAGGGGTGGGGAAGTATGCCAAGTCAGTGCCACAGAAGCCCAGCACGCGCTGCGAGATGAACGCACATAGGTCTCCCGGCGTCCTCCCCGTTGGTCATTTCTCTTTCAATAAAGCAAGTCTCTCTCTCCTTCCCATTGCGTGGCTCATGCCAACCACGTGACATTTGTGCGGGAGGTTCGAACCGACTTTCCAACACGCTCGGTAGCGGCGATGCGCTGCGAGATAACAGATAGTTTCGCTCCCAGCAGTGCGTTCGCTCAGCCCGAGA
Organism: Haemaphysalis longicornis; assembly: GCF_048455015.1. Lineage (NCBI taxonomy): Eukaryota > Metazoa > Arthropoda > Arachnida > Ixodida > Ixodidae > Haemaphysalis > Haemaphysalis longicornis. Next base: position 77,476,238 of record NW_027526361.1, on the reverse strand, counting down.
TCACTTCCTGAGACGCAGCAGGCATGCTCCCTGACCGATAAGACTGTGAAGGTGGCCGATGTGATGGTGCGACATTTTCTGCGTAAATATGTTTTTAATTACCTTTTTACATTTTTTTATTTGGAATCCAAACATCCATTGTCAATTATTTAATTTACCCGTTATACCTCGGTGGAACGGGAAGGGTTTCACTTCATGAGACCGTTTAATAACGTCGAGGGCCTACATTTATTCAAAGTTGCGTGGGGACGACAATATGGGCTTGAGAATTGGAGAGCGCCCGTAGAGTGCGGCCGAGTAGCGCGGAGGCCATCGTGTTTTGTGTTTCTTCATCATCTGAAGAACTGATGATGATGGGGCGCTGGCGTTGATGATGCTTCCTGCTACAACAGCATTTTGTGCTGCGCAAGAACTTTGACATTAGAGGGTATAGTAATCGCCAGCCATTTCTTACACCCCCAAAATAAGCTTGCACGTCTGTGTCGAAAAGTGAATGGAAGAACGTACTGGAACATGGGTGGAACGTACTGCACGAGAGAGGCCGCGGGGCGCTATTATGTGGCATTCAGCGAAAACGCCGGGGGTAATCCCGCCGATGTGATCGGTGAGTGCACTGTCTGTCTCTCTCGCATCCGCTGGGCTTCTAGCTCAATCGGTTAGACAACCGGTCTCTCTTCCATTTCTCTATTCGTTGCAAGTTCGATTCCTGGCGCTGCCAGTAACTTGTTTTATTTGTTCACGGGAGTTTTCTGTTGACACCAACGGTCGCGACATAGGGTACAGGTAAGAAGCTCTACTTTAAAACCAAGGTTGACAAAGCGGCCACCGAGGTGGTCAAATACCTGTGAAGAAATTAGCATTATATGTCACAAAGCTTCTACGCACCCACCAACATCTTATCAAGCGCCATGGTGGCACAGAGACAGAAGGGCACGAATTCTTCGCTGCTCTTAACTAATTTCGGTCTCTGTAAGCGCCACGAAACACATCGCAAGGACACCGGTGTAGAAATACGGGCGGTCATTTAAGCCAGGGCAGAGTAACTTGCATGTGTGTTCAGTACCCCTTCTACAAACAGCAGAAATTGAAAAAGGAGGCGTTTTCTTCGAAATGAGCCAAATTGCCTAAAGCGAATTAACGAATAAAGTGAAAGTTTGTTACCGGACAAAACTTCAACGATATGAAAGCTATTATATGATATGTCTTACATGTGAGGTACGGATTTTTATGACAAGAAGTAAATAAAAATGTGCAATGAATTTGAGCAAAATTAAGATGAGAAGTTTGAATATGGCTTGTACTAAATTAAACATTTAGGTTTATGCGGATTTCTTCTGGAAATGCCTTTCAAGAATGGTTAGATCAATTTTTAGCAGAAAGGGTATTGAACATAAGCAACAGGGCTTAAATAATAGTAGAACTATACATGAAGAACCTGTGAGTCCACTTACCAGTTTAAGCATCTCTGTTTGAATTCTTCCGTAGGATCATTCTTTTGGGCACGACTGAAGACACTCACGAAGTAAGGAAGCTCTTCATTGCCTTCCCATAAATTTTCAATACCCTTCACAAGAAGGATGGTCATACCTTCTTCACATTAATAAAGTGGCTCATATCGAAATGGAGGTGAGCAGGGACTTGCTAGGGTTCTTATGCGGCGGCTACTAGTTAAGTGCTTAAACAGTAAATATGGTAGTAGAATAATAATGATGACCAGATTTACCCCAGAGGGACCGGTGAGACGAGATCAAATGATTGTTCCACATCTTTCAGTAACATTTCATTCACTTCTTTTCTCTTCGTCGTCGACGTCGGGGGACAGATCTTTCGCCGTTCTCTTAATGGCTGTCTGAATTCATGATAAGTCAGCTCGCAAAAGCAAAATAGTAAACTTCTGAAACCACTCACAAAACAGTCTCTACAGTCACGTCAAAGGCGGACTCCCATTAGGCAAAAGGATTTGGCTCTATTTGATCGGTGCCACGGCAGGATCTGGCTTCTTTCGATACGAACTACGATCTGCCTGCGGGTTTTAGGGCAATTACCTATTTTCTTGCCAACTCTTTTCTAGGGCAAAGTTGCCGTGTTTTTTATGTCACTGCCATTTTATGTGACAAAGTTTGGTTTTTCAGTTTGAATCATTTAAACAAAATTCCTCTAATGCTTGAGAAAGCCTGCACACACGCAGCAGGCGCAGTCTACTTTGCGCATTGCCATCCGCGTCCATACTCAGCATGCCAGCCCAGTAATATCGACAAGTTCGATTGATTGATTGATTGAATAATTGATTGATTGATTGATTGACTGACTGATTGGCTGACTGAATCGTTGATCGATTGATTGATTGATTGATTGATTGATTGATTGATTGATTGATTGATTGATTGATTGATTGATTGATTGATTGATTGATTGATTGATTGATTGATTGATTGATTGATTGATTGATTGATTGATTGATTGATTGTAAAGTTCTAACATGCCGACTCAACGCAGGCGATGAGGCGCGCTATAGTGGAGGGCCCCGGATTAATTTTCACCACCTGGAGTCGTTAACGTGACTTTAACATACCTTTAGCATACCCCACCGTTTTTGCTTTTCGCCTCCATCAGAAAAGCGGCCGGTGCGGCCGGGAATCGAACCTGTGGCCTAATATCGACAAGCTCATAGAACTTCGCAAATTTATATGCCATGAAGGCTAATTGTGCAGTCAATCATTGCGATGCACACAGGCCCTTACTAGCACCCCAAAGTTATCAGCTATGAAAATTAAACTTCATAGCTAAAGAAGGTACCAAGATTTCGTTATATTCTTTTATTCTCTTTTAATAACTATTTATTCTTTAGAACTATTTCTTGTATGGAACTAAAGTTTACAACAAATACAACAAAAATCTAACTAAAATTTAGAAAAATAAACCTACAACAAAATCCCTAAATTCACGTGCCCCTCCCGCCAGTAAGGTCTACTACACAAATTAATATCCTATGGTTCAGTTGCTCGTAAATCGCTGTATTATAATTGAATAATGCAAAATCCGAGTGGACTTAGTAAAAGGGATGCGAAGAAATGAAGCAAAGAACCCAACAGAAAACACTGTGTGAGTGTGCATTCGAGGCTTTGTGGCACAGGAGGCGGGTACTGAGAGCATGCAAATTTTCTCTCCGAATCACAGCACTTCACGGCCTCACATCAGAATAATCGCCTCTCGTATAGCCTTAAATACGGCTGGGGCACCTAATTAAGAAGACCCGCCTAATGCTAAACCCCTCTGTGCTACGCTTTTGTGGCCTCTAGGAGCATGTCGTAAACAGAGTATCCGGCCGACCAACTTGCCCTTCCAACACATAATGCTCGAAGTAGCAGTCGCGGCGGATATTTCCAGATGCTGCATTTATCTAGTAGTAGACCCGTGGTTACAACGAACGTGACAACCACAACAAGTCGCGAGCTAATTTGTCTAATCTTATTTCTGAGCCTGTGAGGAGACACTGTCTTTTGCCAATGGTTTAAGACATCAAAAGTGAGTTCGTTAGCAGCCATTCTAAAAACGAAAATCAGGAATGGGTGCTTACACACTTATCCTGATTGTCCGAGCTTTCGAAGAAACGTTCGTTGTATAGAAGTAAGAAAATTGCTAATAAAAGGGCTTCTTTACACGCAAGCTATCTTCAGCAGAATGTTACAGACAATATATTTTGCAGAAAACACCGCAACTCAAGCATTTCGGCGTTGGAGACATTGAAAAAGGACAAAAAATAGGCCTCGGGCTGGTATTTTTTGTAATTACTGATGGGCAGCCAATATAGGTGCTAAGATTTGCTAGGAGCTATTACCGTGACCATCGCAGAGGGTGCTTCGGCGTGACTGTGCGCGTGTAGTGGCGTTTGTTACTCTAGTAAGCGCTGCCAATGATACACTGTCAGCTGCAGCCATGTTTGTATTATACGGTGGCGCAAAATTTTTTTTTTCAAAAGCCTACATACTTTAAAGCGTTACCTACTACAGAAAAAATCTGGGCAGATATACCGGGGCTACTCAATAAAAGACACTGCCAGCCTCCCGTATGCCCTCTCTCACGCTGCTTGGCTTGGCTTGTAGTTGCACGGAGGGTTCATAACTTTTCTTTGCCCACCAGCTGCGGTGTACCTGCAGTGAAATATTTGCTGGTGTAAAAACATGTGCCGGCTTCTCAGTATCTTCGCCGCGGTCACCAACGTCGGTACTACAGCGTTGACTAATAATTTTAATTTTACTTTATGGGAGGAAGGAAATTTTTACATCCAGCTCAAATGCAGCCGTACGGCTGCCAAGGAAAGGTGCACAGCTTTCCTGCTTCCGACTAGCCTCAGCTTGTGTCCTTACTGCTGTGTGTCAGATGATTGCTTCCCTGAAAAAATGAAAATTGAGCGCGCCAATATTATACATTACCGATTCTGAGTTCTCCCAAGTGCTCACTGTTTTAGCCCTCGTTCATCTATTTCCTTCAAGCGATATCATGAAGTGTGGGTGGTGCACGCATGTATGTGGCTAGTCGCCCTCATCTACCTGATCCGCTTGCTGTTGTTGTTGTTGTGGTTGTTGTTCCACGTCTTATGGCGCATACCCACGCGGGGGATTGGCCAGGAATCGAGCATGAAGGGGGCTAATTCGCTCTCTCACAACTTACAAGTAGATACCTATCTGTTGGCATCGAGTAGGAGCACGAGATTGGAAGGAATAATTGGCTAGAATTGAATGTTCCGGTTGAATTTGAGAAAACATACCCGTAATAAAGGCCGACAGGGCAGACGGTATGGACCGCCGCGTGGACACGTGGAGGCATTTTTGCAGCCATCCGCGTGCGCATGTTTACCGCTTCACCGAGCAAACCAATAAAGGAACGTCTCCCGCTACGTAACAAATTATGCTTATGTGACCTTTATACCCAGAGGGTCTAAAGTACTCCCTCTCTTCCTCTACAGTGCATCTCATCGCCGAGGCTTAGCTTTGACGAGTCAAACATCTTTAAAATAACTTTCGAATTTGTAATTGAATTTAGAATTCTAGGACAACACTAGTGATAATGTTTCATCTTAGTGTTACCGCATGGTGTTTATGGTTCATATTAACGAGCCTTTTTTGATGCAGCGACCTATTTTCAACACAACGCGACATCAAGGACGAATTGCTGGAAGGCCGCCCAAAAAATAAAACAAATTAATTTTTTCCCACAACCCACCCCCGACCCACAAGTGAGCATCCACGGCACTGCCATTCTCCAAGTCACCGCCATTTGGGTACTCGGAGTTCTTTTCACTACGACGGATCCGGAACATTCTTCTCCCACAGCTCCACAGAACAATTAACCAACTTACGCACCTCTTTCGGCGCAACCGCGGCTCCACTTACGGCCTCAAAGAATCCCACACCTGCAAACCCGTTCACGCCCTCCTCATCAGTCGCCTCACATACAGCTGCCCTTTCGTCAACCTCGACACAGGAAGCTAACAAGCTGGACGCTCAGATCCGCAAGACCTACAAAGCAGCCTTAGGCCTCCCTACCTACACCTCCAACACACGCCTACTCATGCTTGGCCTCCACAACAGTATCGCAGAAATCTTGGAAGCCCAACGCAATTCCCACCTGCACCGAATCTCCCTCAAACCCGCTGGTCGACGGGTACTGCAGGTCATCGGACGTACGGCCTCTGCCACCCCACACGTGCCACAACGTATTCCCCTCTCCAATCGTCAACGCATCCACGTCCCTCCCGTTCGCAATCATATGCACCCCTTCTACAACAGAGGCCGCCGCGACACCCGCGTCCGATTCCTCGAAAAATTCTACGGAACGGATCCCAACACTCACTATACCGTCATAGCCAGTCCTCCACCTGCCACAGCACCACCTTCGCAGTCCTCAACAACGAGGGCCGCGTCCCCACCGCGGCCTCCTACCGCCTCATCCCCACGCTCACCGCCGAATCCCTCGCCATCGCCCACGCTGCCCTGACCCACTGCCACCAACCCTACCTGACCATAATAACCGACTCGCAGCAAGCTTGTCGCCTCTACCAAGCCGGCCTCGCCCCGCCAGCAGCCATTCACGTCCTTCAACGCCTCCCTGAAGATATTGACCTCTCCATTGTCTGGACCCCTGGCAGGGAATGAGGCGGCCCACGCCGCAGCACGCGCCCTCATTGCCAGGGCAATTCCCTCGCCTAGCGTCGACCAAATAACTCTCCCACTCCCCGGCCCAGCAGCCCTGACACCTCTCGACCCCACGTACAACTCCATCCTCTCCCACCACATTAACTCCCGACGGCGATATCTGCCCCCCCCCCCTTCTCTCACCACCCAACAGGCCTACATCCTACGCCGACTACAGACCAAAACCTACTTTAACCACATCATTCTATCCCACATTTCCCCTTGTCTGTTTCCACCCGACTGCCCACATTGTCACATCCCTCTCAACACCTACCACCTCGTCTTCTGCTGCCCCCAACACCCTCATCCCCACCCCTGCCCTTCCCCTGAGCAGTAGGAGTCCGAGCTGACCAGCTCCGCGCCAGAGCGCCAGGTCACCCTGGTGCGGCGCGCACTGGAGGCAGCCCGGACAAGAGGCCTCCTGGACTTAGGAGGCTAACCACGCCGTTCTACTCCTTCCCTTTGGCTCATTAAACGTTTTTCCACCACCACCAATCTATTTTTTCCTGGACAATACCTTTATTATCGTTGGCTTATTTTATTTGTCGTTAGTTGTGGGAGTTTTCGGAGGCATTAAACATTAATTTTCTATTTGTAATCACGACGTCGTTCACATAACTGTGTAGGAGCTACGGTATGTTTCTAAGCACAAGCGCACGGAAAAATGGCAAAAGACGAGTAACCCCAATTATTGCGGCAGTAGCGCGCGGCTAACTTTTATTGTATTATTCGATGAAGGCATGGCACCATTATTGCAACGACTAACAAGAAGAAGACGTAACATCATTATACCAACGACTAACCAAAATGAGAAAAGCAAAAAAAAAACCATGAACAAAAGAGGTTGGTCAAATTTCCGAAAGCAAATTACCCCTGCTTCACTGGCATAACGTCGCGAATGCTGATGTTACCAGCAAAGCTTCCTGGAGTTCCCTAATCACATTGCTAAACTTCATACAACTTCTCAATGCCAGTAGGTCGATTCCTCTTGCGGCAACTCAATTCGTTCCACGGCTCGAGCCATCTCTTGGAATGTTTTGTTTCTTTGAAACTTGGAACACTGTCACGACTGGGCGCCGTGAGCGTGTTGTCTTTTTCAGCGTATTTTTATTTGCTATCGATGAAATCAAGCAGACATGTGTTTTTTAATAAACGAAAAATGCACATGTCAGTTGTGCATTGTTGCCTTGCCTCAAATGAGGTTAATATTTTCTTTTGCTCAACAATGTTGACGAGTATGAACATTGCCACCAGGTGTTGCATGCTAGGAAGGCTTTGCGTTTGAAATATCTCGTGAAATCAGTAGTTTTATTTGAGTTATATGAGCCTGGCGCTTGCTTTCCTTATCGCTAGGCTACGCCCTCTTCACATTACTAGTAAAAGGGCCTCCTATGTACGAAAACCTTTTTCTTACTATGAAGACCAGCTCTTTTAAGGCCACGGAATATATTCGTGTTAACTAATGCAGTCGGCATAGCAAAAGCGCAAGAACAGTACAGAACGTTCTAAAATACACTTTGGCTTTGGACACTGTTTTGCAACTTTGCCTCCTTCAAAGTTACTTTTCAAGACATGCAACATAAACCAACACTTTACCGAGAATATTTTAAGGCCGTGTTTGAATAAATAGCAGTGTCCTGATGGAGCAGTACATCGGTCTTCCTTATATAACACTTCCACGAAGGCACAAAAAAACCTGCGCCGTCAGGGCTTTTTATAATCTTATCCCGTTCGTATGAACAAAGAGTAAAAAATATATGACGTACACGAATGAACGAATTCAAGCGCAATGTGCCTTAAGAAGGCTTGCAAATTCCAAACATTTGCAAGCCTTAAGAAGGCTTGCAAATTCCAAACATTTTTTTTTTCTTGCAGTCCCTTAAGAGCAGACGAGAATCTAAAACAGGAATACTGCTCAGTCATACAAACAAAATATGAAAAGCTGAAAAAAAACCATATCTAAAAGCTTACGAAGGCAGCAAACAAGCTTTTCGGGCTTGAGCCACCGTAGCTGCTATGCAATTCTGATTAGGTAAACTCGTCAACATGCTGTTCGCGATACGCTGCGCAGCCAAGAAGTAGAAAGCTAGGCATTTACTAAACAAATGAGCTTTAGAGCTCCATGCTACGTACGTATTGAGCTGAGCCTACGGCGTCAGCAACACGCAATATTTTTTTGTTGCACTAATATTTCTATATCCACTGTAATCCCGCCTTTACAGATGGATTCGAGCCTTTTAGCCTGCCATTTTAAGGGCCCCATACAGTTCTTTTGTTCTAGTAATACGACGCCAAACTCACCTCGATTGGCAATATTTGTTTTGGTCAGCTTGATTTCAATGATATTCTATCGAAAGGTTTTTGCGTAGTAATGTCTTGTATTTGTGGCTGCTGTACATCACTGGCAAAGTTTTTGCTGCTGATTAATTTGTTAGGTCTGGTTTGCACCATCGTGTTTACGACCTAAATGTCTGGCATGTCTGTTCGGGCAACCTTTGTTTGCTTTGTGCGGTGTTGTAGAACACTATTAAAAACTACTTTGTTAATAAGCGCAAAGCCTATTGTATAGAAAATTGAACCTTTATTAGCGGCGCTGACTCTTCTAGCGCGTTTAATTGGCCCTAGAATTTAATTGGCCCTTTGTACTCTCTCTCTATATATATTTGCATATACACGTGTGTGTGTGTGTGCGTGTGTGTGTGTGTGTGTTTGTGTGTGCGTGTGTGTGTGTGCGTGCGTGTGTGTGTGTGTGTGTGTGTGTCTGTGTGTGTGTGTGTGTGTGTGTGTGTGTGTGTGTGTGTGTGTGTGTGTGTGTGTGTGTGTGTGTGTGTGTGTGTGTCAACTAAGCTACGTAACCCCGTATGTGTTTGTTTAAGTTTGTCATTGCGGAATGTAAGCGCTTCGTTCTGCTTAGAGTCGTGGTGAATACTTTTGTGTATTTGTATATTGCCTTGCTTTACTTGTCGCTTGTAGGACATGCTCTTGCTTGCCTTGTAACCCACTCTGCGCAAATCCATGACAGGGCTTGCAGTATAACTAAGTCAGTCAATGATTGAATGAATGAATGAATGAATGAATGAATGAATGAATCAATCAATCAATCAATCAATCAATCAATCAATCAATCAATCAATCAATCAATCAATCAATCAATCAATCAATCAATCAATCAATCAATCAATCAATTATTCAATCAACCGATAGATCGATTGTTCAGTCAAGCAATAACGCCATGCTTTGATATACCACAGTTAGAATTGGATTGGATTGGAAAAACTTTATTGATGCCTGCAGTGCCCGCTTTCTCTCGCAGACTGGGCCTACGTCGTCCTCGTGGGGGGCGTGCGGCGTGGATCTCCGCTTGCCGTTACCGGGTCGCCTGGTTCCTGCCTCGCCAATGCCTCTAGATCCTGCTAGACGACCCGTAGTTGTTCTTCTTGGTTGTTGCTCATCGCCGCGACCTCTAGTCGCGGCGCTATGCTTCCTGATTTAGCCTCGTCTGGTTTCTTGATACAATCTCCCATATGTGCAAACGTGGCCATCTCCCTGCAACATGCCTTGCACTTGTCGTTCTGGTGTGATTCAGGGTACATTCGCTGAAGTAGTGCCGGGTTCGGCAGCGTGCCCGTTTGTAGTTGCCTGAATACAACGGCCTGCGACCTGTTTAGCCCCGTGTAGGGCGGCGGGAGAAGTCTGCGGGTCAGACGGAAGGCCTTGGTCATCTCGTTGTATACCTTGTCATCATATCTCTTGTACTGAACTATAGTGGACGGTCGCCGAGGGCGCGGTAGGTTAGTCCTCGCGCCCAAGAGTGTGCCACTTCGTTGGGGTTTGCGTTTCTCTCCGGCGCTTCACCCGCGTGCGCCGGGAACCACTTGATGAGTACTTTTTTGTTTCCTTTCACTTCTTGTAGTATCCGGACCACCGTCGGTGCGATTCCGTTCTTGGAAAATTTTCTTACATCCTGTCTGGATTCGCTCAGCATGGTCTGGTAATACCGGTCTGCGATGGCCTGGGCGATGGCTATCTCCTTGGCCTGCTCGGATTGAGTGCATAGTGTGCTGGCTGCGAGGGTGGGTGTTTCCGTCGGCGTCGACCACGGCGATGGCGAAACTGTTGCAGCAGGGATACTTTGCCGCGTCCACGTATCTGGCCTTGGTGTCACTGGCGTGTATGTCAGCGCTTTGGCTCTCGCTCCTCTTCTGCCTTTGTTGAACTCCGGGTGTACATTCTTTCGAATGGGATCTACTCTGAGGTTTTGTCATGCATCGTCGGGAATCGAGCTTTTCGCCCCTTGTTGCTCGTGGTAGCTTATACTGAGGTTGTTCAGGATCATTCTGCCTTCTTTGGTGGTTTACAGCCTCTCAAGCTAACCGGTCCTTCGGCAATTTCGTCCAAGGTATTATATGGACTCCTAACTGGACCAAGCGATTCGTGTTGGTGGTCTCGGGTAGTCCCATTGCCATCTTGTAGGCTATGTGTATGAGTACGTGGATCTCGTTCTTCTCGCTCTTTCTCCATTTGTGGAAGGCCGCCACGTAGGCTATGTGGCAGACCACAAACGACTGTATGAGCCTACTCAGATGTTCTTCTCTCATTCCTCCTTTCCTTGTTGAAACACGTTTGAGAAGTCTTGTCGTGTTCGCCGCCTTCCCGTAGAGCCGGGTGATAGTGTCACCGTTCCTGCCAAGTAAATCCATTGTCATCTCCAGGACTCTGATCTTGTTCACTATCGGTATCGTCGATCCGTCGCTGGTCTTGATCTTGATCTTCTCGGGCTCCCTTTGCTATATGATTCCGCGGTTTCTGATCGGAAGGTACAAGAAAAGCTCCGGCTTGTTCGGTGAGCATTTGAGTTCGGTGCCTTTGAGGGAGTCTTCGATCGTATCGACGGCTGTCAGCAGCGTAGACTCTATATGAGCATCGCTGCCTCCGTCTACCCACAGCGGGATGTCGTCTGCGTTAATCGTGTGCTTGACCTCATTGATTCTGCTTAGGCTATCGGCTTCTCTTATAATCACTACGTTGAACAGCAGTGGTGAAAGGACTGAGCCTTGAGGCGTTCCTGTGCTGCGTAGGCGTTTCTCCTTCACCTTCAGGTCACCGGCTTTAAGTTCCGCTGTTTTGCCCGTGAGGAAGTCCTTTTTGAAGTTATACGTTCTCTCCCCAATGTTGAGTTTGGACACTTGCTTTAGTATGGCGGAGTGTTTGACTTTGTCAAAAGCCCCGTGCAGGTCGAGGCCGAGTATTGCCTTGGTGTCTTTGGTCTCTCCGTTATTATTTGATGTTTGAGTTGGATCATGGTGTCCTGTGTGCTAAGGTGTTGTCGAAAGGCGATTATCATCTCGGGATAGATCTCTCTTGAGAGGTACCCTTGCCACCTGTTAAGCAAGTTGTGCTCCAGCATTTCGCCCACGCAGGACATGAGCGATATTGGGCGGAGGTTTTCCATGCTCGGTTGTTTCCCCGGTTTGGGGATGAGCATCACCTTGGACTTCTTCCATTGTGGTGGTAGTGTGCCAGTTTTGCAGCATTTGTTGTACTACGCCATTAGTTTCTCAATAGATCGATTTCCTAGATTTTCGAGGGCTTTGTTCGTGATGAGGTATGGACAGGATGCAAATCTACTGTTGAGGTCGTGCAGTGCCGTTCTGACCTCCTATACTTCGATGTCCTTGTCGAGGCGCGCGTTGGATCGGCCCTTGTACGGTCCGTGATTGAAGTTGGTGTCGCTGGGAGGTATTTGTCTTGAATTCACTTCAAGATGGCGTCCGTCCCGTGCGTCGTGACTTCTTGGTATAGGAGCTTCGCTAATCGGTCCCTTTGGTGGGATTTAGTCTTGGTCTCGTCGGGCAGGTGCTTGAGTAGGTTCCAAGTTTTGCCGTTGTGTATTCGTCCGTCCGCAGCGATGCATAGTTCATTCCATTGTTAGGTACAGTCTAAAGCTTTATGACAGTAAACACGGGAGCGCGTGCCGCTCAGTACACGCAGAATGGTCTAGCGATAAGATGACGAACTTTTGTTGTTCGTACATTCGGTGAATTCACTCCCCGATCGCGGTTGATTGCGCTGTTGTCTGGTGCGGTAGCTACGTTAGATATCTGGAAACAATTACAGGGAATACGTATGCAGATGAGGAGCCTTTTATCAAGCGCGAAACCCAGCGAACGCATTGAAACTTTTGATTTTCGCTGCCCGATTGGGTGATAAAAATTGGGTTATCTTCCGTGACGTTACTAATGCAGCAAGTAGCCGCGCGATAAAGCGGTTTCAGGAAGTGCGGCCGCTAAACGCACAAACTGGCGAGAGCGCTCCAGCCTCCCACCAGAGCGCTCTGCATGTATTGACCGGCAGGCGCTCCCGTGTTTACTGTCATAATGCTTTCGACTGTACATAGTTTGCGACAGTGCTCTTCGATCGCTCGGTTGAGCTCTGGCACTTTCTTGCGTGGTTTTGGGGTGTGGCGTTGTCCCTTCCATCTGTTGTGGATAGAGTTGTTGGCTTAATTTATGTTGGCGAGTCTGCTGTCTCTTCTTTCGGTTGAGATGTCCGTCCCGATCTCCTTGGTATACTTGCAGACTTGTTGGGCGATCGTCTTCGTCCGTTCGTCGATGTCGTTGATCTCGTCTTCTTGCGCCCGTTCTTGGTCCTAGTCTCTGGATTTTCTGAATTCAGTCCAGTCGATCCATGTGTATTGCTTCCTGTTGTCGCTCTGATTCCCCTGGGTGGGTATGTTTATCTCGACAATCTTATGGTCACTGCCCAGATCGGCGCCAGTTTTGCTCCAGGTGATCGGGATCGGCTCGTTTTTTTGATGAAGGTAAGGTCAGGGGTGGCGTCTCTGGATACGTAGTTTCCAATCCTGGTAGGATGTGCCGGGTCAGTGATGAGGGTGTAGTTCAGCTCTAACGCGTCTTGTGCCAGGCTTTTTCCCTTGCCACTGATCTTCACATAGCCCCACGCTTGGTTCATGGCGTTGAAGTCGCCGCATGCTATCAAAGTGGGCTTGCCAGCTGTCGTGCTCGCCTTGTGTAGGATGGTACTGAATCTTTGGAGCCTTTCTGGCTGGTGGCTGTAAACTTTCAGGAGGAAGATGCTGTCCTTTCTGTACTTGGTTGGGAGGAGTTCTGTCAGGGTGTGTTCGGTCTTGACGGACTTCAGTTCGTGTTCGATTCAATTCAGTCCCTTTCTGACAAGGGCGCATAGGCCTCTGCCTTCGGTTGGGTTAACATGCGCTGAGTAACCGGTAAGGGATGGTGTATTCTTCAGCGTTTCGTGCAGTAGCAGCACGTCAGGTTTGAGTCCAGCCTGCTCTATGTGTTGTTGAAGTACTGGCCATTTTCCTTGGAAGCTGCGGCAGTTCCATTGCCTTACGGTTATGCTTGGTGAGCTGGAGGCCATGTTTGTCCAATGTGAAAGTAGTTGGGTTATTGCACTTGGCGACCTTTCGGTATCTGTGCGAAGATGGGGTAGCTCATCATTAGTCGGTTATTGCTTTCCCGGATACTGTACTTGTTGGGTTGCTCTGAGAGTGTTTCTTGGATGGATTCAATGGCGTTCTTCATTGCCACCTTCATTTCTTCGATTCTCCCTAGCTCCGCATCGCATGAGCAGTCGTTGTTATTACCGAAGCTGGGCGTGGCGTTGCGCTTTTCTACCACCCTCTTTTTTCAGTGCGGACCCCTCGGACGAAGCGGCCTCCTCAGCCTTACTGGTGCTCGGCGTATTCTTCTGTGGCTCCTTGTTGCTAACTCATTCCGGATGGCCGTAATTTCTTTGGTCAGGCTTTGGATGGTGGCTCTCATAGCCGCTTTCTGCCGCCTTAGGGCCTCGATCGTTTTGCTCTCGTTGCTTTTTTTTGGTCGCTTATCTTCCTTTCGCGTGTTGATCGTCGTGTTTGTCATGGTTGCACGCGCAGTGTCCACCCAGCCGAGTCTGTACCTCGACGGGGATCTTTAGGGTCATTTGCATCGCGGCTGTTTTCTTTGCTTGCGCTCTTTTGACTGTGAACGCTTCCTAGAAGGCGTTCTCGACTTGTGTGCAGTTGGTTGCCCGAGCGGTAGGAAGTCTTGGTTAAGAGACAACTGGCTGCCGACCTTTCGCCGCTCCCACTGTCGCTTCCGCACTAGGTAAGTGGTGTTGTATCTTGCTTTGCATATCGGTCGGCGGTTAGGTGGTCTCCGCCGCAGACCTTGCATTTGGAGGTGCATGGGTGGCCTTCCACGGGGTTCTGACGACTGCATCCCCTGCAGGTCCAGTTTGTCAGCGTTGGGCATTCGTACGTTCGGAGTCCGATGCGTCCACGCTGACGGCAGACGTATACTTGTTTGCGGTATAGATGGCACGGCATGCGCGTGACTCCCTACTTGACAAAATTGGGCACTGAATGCAACGATGACCGATGTCGTGCTCCCAACTCGTTTCGTAGCCAGGGCCAGTGAATTCTTTGCGTTGACAATGTTGGCATCAATTTCTCTTGGGGTTACGTCGGTGGGGATGCTCCTGACCGCACCTTTCACGATGTTATGTGGGGCTGTGCGGTACGCGCTGACTTCGTGCAGCTTGCCTTAGATGTTGATTTCTTAAATTCTTTCGTACCGACTAGCGTTCTCTTCTTTGGACGTGCTGACCACCATGATGTTCTTCTGCGTATTCAGGCATATCGTGTCCGAGCAGCTTTCTTCTGTGGTGACTTGGGCTGCTGCCAGTATGGCTGCGACAACCGTCGTGGTCCCTGAATTGGCGATATCCAGGCCTATTCTCGGCTTGACGATTACCTTGATTTCCTCCAGCGGCATTGCCGGCATCCTTGCAGCCTTGACGATTGAGACTTTGACGTTCTTGGCGACTCTCGGTGGCTTCCCGCCTTGGGAGTTGCGGCCGGCGAGCTTCGTGTCGGGTCTGCTTTGGCGGTTTTTCGGCCGTCGCTCTCCAGCGAGTTTCCATCCGGCGTCTTCGTAATATTCTTCGGGTGAAATTTCCTCTCCCATCACTTGCACGCACACCTTGGCCGCAGAGTTCATCGTCCGAGCGGGTGGCTCCATCTCGAAGCAGCGTGGTGTCCGCCGAGCCGGCGGGTCGCAGCAGGCGAGGCCTAGAGCTCGCGGGCACAGCTATGCTTACCAGTGGTTCGCACGGCGGCGGCACAAAAGGTCCGAAATATCTGTAAAAAGACGTTCCTCCGGGAACAATGGGTATCCGTCCATGTCCTTTGACTTCACGAACACATTGGTGAAGCAAAAACTGTGGTTCGAGCTAATTAGTACTGTGAAAAAGGTCATTAAGGAAGGAGCCGATATGAACGCGTCCGTTCGCCTTCGGCGACTGCCCTAAAATGTTTCCACGGGATTGCTGTATCAGATGCCAAAATAGAATTACTTCAACATGCGTATGCATTATACGATCTGAAGTTTTCACGTGTTGGCTTGACTACGCTATAATCATAGTGAAATCAACAATATTTTTGGTAGAGTTAGCATCTTACACCAATAAACCCAGTGTGTGAAAAAAAAACTACCGCGAATTGCCTCGGCATTTCGTCCAAATGTTTTATTCCGGTTGTTCTTTCCCACGGCGCTGAAATCAACCTGCCAGGCTGGCTCATTTCTATGTAAAAAAATTCGTGGCATTAATGAAAAAAAAAAGACTGAAGAAAATATACTGATATTTTATTAGAACAATTTATAGCAACAATACCCGCCACCATGGATTACTGGCTAAGGCTGCTGAGCCCGAGGACGTGGTTGGACCCCAGCCGTGGTGGCCCCTTTATAGATGGATGCGAAAAGCCCGTGTGTGGAGATATCGGTGCACATTAAACATACTCAGGTGGTCAAAATTAATCCTGAGCCCTCCTGAGCCCCACGGCGCGTCTCGTAGCACAAGTGTTGCTTCGGCGCGTTACGTCCACACACGCGTTTCAGCAAAAATAAAAAAAAGTAACAGAGATAATATGTTTTTTGTTGAGTTAAGATCGCGCTTAAAACTTTTCCAGGTGCCTGCCAGCGTTAAAAATGGTGAGTATTAGAACTATGTTGCTCTGTTAATTCGGCACATTAAAACATATTCACATCAAGTTTAGAATGCACACGATAAGTATTACTATACAAAGGTGCCACAAAAGAGTAAGATGAAGCAGCCCCCTCACAGCCTACAGAAACGACAGAAACGACTAAAGACCTCGGCTTCAACAGCTAAGGAAGGTGTGAACGATGACGTGACAGCGTTCAACCACGGCTGCTGCTCCCTTTTAATCACAGGTTCCTCGGGCTTGCTTGAAGCGCTATAATTTACTTGTGCGTGTCGCGATAGAAGCAAGAAGTAAAATCAGTCCGGGCACCACGCCGTTGAAGTAAGTTAAGAAAATACCGTTGCCCGCCGAAGGTAAAAAAAACAAAAGGAATAGCAAAATAAATATAAAGTGGAAATGCGAGGGTGGTTCCGGGCATTTCGGGAGACTATTTGCGCGGCCAAGGAGACGCCACGGCGACTTTTATGTTTACCCATTTCTTCCGGCGAAGTTATAGTTCATTTTTTTTTACATTTCTCTGAGGTTTATTTAGGAAGTGTTTTAGAGCGATTATATAGGTCCAGTCGTGGATGAGCAGACATAGCTCAAGTAAGTGCGCGAAAAGAGGAACTTTCAGAACACGCTCCTCTCACCTCTATTTTTCTTTCTGAGAGCAACCTTCTCAATTTGTCATGGTTGGGAAAAGGAAATGAACTGAACAAAGAGCTGTTACAAATAGCAAATATAAACTAACGGGAAAAAGGGCAGCGAGAAGGCGGGAAGAAATGTGCGGGTAATGCCTTCGCGGAAGCGTACACTTCGACGGTTAGCGTTAAAGGCTAGTCCAGTCTCATTCGTCTCCCGACCTTTTGCACGGAAGAGCCTTTTCAGAGAGCGCCGAGCAAGTGTGGCGAAGTTTCTTAATCGGCCGCGGGTCAAGTTGCCAGGGGTGTCACGTGGAAACCAGGTGATTTTTTAATTAAGAAGTTAGCCCTTTATGCCTACAAAAGCAGAGAAATGTGGGTGCATGATTTGATAGCAAACATTTTTTTACCCGTGTTCTATAAATTGCTCTAAACTCTATCCCTTTCTACGGTTTAAGGTAGATAGGTGTAACTCATCCCTGTCTCATTGAGTAACTACTTCTTGCCCATCAACAAGTAACATGATTGCTCTATCATTCTTGCAACATGGCATCATTATTGCTGTGCGATAAAATTGCGTTATCGAGAATTCAGGATGCCAACTAGGGGCAACCACGTTTATAGCATGGACTGGCCCGACTGGCACAAAGCATCGACTGGTCGGGTATACAGAGCACATCCGGGATTCCATCATCGACTGTAAGAGCCAGCCAGGCGCCTTCCAATCTACCATCCCACCCCGTTCTACCACCCAATCCCGACCGCATATTCGCCTCCGTGTGGACCATTTGGCCAGCTGAGTGCCACACGGCGGATCCTACATGACTCTCAACAAACCCGCTTGCTATGCGTCCAGCTCAACGGAAATTTCTACGGCGGCCGGCAGAAAAAAACGCTACAATAGGCATGGTGCTTTTGAATGACGCTTTGGTCTTCCTACTTGACGCGTGCAACGCTTCGGTAATCCACGTAACTTCAGCGCTGCTGCCCACAGCTCGTGGAGAGAAGTATGGTTCTGGAAGGGGATCATAATAAAATGCTTCAACAACGGCACCTACCTTAGTACGCGTAATGACGTTCCCTGCTGGTCGACGTCATGTGCGACACATCTTAGAATGCCATGCCGATGTCGAAGAAATATCGTAAGAACGTTTCTCGCCAAAACAAACTGCAGAGTGCATAGTAGCGCGTCTCGTTTGGGCACGTACGAAGCAGAGCATTTCGACCGGGCACACTGCACAACAATTCATCGGTGCTTCGAGATCGGCGACATGTTGTCTTGCTACAACTGGAGTAAACGAAAAAAGTGAACTGGTGTGCCATCTAATCGAACATAGGCAAGTGCCCACAGGGGATCTGCAGAGATACTACTGTGCCGTATTGGATTGTGCCAGAAAATATCGATCTCAACAAAAGAACCCAACGCCAGGAGTCTGCCAAAGCGAATTGATGGCGAAAGGTTCCATAAAGAAGCATAGAGTGAGGCGTATATACACAGATTGAGCCCGGTCACCAGCGAAGCCTCACGGACTGAGATAGAGCATGGTGCTATGTTTCAAGGCGCAAACTGCGAGTACTGAAAAACGTGACGTGAAAGTAACGGTGGTTTAGGCTAAAGCTGCGTGAAGTCGCAATTGTGACCGTTGGTACAGTCATTTGAATGTTTAGGAATTAACCATCGTAACAACAATTACTTAATAATTCATAGCAACTGTGAGTCGTGAAGAATAATGCTGTGTTCGACGTCCTCAGGAATGGTCGCCTTATCTCACTGCTTATTAAACTGCTTCCGTAGTTCTACTTATCAGCTTCCCCATCTCGTTTCTCTCTTAACAAAACAGTTAAAATAAAAAAAACGGATCTTGTTTAACTCATCGAAACCTAGTTATCATGAGCGGAAGGTCTGTTTGCCTGCGTCGAGCTGTATATACGGAGGGTATGATTCAGCCTTTCGATTGCGCTGACACTCCCACATAAATGACCTAGCCTGCTCTATATCAGTGGTGAAAATGAGCGACGTAGGGCAGGCGATGCAGCCGTTACACCCTCGCGCAGTCACGTGTATACTGCACAGTTGAGGCTTCAAGGAAACGCAGCTATGACGCTTCTCGGGATCCGCAGCGGGTCACGTGGCACCACGTCGCAACTGCCACACTTACGCTGTGGCGGCTCAAGGTCATTGCGACGCGATGAATGACCTTTTGCAAACTCGGTGTGGTAAAGATTTCAGGGCGTCGGTCTGGAATGAAGCAGGACGCATGAATTCTTGAAAGCTCTGTTCCAATCAAGTGAACAACAGCCCCACTACGTAAGCAACAGAGCGAGCAGAGAACTATTGAAGCTGCATAAATGACGAGCTAGAAACAGGCAGAATGAAAGTCCACTGAGCAACAATGACTGCCAGGAAATGAAGAAGCAAGATTCCTAGCTTAAACCAATCACACGCGTGGTTTTGATTTATGTCCTGTTTACTGCAACTGGAAGAGAAAAAAAATCGGATACTTAGGTAATTTAGATGGGAAGTGTGAGGAAACGTCGAAACCGGTGTTCTATCACAAGCTTGAACTTGATTTTTCTTAGGTATACCCTGTTCTTCAGACAAACATGCCTAAAAAGCGAAGCTTTCTTAACGTAAACTGAGTTAAATCGAATTCCGCAATCCCCCCTTCCAAAAGCAAGACAGCTTAAGTCCCAATACTGAGTTAAACTCAGCCAATGTCCACAGCCAACGCCCTTGTTATGTACCGAAATGACATGTTGTGTGCCCCGAATGCGATGATTGTAGAATCGGATAGACGGCATTTTGTTAGCAGGAGGTTCTCAGGTTCGAGTCCGACCAGGGGAAGAGTTTTCTCTGTTGAGCCGCGCATCCCCAAAAACCTGCAAGTTGGTTCTTTGCCTGCGCGCCACTTTCCCTCACACTTCGTGAACTGGCATTTTTCCCTTCTCCACTTCGCCTAGCGGCGTTTTTTCTTAACGATACTTAAGAACAGAGCTCAGACCAAAGAATCACCGCTGTTAAGAGCGTGCGCTTTGGAACTTGTAATCTACAGCTTTGAAATACACAGAGGACGTCTTTTTACCCTCAACCGGAAACTTTGCAGTTGGCGCTAACCTTCATGTTCAGAGAAGTAGAAAGACATTTTTCTAAATTAGCCTGAATGTGCATTACCAGATGAATTGCCATACAAAGTTCTGATATTTTTACACCTCAATGAGCTAGGATACAAATATTTGCTACCATACCCCCACATCTGAAATAGAATCGGGAGTTATAGGTAAGGATTCTCGCCTTGAAAATTGCATTGCTTCATTTTAGCTCCTGATAACGAAAGATGGTGGGAATAAAGTTTTAACAAGCACCTAAATGCGCCCATGCTTGTACGCGTAAACATTGTATGATGGCTTGTGTTTACATAAAGAAATTTCAGTCCGCCAAAGTTGGGAACATATCTGATGCTTTGTTGCGCTGTTTACTGCATTGCATTGGACATGCCTTATGATGCCACTCTGACATTGCAACCCACATTGTGCTGCCAAATTGTGATATGTATTTTACACTGTAGAGGCCACTGAAAAGCAAAGCTACAATTATTTTTGGTAATTGCACGGAAAGGTAGTCTTTCGTCAGTCAAACGTGTGATTTTTGTCTTGTGTGCTGAGTTCTTGCGAAATATTTTTCATTTCAAGTTATGATAAACTTTCAGTAACGTTTTTTTTATTCGTCACTTAGGGTTATGACGCCGCGAACTCCTTTACGTAGACACCTGCATCAAGGCTATGGCTCACATTGAATTTCATTCTGTGACAACCTACAGTTCCCTCTCTTCTTCACTATAGCACTATATAAAATGTTGTGAAGTGTCAAAGGCTCGGAAAAGGCGCGTGAGGTCTTAGACGTAGAATAAATAACGAGCTGTCTATCCCCTTGCTGGCATAGCCAGAAATTTTGTTAAAAGTGAGTCTGAATTCCAAATACTTGTGCCGCGTAACAGCGTCAGATTCATAATAATCATTGCTTACTTCATGTACACTGTATGATGAATGCTTCACCCATTGTCCTTTATCTGCTTCGATTCTGCGTCCTCTTAATTAAAAGTTTGCCCCCGAAATTTGCATCCCCTTCCTTCATCAAGTTGTCGGTGTTCTCGTTCTAGTCCTGTGTCTTAGCAGCCAATCGATTATCCAGATGGCCCCCGCATAACGCATTACACATTAGTTCTCGCATTACGTCCACCCCAACTACTTTTTCAGAATTTCTGCATGCATATCTTCAACTAAAGTTGGTACCTAGTAGAAGGCGCTGAGTTGCTATCTCGAAGCGTTACTTTTATCATTCTTCTTTGTAAGTAGCCTTGGGCCCGCCAAAGTTTTTTTCAAGTAGGTAGTAAGTAACCAAGTGTAAGGGCAATACATCTTCGCTAAGAGCACGTATTGCTTTTATACCTTTCTTTTTGGTGCAAGGCATAGCCTATTTTTCCCTACGTCACCGTGTTTCCGAGCGCTTTCTTGTCAACAGTTTTCTTTCTACGCCTGATGTGAATCGGCACTTACAACCTACCCAAGGTTGTTATATTCGCCCACCTATCCTACTATTTTTTCACTAAGGTTTATGGGGGATTTCCTGCATGTCTATATCACGTTAACTTCGTCTTACTAATACTTACTTTAGTTCCTAAGGCAAGCGTTTCTGAGCCGAGGATCTGTAGCATTCTTTATAGGCCTTCTACCGAATCCCTAAACAAGCGAACACGATGCGCAAATGCCGAGTGGCTCAGATATTCTCCATTACCTTGCATCCCTCACTACCCCTATCAAGCTTTTAAAGTAACCCTTTAGACATGCTGTAAAGGTTTTCGTTGAGATGATGTCCTCATTTACGGCAGCGTTCCTAACATGGACGTTTTGGTTTTTATTTTAATGGATTCCTGCGCGTACATATAGGCTCACCCAGTGCCTTAAGTAAGAACCCTCTGTTCTAATATCTAACGAAGCTTCCACCTCTATGGTTGTGTTGATTCAATCAAACGCTTATTCGTAATAGATCAACGCATGTAAATGTGTCTGTTTTAAAGGGAAATATTAATGAGAGCTTGCACTCATTTAGCTATTTCTCCTTCTCTTCGTCTTCTCCCTGATGCCTCAATGCTCCCACCACTCCAGTTTACTCACATTCTTTTTTGTTAAATGTCCTGTGAAGCGGCAGATTATATTTCGCGGATGTCCATATTACCAGGCTGATGACATTCGTGGTATATATTCTTCTGTAGCTTTTTCTTAATTTATACCTGTGCTGAATTGCCTTTTCAAAGACCTTCGGATATCCCCATTGTGCATACATAGGGCTCACTTATATACATATCGAGTGCCCCATTGTAAATACATAGGGCTCATGTGCGGGTCACTGTTCAATAGTGAATTGGAAGTTCAAGTGTAGCCTTGATCCTCATTTAAAAGTAGAAGTGTCCGTTGTGTCTTCAAACAATATCTCCGTCAACAGTAAGTTGTAAGGTCACGGATTCTTGTGCCCCTTCGCATGACCTTTCGTGCCACTGATAGGTTCCCTGGTATTCTTCGAAGCTACTAGTGTCCTCAACGCCCAGGAGAGAGAGAATAAACGTTATTACGAGCATTGTAACGTGATGTGGGTCCTCAGTCCTGGACTCCATTGGAGACCCTGGCCCATTCCTCTGTGATTTCAATTTCTTTCGGCGACTGGGTCTCCCGATCCTATCAAAATTTCCTCTAGTCCGGGGGTTACGCTTGTTCGACATAAGCACTATTATTGCCCCCGAGGATTGCGCTGAAGGTTATGTCGTGATTACTGCCCAGGTTCATTCCAGTGTTAGGTTATCAAAACTTGGGAGAATATTAAAACAATTCCGCTCACTTTCCCACTGTATACTTGCCGTTATTCTGTTGTCAACCGCCTTTTTGCCTGTCTCCGTTTCTTAGCCGCACGCCCACCGCCTGTTTTAATGGCAGTTTTGTACATGTAGATAGCAATAAATAGATTTGTTTATGTTTCAACAAATTTGTTAAATTCAAATCAACAAATCAACTGATTTGTTGATTGATTGATCTAGATAGTAATAAACAGATTTGTTGGTGATTCTCAATGACTGTTTTTACATCAAAAATAGAGAACTTGTTTCTTTAGAGCTTGCGCCAAACGGACATGAGAAAAGAGTAACTCGCACAAAACGTGATTCGTTATATTTAGGAGGCCACAGAAAAGTGAAACAGCTACGACATTTCTGCAGAAGGTAATATTTAAGAATCACACTGACGCTTATCCCGGTACGAATCTGACTCACGTCCTTTCTTCTCTCCTCTTTACATGGCGAACCTCAATTGCTCTACCGTCTGGAGGAACAAAAAGAATTAGCGCTCTTGGCACTAACTTAATGAGCCCGGCCGACGAAGACCGACTATCTTTCAGAAAGATTTGTTCTTTCTACTACGGTTACAACGGTGGCTAGAGATTTCGGTGACAGTTGAACTGTTTCAATGAATGCGTAGACTATGCCCCCCCGGACTAACCAATGTATGTATGTATGTATGTATGTATGTATGTATGTATGTATGTATGTATGTATGTACGTACGTGCGTACGTACGTATGTATGCATTTATGCATGCATGTATGTATGTATGTGTGTATGTGTGTATGTATGTAGGTATGCATGCATGCATGTATGCATGTATGCAGGTATGTATGCATGCATGTATGTATGTATGTATGTATGTATGTATGTATGTATGTATGTATGTATGTATGTATGTATGTATGTATGTATGTATGTATGTATGTATGTATGTATGTATGTATGTATGTATGTATGTATGTATGTATGTATGTATGTGTGCATGTATGTATGGTATGTGTGTGTTATAATGGTTGATGTTTAATGGCGCAAATCCAACATGGGCAAAGAGCGCCAAACAATGAGTTATTTCATAAGTGTTACAAGCGTAAATACTAAAACGTGTCAGTAAAACAAAGTGAAACGCAATAGACAATTTAGATGACGTGTGTAAGGCAGGATGATTATGCGTGATATGACAAGAGCTGCAGACATTTTATCTCAGCTAAAAACACATGAACAGATTGACTAGAAAATATTGGTTCGTCGGTTGAAAAGAATGATGTGCGCAGCGGAATGTGTCATTTGTAGAGTTCAGAGAATGTGCATATATTTGCATATGCGCATATGGGTTAATTCATGTACGCATTTTGTTAATGTTTTATATGTGTACTTATGTACGTATGTATGCCTGCATGAAAATATAATTCCGCTTTTTATATATAATGAAACAAAACTACAAGAAAAATCCCATAGGAATCAACATAAAATAGAACAGCGGAGCTTCCACTCTGGCATCACGCCATTGTTTCGATTGGTAGTCTTGTCTTCATTAGGATTGTGACATCATTGTTAGGGAATAAAGAACATTACAAAACATTATTAGACAGGGTGGAAATTTGGTCGGCTTGGCGATTGATGGTATTGAGGGGCGGGAGGTGGCAACAGGTAAAGTTTACATTCGGCTGTCGAGGCCTGAGGAGCGTGCGAACTCCCATAGAGAAAGCAGCGTCTGCTGCGTAGTGGTGGGTTGCAGTGGCGTTGTCCAGTTCTCAAGCCGCTGGACTCCGGGCGGGAGACACTTTAAACTAAGCTTTTGAAGGACGGGACACTCCCACAACATGTGGTGAATAGTGGGTACAGGTACAGCGGCCACAGGTTGCTGATCATGGTCGGTATGCTAATTGAGCTTTGCACAACGGCACGCCACTTGGCCAGCACATCATCGGTGAGGCTGGAACCAGTCCGTGTCTTGTGCAGGATCTAGTGCCTGCATAAGGAGATAATTGGAGAATAATAATGCAATCACTACGATAAAAGACTAAGTAGAAAGTGAAATCCCGTGAATGGGTTATTAGGATGAAAGAAGGGGCCAGAAAGTAGATCGCCTTTAGCGAACACAGCGCAGATACCATACCTTACCGCTATGGCATACCCATACAGATATAAAATCAATGACATAACACCCCATGTTACGCCGAGGACAGCGGGGGACAAAACGAGCAAGACTGAAAAGAAGAACTCATCCGCTCCCACACATCCCGAGAAAACAAACGCCCGCCCTCATAGGCGGCGGCGACTTACGTGTGATTCGCAGCTTTCCTGTTCATACGAAAGGCCCAAAACTCTTCCATTAGCAGATTTGTGGGATTACCAACACATTCAATTTACTTCTGAGAATAAAGTACATCGCAGGTTTAGCTAACCTTTGTTGGGTTTTACGAGTGTCTCATGTAGTCGTGACGTCATCGCCATTAACGTCAATGCCGGGCAGTTTAGCTAAGCAGAAGGGGGCACTGCTTGAGTAAACTGTTTAGGCGAAGAGGGATGAACAGAAAATCCTCGCAAATACATCATCAAATAAGCTCTAGCAAATAAGGCAGAGCTCTGATGGGGCCATCGGTGTTACGGGGCTGTCCGCGGTATCAGGCCATAACGGCGTAATTTTAGAATGCAGCCGTTGATCGGCTGAGCAACTAAATAAGTCAGACACACAGTGTGGGAGGGAAGCGAATTAATGCCATTTTATTAATTAAATAGCGTTTCCTTAAACCTTCAATCCTCTTACGGCAAGAAGTACGTAGTTCCTAAAAACGAGTTAATAATCAGCATTGCTGATCCAATAAAAACTCTTACGAATCGTGCCATAGTATTTGCGCGCAGATGTAGGATAGCATCCATCCCTTTTTGTATAAATCGCTGTGCGAAAGCCGGTCTGAGTTTCTACTCTCCCCTGTATGCTTCACACGATGAGATTGCATCAAGGTCGTCCGAATTGATTTGTCGTCTGCGGGGCCTTGTTGTTATATCGCCTTGTCTTGTCTTGTTCTAGGAAATAAATTAGCGCAAAAAAACAACTAAATCAGAGGGAATAATGGACACCTCTTGCGACAGTGGAAACAGCTGGCACGACATGCGAATTTGTGTTTGTGTTACACCATTTGTCCCTAATAAAAAACTTCCACATCAGGGCATTTCTATTTATTGCGCACTTGAGTTGTTTTGTCCACAAAAGCTCCCACTGCCATCAGACATGCGTCGGGGAAAGGCACCAGCTGCCGTCTCCTGAGCGTTGAAACAATATAGGACACACACCGCAACGACCTCGGTAAAAGGCGTGCTCCAGCGACCCGTTGGTGACGCAACTGGGCCGCTGTAGACACATGTCACACTATAACCCACTTGGGCGTGGCTGCGCTTGCTCCAGCCGGAACAGCGGAGGCGCGTGTGCGTAAAGCGAAACGTTTGCGTGCGGGCCTCGCTCGCACAATGTCTGATACAAGTAGACCTACATGTCTCAGTTTATTTTAAGCTGAACAGTGCAAGGGATAACTTATTGTACATTTGGTACCAGTGAAAGGCGTGATAACGGGTATTAAATATGAAACAAAAGGCCAGTCGAGCACATTGCGTACCGCTTTATGATCCAGGCTCATAACCTTTACACTGTTTTCAAGTTTCCGTAGGGGGAGTTTTTACACCTTTATCGTAACAAGCTTTTTTATTTCTTGAAATTGGTGTTAGAGAATGACTGAAGGGTCAATATTCATCAGATTGTAATTAGGAAGTTGGAACACTTGCTTCTGTTGAAATAATTTGGCAGCTCCGTTAAGAATGGCCGTAGTGGCCCCGTAGTCGAGTGGCTCCAGGCCAGCGCCATCGTTGTCGCGTCGCAGGATTACGCGCGTTCCAGTAAGTGATCCAGGTGAGCCTGTTTCTGGTAAATCGGGCCTGTATAGTGATTTACATTAGCATTCTACGAAAACTATTGAAATGCTCTGCTGCATTTTATTTACGGCACATTCGAGTTGGAAAATGTCGAACTAATATTTTAACTTGCGCTCTCATTGTGTATTTTGTACGCTATGAGTGCATGAGTGACGTATTTGCACCCTTGAATATCAAGCGCTACTGCTATAATTTTCAATGCTGCTGGTAGTTCCCGCCTTCGTAGCGATGAGAGGACGCGGTATTGTTCGCTTTGTTCCCGGTGCCTTCCGCATGCTAGCGAGAAGAGGCTTTTATGCGTTATTAAATTGGCTTTCACTGAACCAGGTGTTAAGGCGAAATAATTTCGTGCTCCAGTGTAGAAAGCCATCGTCGTTGTAGTAGTCGCCCAGTGAGGAAAATGGCTGCCGCTGTGAACAGCAAATAAAATGACACATGAATGAATTGACGTGGTTTGAACCAGGCCTCCAGAATACCAGCCAAATGAGCTACCATTGCACCACCTGTTGCCGTTTCCAGCACAAGAAGGAAATGTGTTGTGGTTGTTTTTTTTTTTTGTGACAGATGCCCACTTGTGGGATTGGCCTGTAATCAAGCTAATCTGCTCGCTCCACAAAATTCTCAAAAATATGCATTCAAAACGTAGTTGTTGTCGAATAGTGCGTGGCGCCTCACACCTGAACGTTATGGATGTGAGTAGTACAGGTGCACACCAGCCGCGCAGAACCCTGTTTCTACTGAAGGTTTGGGCTGTTAGAGTGTGCTTGATGACGTAAATAGCTAAGTAAGACGCACAAACGATAACGAAAGAAGAAACACGAACTGCGTTAGCGAAGAGCCCGGTATCAATTCCGTCACCTAATTGCATGACCTGACATGTGCATGAAAGCACATGTGCAAGACGTGTGATTCCGTTTGGCTATGGTCTACGAAATGACCTCGCAACACATAAGCATGGTTCTCAACTCACAGAACAGCCCACTCATGTATGAATATGAGCAACTCGTTCGATTGATTGAGGTGACAGCAGGCTAGGAGAGAATAGTGCCCGACCGTGAGGAATGACTGAACTTGTAAGAATATTTCCGCACACATCGTCGCAGGAACAGAATGATTCAGACAGAGTCGAACTTCATCACTCGGCTCTCATGGAGGCGTAAATTTACTTTTTTTCGCCTCGCTATTGAGTTTATTTGCATTCATCCGTTTCGTGCCATTCCGGAGGGGTTCATGAGGAAGAAGAAATTGGGAGAAATTTGAACAACCACCTTTTTCGACGCTTGCATATATACAAAAAATTTAAAGCCCTTCAACCGCGCGAAGAGGCGAGTTTAGCGAATGTAGCGCTCTGGTTGGATTTAGTGTACTGCGGTGTAATTGCATTAAGGTTTGCTACATCAAATTAGAAGGACAGTGGCCCATGTCTACCTCACAGATTAAGGACACACGTGATATGTGGGCAATGAGAATGACATTATATTATAGCGCCGCTTCGCCAATCTTAGTGCAGGTTCTATGGCACTACACAGGTGGTGCCCGGAGAGCCCGTGGCATTGCGCATTCTGCTCAGGAGGAGAAAGACGCCGCGAGTAGCGAGGTGTGTACGCCACCTAGTAAATAGGCGGTGGATATGGGGAGGGCTATAAAGCGGGGCTGTACCCATACTCCGTCGGAAGATGGGCATACTTCCTTGGCCCGAATGATGTGGCAAAGCTGGCTTACGAAGCCCAAGTTTACACCGATTGGTATACAGTCGTCTTCCCCACTAAATGCAAACACATTCCAGTGAAGGCGTTTATCTAGGGGCAATATAAGCCGTTTTATATCATGGGGTGGAAGCCCTTTGGACCTCATTTTAAATTTATAAAGTTTTGTTCCCATACTCTGAAAATTGTTCGTCTACAATTGGGTCGCCGAAACGATCTGCAGGTGATATGCCATTTCCTCTATTTCGTTCGACAGCCCCCATTTTTTTCATTACGACAGGACAACTTACCATAGAATTTTAACAATACTCGATAGAAGCCGGAGTCATGCAGCAAAGAAAGGCAGACAATGAGCTTTTCTGGTCCCAATCACTGTATGATGAAAATGGTACTCGACTATGCGTTCAAACCCTAAGCCTATACTACTAAGAAACAGTGTATAAAAACATATAAAAAAGCGGAAGATGCTAAAAAACTAGTGTTCTCTTATTCGATTTACCTATAACAGGATTTCTTCTTTTCAATTTTATGGTTCTCCGCACAGATTAACGGTGGCGGAGATTCCTGCTGGCTTTTCTCACACCCGAAGCCCCTTGAATTTTGATACCCCGTTTTGTGTCTATGACCACCTGTCACCTTGGTAAAAAAGACAAAAAATGGAAATAACACAGGCGTGCTCTCGTCCAACCTAACCAAGCTACAAGCAAAGTACGACAGCAACAAAGGCGAATTACTTTTCCCGGAAGACGAATTTCGCACCTCAGGCCGCCACAGAAATTGCGGCGCAGCCGCGTACGATTTCATTTGGGTGCTAATGCACACTCAGCCATAAACGAGCTCTTAATTCCGCCCCCACCCCCCACCCCTCCTACCACTTGGTTGCTTTTCAGCCATGAGGATTGTTTCCACTATACGTCGAATTATTTCCAGCGATCTGGATACGTTTTTCGGACCTTCTTTTCACCGTCCCGATTTCAATCGCTGCTTCGCAAATTAGATTGCACATGGGGAATTCCCTCTTCTTTGATATGCCTTTATTACACACCTCGATTTTGTGTCTGCCTATTCATGTGGGCATTCTCGCGTACGCTATGATTTCTTTTTGACTAGACAAAGCAACTTGGTTTTATTTATATCTACGAAAAATCGCACGAAATTTCAGGCCTGCAAAAAGGAAAAGGGGAAGGTGCTTCATCGTTGGTAAAATTGTAGTGAGGTCAAAATTCGACAAAGCGGGAGTATGAATTTCATTCGATGCGCGACATATAGCATCAGCGCGGACGACAAATAAGCACACGACAAAAAAGACAAAACAAACATTGCATACAAAGAAAAGATACGGATTCCGCTCTGAACAAACCTGAAATGTCAAAACCTCTGCAATATATATATATATATATATATATATATATATATATATATATATATATATATATATATATATATATATATATATATGTAACGAGAAGAGTTAACGCTGCACAACAATATTAGATGCCGAAGCGCCATTTGCCCGATCGGGTATGCCCTGAGGATTATCATGAAGACGACGAAGGCCCGACTCGGACGTTCACGCTCACGAGCTGATACCGGCTGGACCTACGCTCGGCCCGTTGCCTTACGCTACGCCTCAAATAAACCCACACGATCAACTACCATTGTGACTGCTATTCCCCTTTACAAGTGGTGGAGGTCAAGGGTCTCGGTTCCACACTGGAGCTTCGCAACCGGACACTGCCCGAGATGAACCACCGAGAGACCAGCCAGCACCCTGCGCCGTCGGGCGCACCCGTGATCTGCTCTTGCGCGATGCGACAGCGGGACCCAACCATATTCACTGGCGAGGACGACACTGATGCCGAAGACTGGCTGTCGTCCTATGAGCGTGTGAGTGCCTACAACAAATGGAATGATCCGACTAAGCTGCATAACGTGTTTTACGCCCTCGATAAGCTCGCCCGGCGGTGGTACGCGAACAATGAATCAGACATTTCTACCTGGTCTGCCTTCCGCACCCGCTTTGTGGCAGCATTCGGCCGCCCAGCTGTACGCCAGCTCCATGCCGAGCAGCAGTTGCGTGTACGCGGCCAACAAGCTGGGGAAACATTCACCAGCTACATCGAGGACGTGGTTGACTTGTGCAAGCGGGTCGACCCGTCGATGACGGAAACGGACAAGGTCAGGCACGTCCTTAAAGGAGTGGACGATGACGCGTTCCAGATGCTGCTGTCCAAGGATCCCCAAACGATAGCCGACGTCGTACGTTTGTGTCAGAGCTTTGACGAGCTTCGAAAGCAACGGGCCCTAACTCGGCAAGCTTGCGCTCAAGCCGAGCCCCTGTCGATTTTGGCTGCGACCTACACAAACGACCCGACGCTGTTCACCCGGATAAAGGATTTTATTCGGGAAGAGGTGGCTCGCCAGGTGTCCCTCCTGCCGTACACCACGGAACTGTCGTCCCCTCTAGCTCCTGCACTGAGGCACGTGGTACAAGAAGAGGTCGCTGAGGCGCTACCAACTGCCCACTACCAGGCGCCGGTCGCCGGTCCCATAACGTACGCCGAAGCTGCATGGAGGTCACCTCTGCGGCCTGCTGCTTCGGTCAACCCTCGAGTGATGCACCCGCCTGCTCCACCAGCCCAGCCTGGTGTGCCACTGCGTCCGTTGCAGACCACTCTGATTCCGAATGTCGTGCCGGCGAGTCGTCTTCAAACGGCTGTGGGTAGCCCTCCTCCCACGCGCACGTGGCGTACGCAGGACAATCGTCCTATATGCTTTGTATGCGGAATCGCTGGACATGTAGCTCGCTACTGCCGCCGTCGTACGCCGCCTCCGAACACCTTCCAACAGGCTCCGTACTATGACCCCGCTTACGCCCAGCCGTATATTGTTCCGCAGCCAATGTATCCAGTCGCCTCTGATCCGCCGCTGACGTCGCTGCCGCCTGACCGCTCTACTACGTCCACCAACCGCCGATCTCCTTCTCCACGTCGTCGCTCGCTGTCGCCTATGCGGCGCCGCTCTGCCAGCACTGGGGAGGAAAACTAACAGCCGCAGTCCCCGAGGCAAGAGCTGCGTCGCCCTCGAAAGCTAAAAGTCCTCACGTTCCGCCCGAAAATGTTATTGATGTATTTGTTGAAGGTATCCCCACTACTGCCCTAATCGACACTGGGGCTGCTGTTTCTGTCGTTCACGCCGACCTATGCCGCTCAATTCGAAAGGTTCTGACGCCACTTTCCGGACTATCCTTGCGCACCGCCAGTGCACAACAGATTATGCCCATAGCAGCATGCACGCCCCGTGTCGTTATTCAGAATATTCTCTACACCGTTGAATTTGTCGTGTTGCCGTCTTGCTCTCATGATGTAATCCTGGGTTGGGACTTTTTGTCGCGCCATCATGCCGTCATACGGTGTGCACCTGCCGAAGTCGAGTTTTCGCCTCTCTTGGAAGATTCTTTCTGTGCTCCTAACGCCAAGGTGGTCATCGCCGAAGACACTGTCGTCCAAGCCCGTTCTTCCGTTCTTGTTCCTCTTTGCTGCACATCTATTCCTGAGGCCACGGTGCTTTTTACGCCGTCCGACATTTTCTTCCGCCGCAGATGTGTTCCGCTACCCCTCGCCCTTTTGACGATTCGCAATGGCGCGAGTGCAATGATGATTACGAACCAGTCGACGACTTCGTACGCCCTTTTACAAGGCGAAACACTCGGCTTTGTAGAGCCGGTCGATCCCCGTCTTGTTACGGAGCTTCTTGATGATGCGCCCCATCTCCAAGTCGACGAGCTGAGCGCTACTACGCCATGCACACGGGACGAAACATGTCCCGAGATTTTCTGCCGCTCAATCGACGAAAATTTGGACGCCACCCAACGAGCGCAGCTTACTGCACTTCTGAGCCAGTTTTCTTCGTCTTTCGATAGTGGGCAAAGTTCTCTTGGCAGTACGTCCGTTGTGAGCCACGCCATCGATACTGGCTCGCATGCCCCGCTTCGACAACGGCCGTATCGTGTATCACCGGCAGAGCGACGCACCATTGAAGACCACGTGAATGACATGCTTCAGCGTGACATTATTCGTCCCTCCAAGAGTCCCTGGGCGTCACCCGTGGTTCTTGTGAAAAAGAAGGATGGGTCCATTCGGTTTTGCGTCGACTGCCGCCGTTTGAACACCATAACCCGCAAGGACGTGTATCCCCTCCCCCGCATCGACGACGCCCTCGACTGTTTACAGGGAGCAGAATACTTCTCGTCGCTAGACCTTCGCTCCGGGTACTGGCAGGTCCCGATGGCGGAAGCAGATCGAGAGAAAACTGCTTTTGTTACCCCTGACGGTCTTTATGAATTTAATGTATTGCCGTTCGGGCTTTGCAACGCTCCTGCCACCTTCGAGCGAATGATGGACAGTATTTTGAGCGGACTAAAGTGGAAGACGTGTCTTTGCTATCTGGACGACGTCGTTGTTTTCTCTTCGGACTTCAAAACGCACATCGGCCGCCTGCGGCAAGTTTTGACCTGCCTTGCAAGAGCTGGGCTGCAGCTGAATCTGAAAAAGTGTCGTTTTGCTGCGCGGAAACTGACGATCCTGGGACACGTCGTTTCGAAGGACGGCATCCTCCCAGATGATACGAAGCTGAGAGCCGTAGCCGAATTTCCGAAGCCGACCTTTATAAAGGCGCTTCGGAGCTTTATCGGTCTTTGCTCGTATTTTAGACGCTTCGTACGCAACTTCGCCAGCATAATTTCGCCTTTAACTCAGCTCCTCGGTGGTGCCAGTGACATATCTGCATGGTCACCCTCCTGCGACGAAGCATTTGCGACGCTACGGCGCCTACTCACATCCCCGCCGATACTGCGGCACTTCGACCCGTCCGCCCCAACCGAGGTCCACACTGATGCTAGTGGGATCGGCCTCGGTGCCGTGCTTGCCCAACGAAAGCCCGGTTTTGACGAGTACGTCGTAGCATACGCGAGCCGTACGCTGACGAAAGCCGAGTCGAACTACTCTGTAACAGAGAAGGAGTGCTTGGCGATAATTTGGGCACTGGGCAAGTTCCGCCCGTACTTATATGGTCGCCCATTCGATGTCGTCACCGATCATCATGCGCTCTGTTGGCTCTCCTCCCTAAAGGATCCATCGGGTCGTCTTGGTCGGTGGGCTCTTCGACTGCAAGAATACGACATCCGGGTCATTTACCGTTCAGGTCGCAAGCACTCTGACGCTGATGCTCTTTCACGCTCACCAGTGCCTGCTGAAGTTTCCTGCCTTGCCTCAAGTGGCAGTGACTTACGTCTGTCGCCTCTTGCAGTCAGCAACATGTCAACCGAGCAACGCAAGGACCCGTGGATTACTTCTCTTATTGAGATGCTCTCCGGTACATCGCCTGCCGGGGGATCTCGGGCCCTACGCCGGCAGGTTTCTCACTTTGCCCTCCGTGACGAGCTACTCTACCGCCGCAACTACTGCTCCGACGGCCGAAAGTGGCTGCTGGTGATACCCCGTCATTTGCGCAGCGACATATGCACCTCATTTCACGCTGATCCAAGTTGCGGTCATGCTGGCGTACTAAAGACCTATGAGCGTCTTCGCCTGCGATACTACTGGCGTGGCATGTATACCTTCGTGCGCAAGTACGTGCGCTCTTGCCCCGAATGTCAACGCCGAAAATCGCCGCCGCCCCGCCTCGCCGGTCCTTTGCAGCCACTACCATGCCCAGCAAAGCCATTCGAACGTGTGGGCATCGACCTGTATGGCCCACTTCCGTCTACTGCAGCCGGAAACCGATGGATCATTGTCGCCGTGGATCACCTTACTCGGTACGCCGAAACAGATGCTCTTCCGGCCGCCACGGCTCGCGACGTAGCGTCTTTCCTGCTTCGCCGCTTTGTTCTTCGACACGGGGCACCTCAGGAGCTTCTCAGTGACCGAGGGCGGGTTTTCTTGTCTGAGGTTATTGAAGCACTGCTCTCTGAGTGCCACGTCGTTCATCGGACTACGACATCATACCATCCACAAACGAACGGGATCACGGAACGCTTCAATCGCACCCTTGGTGACATGCTCTCCATGTACGTGTCTGCCAACCAATCGAAGTGGGACCTCGCACTCCCGTTTGTAACATTTGCTTACAATACGGCAACGCAGACGACCACGGGATTCTCGCCGTTTTTCTTGTTGTATGGACGAGAGCCGTCCTGCACAATCGACACGATACTCCCCTACAAGCCCGACGCAACAGAATTTACGCCTTGAATTTCAACAGAATTTCAGACCTTGCTCGTCGCGCCGAGGAATGCCGTCGACTGGCCCGTTCGTTTACATCGACCGATCAGCAGCGCCAAAAGCATCGTCACGACGAATGCGTCAAAGATCGCAGTTTTGATCCCGGCTCCCTTGTGTGGCTTTGGGTGCCCTGCTCAACACCCGGTCTCTCGTCAAAACTTACCACCAAGTACCATGGCCCGTACAGAGTCATTGAGCGGACTTCGCCCGTCAATTACCTTGTGGAACCAGTTGCACAAACTACAGATAATCGCCGCCGAGGGCGTGAAATTGTTCACGTGGATCGGTTAAAGCCATACTACGACCCTCTAGTTTTGTCGGGCCCTTGAGTAGCCAGGATGGCTCCTTTTGCTCCGGGGGCAATTGTAACGAGAAGAGTTAACGCTGCACAACAATATTAGATGCCGAAGCGCCATTTGCCCGATCGGGTATGCCCTGAGGATTATCATGAAGACGACGAAGGCCCGACTCGGACGTTCACGCTCACGAGCTGATACCGGCTGGACCTACGCTCGGCCCGTTGCCTTACGCTACGCCTCAAATAAACCCACACGATCAACTACCATTGTGACTGCTATTCCCCTTTACAATATATATATATATATATATATATATATATATATATATATATATATATATAAACGTGTGTTCGTATGCTTGTGCGCGTTCCCACACTTGAGCGTCGGAGAGCGCACACGCACTCCGGACCCCAACACCTTGATGATTACCGATGTGACAGCCTACCCCGAGCCTGACCTGTCCCTGGCCCTTCCCAAAACAGAATTCCTCACCGTCCTTGGCCGTAAATTCTCCACCGATTACCTGCCACATAAAAGATGGAGAATTTTGCTAAATGTAATAATGAACGCAGGCGATGTATCGCACACTTGACGGGTAGCGGTTTATTTGGCGGCTCTTAGAACGTGCGTTGGAAATCGATAGCATCGAAATGGCTATAAAGTGCATCACGATTCGTAATTGCGACAAATTCTTCGGCCACCAGATCGTGACAGTTAGTCGGTTCGTGTTCCCTCTGGAGAAAGAAAGTTGTAATGCGGAGCCAACTGCCCAGAAATATCAATTCACGTCGCGGGCGAGGCGATGTGAGGTCATATCACCTCCTTGTCGGTGTTGTGATCCCCCATCGAAGAAGGGGAAGAGCATAAGCAATAAAGCTATTCTGAGAAGTAACAACCCTGACAAGAGTGTTTTCATATTTTAATGGTGAAATATTTGCTTAAAATCCATTAACAAGAAATGAGATTAGGATGAAACAGGTAACTTCAAATTTGGCTACACATAGTGCCGATTAAGTATAAACAGGTTTGTTTATAGCACCATCTCCTCTACCATTGTCTGCTGAAAGTTCCGTCTTAATATTTCACACCAGTCCCACACGGATAGCAGCTGTAGGGGTGGTGTTCCCAATATAACTAGCATTTCGGCTCGGCGGGGAGTGATCGTTTTTTAATTCTAGGCCAGCCTTCGAGGCATTGAATACCCCTCCAGTCTGCAAAAGCCAGCTTTCGTGAGTGTTGATGCAAAAAGCGCACTTCGTGGTGCACGAATGCTTGTCCTTGAGGGGCTGCAGACCATTCTGATATAGCGAGGAACATCTTTTCTGCGGCCACCAGGGAAGCCCCGATTGGAACGAACCGTTGGAATTCCATCTTAAATAGATGAAAATGAAGTTTCCATGCTTCACGTCGATGCAAACTACCGATCGTGGCTCCCAACAATTCTCCCAGTAGTAACAAGCCTCCCATAATATGATAACCCAATTTGGAACTCCAGGTTTCCGCGTGTTTTGAACAAGCGAACTCAAGGTGCACGACCCCGACTGCGACCTGCACTTGCACTTGACCAGTGTACTTTTAAGCGCACCTTCTGCTGGTTCCCATGCTTCGCGGGGAACAATCGAGCGCTTTTAAAATACTTGGACGAGTGCATAGAAACGGGTAGCGTGATCTTTCTTACTTCCTGAAACCCTGACAGAATTACGCCAAGGGAGCTCTGGACACCAGCAGTTTACACTTTCCTCATTCCCTTAGGGCAATACAAGTTAATGTGGCCTTGCGATGTGTTTGTTTTTTTATTATGATGTATATATACCAAGGCTTGGGATCTATATTACCCGTCATAAAATTGGTTTATAAGCTTTGTATTTGTTTGATTTATCACAGATTTTAAAAACATTTAATGTAGATATGTCAGTTTGGCACGCCTTAGCCCTCTTCCCCTTCTATAGCTCCTTCCCCTCGCTTTGTTCAAACCAATCTGTAGAAGCAGCAACCATTTTCGTGCTACTGGCCTCTTCAGTGTTCTAGGAGCTTTCTCGCTTCATTTTCTGCCCCCCTGCTTTATTGTTTTTACGTCGCAATTTAAGGCAATGCTAAAAATCTTTACCGCGTGTTGAATATGCCCGATAGTTTGATATGTGATGCTCATTCATAACTTTAGCTGCTATAATTTTATTTCAATGCGGCCCCAAGGTAACCATTTCTGTCTGTGCCGCCAGCGCAGGCAGTATGGTGTAGTAAAGATCGCAGCATTTCTCGAAGGCCACATTCTTCAGGCACCTAAAGGAACATTACTGCAGCGGGCGGAGGGAACAAAAATGTCGTCCTTTGAAAAGAAGTAGGCGACTCGTCCACGATCTGCCGCTGCGAAACGACGATCCGTGCGAAGAGGTACGTAGCAGCATATCCAAGCGCGGTACTTAGGTTTAGTCGACATGGTGTGTGTCTCGCGTGACACTGGTAATAAATTTAAGCCACAGGTTGAGGCAGCAAAGGTCCGCTGACAAGCACAGAATTCCAATGAAAGGGTAACCCAGGAGTGAAGACTTTGTTTGAACAGGGTATTGCTGTTGTTGCTCAAGGAAAAAACGGCTTGATTGCATTGACACCTTTTTCTGCGCCCTCTGAAACTCACATCCTTATTTTCCTCCTCCTTTTGAGGCGCTTTATATTACAACCACAAAAGATAATAATGAAAAATGAGCTTTTTCGAGCGTGTATTCTGTATGTTCTCAATTTTCACTATTTTGGGTTTTATACGGTTCATGTTTTTCATCAGGACACACCGCGCCGTAAAACTTAGAAGTTACAAAGGAAACGGGGAGAATATATTTACCATGAACTGGTTAAGAGTAGTGCAGTATACTTAAGCCTTTACCGTACCCCGCAGGGTTGTTTCAGAGTAGAATTTGGTCACACACTCTCATTCGTCTACGTTGCGCTTTCAGAATCAACAACTAATCGCCAATAACAAGGCAAGAGGCGTCAGGGATGTTTTTAAATAAATTATTCAGGCTAAAGTTTAAAAGCTACTGAGGTTTGTTCAGTAGTTCATATGCGACTACAAGACGACCGGGCAGGTTTTGGCTAGCTCCGTCTACGAGACTTCGATCGAAGTCGACGATGAGCGTACAACCTCGATATCCGACTCACTGAAGCTAACTGTTGCAGAATGACATCACTATCGATAATGCGGCAGCCCTGCCTCCACAGAAGCTGACGACCACTGAAACTTTGGCCGGAATTATTTATTTCCATCGTACTTCCGATGCCTTTTTAAATAATGGTGTCGGGGCAAAGATAGCGTGAGGTGGGGTCTGCACTCCCGCTTCCAACATACCACACATCCTTTCCAACCATTCCTGGTAATGACTGACTGAACGCTGTCGCCTCTTGTTTCCTTGCCTCCCCCAACTACGGCTATGTGGTCTTGCCCATCTCAATAAAGCTAGGTTATTCAATTCATTTCCATTCTCGCGATTTTCGTTGTGTTCTATTCCAACTTATTCACATGTTGTAGATACGCGTCCCAGCCAGTGCGAATTCAGCGCGTGCAGAGCTTTAGGCGCCTTGTGGACGCTCTCTTGTGAAGACAACGCGATACGCCATTTGTGAACGCCATCCGGTTGCACGCTTTTGCAAAACTGGCCGTGTAGTGTTTTCACGCTAAAAAAATTCATTGCGATACTATAATCAAGGTCAGCTTTATTTACACAATCGTTTCCAAACAATGAAACTAAATATTTACAGAAGAGCACCAACCTGCTTTGGGTAGCTAAAAAATGGCTGCAGAGCTGCGTTTGGTGATCTTACCGAACCATCCCTGTTGATTGACGAAACCCGTTGAGTTTTCCATTTCATTGCCAGGTTCTGTGTGACCGCTACGTTGCACGTTGCGCGGGCTACGAAGCCAGTGAGTGTCCTTATAATTTGCCGTCCCGCGTCAAGAATTGATTTGTTAGGAGCTCATTGTGTTTTCCTACGTATAGTGTTGCGTACCCACCCCTTAGAGCCGATATGGACAGTTCTCAATCCAACAGAACTATTAGCAGACCCCAGCATGCTTGGGTGACAGCCTGCATGCCCTCCACAAAGCTGGCAAGTGGTCAGCGGGGGTATGTTGTTCAGCGGCCGTGCCGTGCTCCTTCAAGGACACCGAAACAAAAAATCCTGTTTTTTAAGTGGTAGAGAACGCGAAACACCTAGGGTCATCTTCTGCTGGTTTGCTTTCCCCACTAGCGAAATCCTTTTGACCAGCTTCTAAAACGACCCGGCGTTCCAACTTTGCAGCTGTTAGGGGGGGTGTCTGGTTCTTAGTGTAACCGCCTGCATTCGAGCCCACCACCCCCATTAAAAGTTTTTTTGTAAGTGGAGTGTTTTCCATATAATAACGTGTACATCAAAGTACCACTTTTAGTAAGTAACCAGGACGTGGTATGATTGACATTGCTTTAAATGAGTGTGCAGCCTATAACCTATTTAATTGATACTTTCGCCTGTTCCCTAAGGGCCCATTTTTTACTGTTGACGAAGTGCAACGTCACCGCCCGGGAGCGTGCGCTCATAGTGGCGGGCTTATAAGCCAGCAGCATTGTGTGGCCTCCTCGTGCACACTCTAACCCATCGTACTAAAACCTGCCACTGTACGAAAGTCAGCGTGGACTGAAAATCTGCTTGCTGTAGAAAGAGAACCGTATTCGTCTGTTGGGATTATAGCATTGCGAAAACTCATCGACGGCATCAAATACCTTTAGGGAGCAGGGCACCAGTTTTCTCTGTAGCCACAAATATTAACAGCGGAGCTAAAACTTCTAGTAAGTCTACTGTAGGTCGTGCGTCACGCAGGGGTAAGAATAGGTTGCCAGACCTACCCCCCTCCTTCCCCCACAAAAAAAGAGGGAGCAGTGGTCTCACGGCGGATAGTTCCTCTCCCACCACTAGGGATGCGGGAGGGAGAGTTACCGTCGCTGACGTTTACCTGACGATTTCCTTGCGTGAACCGTAGCATTTATCCGGCGACGATGATGCCATTCTCGGGAGACAGCTGGTTTACGTTTGAGCCGGTGCACTAGAACAAGAGGTCCGCTATTTCTGCAGGTCCCCTGGGTAGAACTGGATTGAATTTTTTCTGCATCACGTTCACTTTGTGGAGGTATTTCCGGGTACTATAATGGTGTGGGGGGTCTAAGCCCTTGAGTAGTGGTATAACACAGTTTAGTGGGTGTCGGGGGTTATTTTAACGGCAAGCACCGTGATTATATTCGGCTGTTGTTTAGTCGTCCGGTGATGTTAATATACACATCCTCTACAACGGAAGCATTTTCATGTTATTATTGCACCACGGTCCAAATTTCGGGTTTTATTTCGTTTAAGGTTTAGCAATAGATTAATACATGCTTTAAAGAGCTGCCTCTTTTGATGTTTGGATGTGATGAAATAAGCTAATGCAAACGCATTTACGAGGTTTTACCAGGTGCGAGATCACGCTCCTCTTATAGCGGGCAGAAATGCGAAGCTAATTTCTGCGGCATTTTCCTTGGGCCTTGTATTAATTTGTGGGAGCGTTACACGGGCGAAGCGCATGGGGTAATTTTTGACTCTGACAAAACGTGGGCCATCTTGCATATGGTTGTCAATTATTCGATTGAAAGCTCCAATACAAACCGAAAACAACGTTTAATAAAAATCAAAGTTTTGAGAGGGGAATTTAAGCTTGTTTTGGTTCTACATGCGTATATTTTTCCATGCAAGGAAGATAGTACACGCTTGCCCCTCTCCCTGGACGTCGGCGGCAACTCTATTGCGTCCGTCACCATGGCAATGGCTCATTTCATTAGGGCGCTTGTCGTCTGGCGGATTACGAAAACAAGATAAGCAGGACCGACCGTGTCTGCCATGGCCGGCTTTCTTTGCATCGATCAGCGGGCCCAAAATACTTTTGTTTTCTTTCTGCTCCCCTGGGCCAGTCTAACTAGGCTTAGTATCACACCATGGGGTAACCGTACAATGTCGGAAAAATCAGCTGGGGAGGAAGGGATGAAATACCGCATTCCATCTGTCAGACTTTACATCGAAGATCACATACTGCCACCCTACATTCCCTCACATGTGTCAGTTTCTGAGACCTTGTGCCGAAATGAGGATTCATCTTTCTGGACAAAAATCCTTCTGCGCTTGTTGCGGGACTACACAAGAAAAACCTAATTCTTTACCTCTCCGTGTTCCTACATTTGTACACCTTTGGATTGTCATGTAATTTTTTTTTTGTTGGTGTGGCGTTCTGTGCTCCTTCGGCACCATTTGCTATACATTTTATTCAACTTATTCCCCAGAATTTTGTTTCTTGGATTTATAGTATTTCTTCTTTATATTAACATTTGCTTTTTATCTCAGTGTTATCTCCACTTTCTCACACATTCACTTCACTCCGTTGTAGCCATCCCCATCTGGCGTAGCAAGCCGCTACCACTAGCAGAGCTGATTGCGTCAGATCTGTCCCTCTTCTACTCAACTACATCCTCGTTTTTACCATTGTGTCTACTGCAGAGAGAGAGAGGCACGCACGCACGCACGCACGCACGCACGCACACACGCACACACGTACACACGCACACAAACACACACACACACACACACACACACACACACGCACACACGCACACACGCACACACGCACACACGCACACACGCACACACACACGCACGCACGCACGAACGCACGCACACACAGAGAGAAAGAGAGAGAGAGAGAGAGAGCAGGCTCTTTATTGAAAGAGCAAAGGGTTTTGCCGGCG
The DNA here is from genome assembly GCF_048455015.1 of Haemaphysalis longicornis. Lineage (NCBI taxonomy): Eukaryota > Metazoa > Arthropoda > Arachnida > Ixodida > Ixodidae > Haemaphysalis > Haemaphysalis longicornis. Next base: position 77,434,497 of record NW_027526361.1, on the reverse strand, counting down.
TTTGCAATCGCCTACATGATTATATCGTATTGGTCGCGGATGCAGGGAAAACAGGCCGTAGAAAGAGGTGTTCAGAAAGCAAAACAACGAACGCTGGTGTAGGTTGACGTGCTTGCGGACTATTTTTCAGATTGTGTCACAGAATTCCGAATTTAAAATGTGACCAATGTCCTCCAAATAAGAAAACAAACTTTTTAGAGACTGACGCTGCTTTGAGATGCAAGTAAATGGTCTTGGGAAAGTATTCAGAGTTACCGCCCCTGGTTCTAGGCGTTCAGTATCTTAAAAAAACGGGATATTGGTGTCATGTAGGTCCCACGTTCTAATAAATAAGGTTCAAAGGTTTCTCAGTAGAATGGTTGTCGCAGTACGGGTTGGTTGTCAGTCCGAGGCATATAAATTACACGTGCCGAAGTTGTTTAACATTGACGGAAACTATGCACACGCCGCCCTATTTTTCCCTTATTCACGTATACAGTCTTCGCCCCCTAAAATTCTACAGCTTTACTTCTGTAAATCTGCATATATACTGCTACATTATCTCCACCGCACAGCCCCACGAACAGGACCAGTAGGAGCGAAAAGATTGAGCAGCCCTGGGTTGAAACCCCCATATGGAATTGGGATCTTAGGCTGCAGACATCAGTACCAAATTTATGCTTCCCGTTGCAAATAAAAAAATCAGTACTGTTCCAGAAATTATTGCTGGTGTCAGAAAAAAACATCAACACGACGCACATATAAGGATGTCCTTTCCAAACTTTTAGCAATGATGGCACAGCTAACAGATAACATTGTTAAGCGCACATGAAGTCTTTCGTATAATTTAGGCGAAATTTTTGGAAACCTTCACGCAGGAAACCATTGACATAACTCAGGTAAAACTATTGTACTAAGACATGTTAAAAGAAAGATAATCGGATGTATCCAATTCCAATACTCACCGAACTCATCGGAGGCCAGTGTGCAAAGCACCGAAGCAACAACAATCGAAGAGCTATTGCTACGAATTTTTTCAAGAAGCACACCTCCGCAAAGACCTTTTTATATCCAAAATTTTTGCCAAGCCGTTGGAATTTTTTATGCCCCACTACGTTAACTCGACAAGCAGAGATTTGCCAAACAGTCCAATAATGAATGACTAGTTTGTTTTATAGGTTATCCTGTTATTTCTGTGACAACCTCGGCGATGTTCAAGTATGCTTTTAAAATATTACCACCTTTCTGGGTGGACGCGCAGACAATCAAGAATACAGAAGACCGGCAAATTTTGACATTGAAATTGACACTGGCCCACGTCCACTACGCCCTAGTGAACAAAGTTAAAAAATGACACAATAGTTGGAAATTTGACATCACACTGAACATTTTAAACACTTATGGCTTAGAAAATGTGTAGTATAAGTTGAATTAAGGTGTTGGGAAGTCATTACGCTGTTTTTGTCAGAATCCAACACTCTAAGTTGTAGCGTTACGCCCTTTGTGTATGGCAAAATCGGTGTTGACCGACCGCAACACCCTCGGTTTTCTGAAGGGTATTGAGAAAGTGTGAAATAGCTGTTCCGTTGCAAAAAAAAAAAACCAAGAGCTGGGGTCGACCTAGCTTCTTCCAGTGTTGCTAAGCTTTGCCAGTTTTGGCTACACCATGTTAAGTATTGTGAGGTATTGCGATGTTATTGCTAGGCAAGGGTATTTGCTGAGGGGTGATGCCAAGTTTAGCCGGATTTTACAAGGCTGTTCTAGTGAGCTTCATACTAACATTCGATCAAAGAGCTAAGCAGCTAGGCAGACCCCAAGCTTCGCTGTTGCTCCAGCCTTGCACCACGAATGCAAGCTCCGCAAACTTTTTTTTGTGTGTGTTTTAGTAGTCCAAATATACTTTGACTTTTAAAATGGTATTGTAAGAGTTGCAGATACGCATATGCCCCTTGTTCTCACAGACGAGCTGTCGCGAAAGCCGGCTTCACTCTTATCATACTCTGTCTGCGGTGGTGCACTCTTTACAGCGGCACAGTTTATTTCCTGGTATTTGTAAATGCAGAGCACTTTAGGGCCGTACATTGTCGTCGTAGCTCGTTCGCTAGACACAAGTAGAGCCGGCGTATCGTTGTAGCCGCCGTCGTCGCGGCGTAACCCAGAGGCTTTGAAAGCCAAGCGGTTTGTATAGTCATAAGGGTTCGTAACTCGTGAACCACTGGTGCTTCTCATACATCTCCCCGTTGCTTAGCACAAAGAAAATGGTAGGTACATTGGAGGCAAAATAGAGGTTATTAACCGGCAGCGCCTGCGGTCATTTAGTCAGGAACGCTCGTTGGCTTGGTTTTTACGATGGTAAGCGAAAAAAAGTGCCAGTGCAACGCTGGCACGTGCGGGAGGAAAAGCAAGCACAAAAAGAACTGAACTCCTGCTGTCGCAGTGTCAGGCAGGGGGACCGCAAGCACTGCGAAGGCGGGAAATTTGATTTGGATTGGACGGTAGCAGTTAACGGATAACGGCGCTACAGCCCATTATGGCGAATCACTGCTCTGCACTTCCGACAGCTTTCACATTGAGTAGAACGGCTTTAATTTTTTTCCTGACAGCACCGACCCAAGCCCAAGATTAAAGAGTCCCTGGTAATAAATGAGGCCAATTAATATTGTTTAAAACATCATGAGATACGAAACATCTCCCCGCGTGTAGAAAATGTTAAAGTCGTGCACCGGTGTAAACGGGTAGAAAATACCTCGAACGTTGGAGTTCTTGTACACCCTTTTGCTTATTTGGAGGAGTTTTAGCACATTTTTTTAGTCTAGCACACCCTCTTCGCAGCCTAATTTTTTGAATTACAGTCATGTGGATAAAGGGGGTTCAAATATTTTAATGAATTCCTTTCCTTGGTGGGCCCTGAATGGGTGGGGAATACGTATTTGGTATTTAAAAAAATTCCAGGACTTATTAAACATAAAAACCACCTCATGATTACGAGTTTTTGTAAATCCGCATGCTGACTTTTCTATGCTCACATCAAAATCCATAGTTCCCAAATTAGCGCTAATATATGTTTTTTGCTACAAGCCCAGCGACTCTATCAGAGGACTTTCCTTTGCTGGCTATAAATGCAAAAAGTGCAGATGTATTTCTACGTAAATATGTACTCGCTCTCCCCATGCATCCCTGTTGGTCTTCTCGCTGAATTTATTTGTGGCCCAAGTGAGATTTGTGAGCGTTGAAGTAGTGTGTATGTCTATTTATTTATACAGGTACCTACATCGCCCTCACGGGCATAATTGTAGGGGGGAAAACAAGCAAAGGAATACAGTACAGTCAATATAACAAAAAATGGTTGCGGGTAAAAGGCTGTATGGTTGAAACAACAAAGTGTTTACTTACACTGTCATAAATAAGGCATCACATTGCAGATACAAAGCAAAAACTCAAAAAAGAAGAGTGCTATCGGTTACACAGGGCAACAAAATAAAATTAAAAGCAATTAGTACGGAACGCATCAGAAATGTACAGTAGGGATTAGTTCAACAAAAAATTGTGCAAATTTCTAACAAAACATGAGGGAGGCGCAGAGACAATTTCCTCTGGCAAGCCGTTCCACTCATGCGTGGTCCTTGGAAAAAAGGCGTATTTGAATGCGTTGATCCTGGACGCGTATTCACGCAGTTTTAAAGAATGGTCAGTACGGGGTGACACATAGGTAGGTGGTCTTATATACTGTTCTCTGTCGATGCCTGTTCTGTTCATGAATATGCTGTAAAATAGGGCAGTCGTAGGTATTTTCGCCGGCCAGCTAACAGAGGCCAGTGTAATCCTGAACGAATGTCAGCTGATCTTACGGTGAAGTTATAATTGCTTGCCACAAAGCGTGCTGCTCGTGCCTGTACACGCTCTAGGGCTTCTATATTTGATTTTGTTGAGGGGTCCCAGGCACTGCAAGCATATTCCAATATGGGACGCACATTGGATATGTATAGTGTTTCTTTCAACTTAGTTGGTGCCTGTCTAAAATTGCGCCTCAAAAAATTTAGCACGCGACTAGCCTTTAATGTTAAGTAATTAATATGAGTGTTCCAAGACAGGTTGGCAGAAAAAATGATCCCTAGATATTTATATTCTGATGCAACCGGCAAGGTAGCCCCGGCCATGACGTAATTTGAAATCCGAGGCTGTTTTTTGTTTGTAAACCTCACCAATTTACACTTCGACACAATTAATGTCATTCTCCATGAATCACACCAAGAAACTATAGAGTTCAAGTCATTCTGCAATTGAACGGTGTCCGCTTCAGAGGTAATGTTATTGTAAATGGAGCAATCGTCAGCGTACAATCGAACACGGCTAGAGAGATTGTCAGAGATATCATTTATAAAAATTGCTATAAAAATGCTGCGCGCTCAGCCGATCCACATTGTCATACGAAGCTGCGCTGCTTACACCCTTATTTTAGGGGGTTAACAAGCACAGCCTTTTTGAGCCAAAATATATTTTAAAGGTGTATGCCATTGGTCAAGATTTTAAGAGTGAAGCTCTTTAGCAAATAGTTTGTGTGTGTGTGTGTGTCCGCAGTTAGAAATACGAAGAAACTGCCGAGCACGAGTATGTGAGCGCGGGCCTCGCGGTGACCGCCCGGCAGTTAACAAAACCAAGAAAGAGCCCGGGAGCGCGATCACGTGATCTCGTGCCCCGTGACGGACGCCCAGCAGTTAAAACCCCGACACAAGTTTGTCACACACAGCTTTCCAACTTAGTGAGATTGGCAAACATTCCCGCCCCCCCCCCCCTCCAAAAAAATACACTCCAGCGTAATCGGCGCAACACTTTGTCACCATCGCAATCACACTGCTCCCGTCACTTTCTAGTTACGGTTTCGGCGCACGTTTGTCACAGCAAACATTCCCAATTAGAGAGAGTGCCCCAGCTTGGCCAAACAAGAAACTCCAGCGTAATCGCGGCAACAATTTCGCTACCGTAATCACACTGCTCGGGTCAAGCCCTTTTGACATGGTGCGAATTTCGCTTTCGAACTCCCAGCTGCGGTGCCGTCCGGCCAGCCAAACGATCTATTCTTGTCGCTCTGGTAAATTGGGAAATGTTTGAAGCAGTCAAGCTTCTACTGTGAACGCCGCTGGAATTTGACAATTTGTAGCAGCACTGATAATATAAAAATACCGTACTTACCCGATTCTATCACGCCCCCGATTCTAACGCGCACCCGATTTTCCTGGCAAAAAAACCGAAAAAACCCACACCTCCGATTGTAACGCGCACGGAACTTTGTAACCCAGACAAACGAATGCGAGAGAAATGGGTGATTTATTTCCCGAAGTAATCTCACTCATCTCACTCCTCGTCGCTTTCCGCTGACCACAACATCTTGTCCTCGGTGCCGTCAAGAGCGTTCGTGATGCCACACTTCTGAACGAACGTTTAACCATGGTCGATGAGATAGTGGCCCACGCCTCGCACGCCCATCCCGCGAGCTCCTCCAGAGGCGCACGCTACAGCCGACCGCTCGTTTTGAACGCGTGGGAGCCGCTGCTGCCACTGCTGTTATCAAGCGCGCAAGTGGAACGATTGGACGATTTTAGTGAACGCCGATAGAAAAGCATAGGCTCCTATGCTTCCTGCGTTCGAAAAATTGTTGCTTAAGGCGTTGGCGTCATCTTGAGATGGCGATGGCGATGGGTCACCCATCGCCATCGCCATCTCCTTACTGGGCCCTCATCGCCATCTCCTCACTGGGCGTGAGAACGACCCCTTAGCACCCATCCCTGCTCCTGAGACGGCGAACTTCTAAGACGCAAGCTAATGACGAAAGAACAGCTCTGTATTATTTCTACGTGCTGCGAATTTCACCAGCGAATTCGCAGCTGCCGCGCTGCTCTAACGGCAAAACTAACTACTGTAATTACCCGATTCTAACGCGCACCTTTTTTTCCTGAAAAATAGGCCGAAAAATCGCATGGGCGTTAGAATCGGATAAGAAACCGAAACTGCTGAAACAGCAAAAATTTCGTCCCACCCTGGGACGAAATTTTCGCTGTTTCAGCAGTTTCGGTTTCATATCCGATTCTAACGCGCATGCTGGGACGAAATTTTCGCTGTTGTCAGTCAACAGCATGCGGTCAGTCAACAGCTTGAGTTAGGCCACCTGGGGTGTATTTTGGGCTAACGAATTAAAAGCCGAAAATACAGTGCATTAACCTAGCCGACTACTTGCAGAGGCTGATCGGCCGGAGAAATAAAGTACGCAATTAAAAAATTGCGCAGTTTGAACTAGTGGTGCAAGGATAGAGAAGGAGCAGATCTGGCGGCCCCTCTGCCAGCATCAAAGACCGGGCTGATGCACCGCACATTCATTTCTGAACTTTCTGCTGAAAGTTCTCCATGACTGCCTGGCCCGGATCGTGTCGTCTGCAGGCTGTTACGAATCGGCCAGCGCCGCCGTATTTTCCCGCATCACTCCTCGGCTGGGCGGCGAAGCCACCACGTGCGCCTTTCTAACGTCAGGCGCCAGCATGTCGGTGAGTCATACATTCACGCCTCGACATGCCCGGCTCAGACGCTTTGCTATCGGCGCGATCAACATTCGATGGCGCGCCGACTGAACAGGCCCAGGCATGCTTCACGGACGTGCGCCCCACAGCCATCACATGCCAGCACATCGGTGAGTCATACATTCACGCCTCGACATGCCCGGCCCAGTCGCCTCACTTTCAACGCGCTTCAAACTTCGACGGTTGCCGGCCCGGCGAGGCATGTCTCAGCATGTTTCAAGGACACTTTCTCCCCTCTCTCGGACGCAACGTGCGCCGAGGCTACCGACGACTCACGAACTTTGGAAAGAGCATTGTGTGTGTCTGTGACGTTCGTGGCGTGTTGCTACTTGTTGGCGTTTTGACCGTTGCGGATTTTGGGTATAAAATAGAAGCCGCCCAAGCGCTGAAATTAATTCCTGTCTGAGCAGCGAATCCATGCGGTCGCTCTGCTCGAGTCCTGTATTGTAACCTCGCCAGTAGGGGCATTGTTTTTTTTCGCTTCGGCGCACCTCTCGCTATAAAGTAAACAGTTACGTTAGCCTACGGCTTTTGGACTTCTTCACGGCTGCAACAGCGGCTGGCCGCTCGCATCATACACGCTACCCCTCGTATGTCGGAGGCCACGGAGCTCGGATCGGGTGCCCCCGCCCGGTCCCAACAACTGGTGTCAGCGCTGGGATGACACGGTTGCAACAAGGCATTCACATTTCTCCCAAAGTATACCGCTATAGCACGCGCTAGAACAAGCGGCTAAGTCCAAAGTCAACGCCGGCGCTACGAACCCCAAGAAAATGCTGTGCACCCGGAATGCGATGATAGCTGAATCGGACAGACGCGGTTGCATTCCGCGAGGGACAGAGGCTTTATTCTCACCAGGTGAACCGTTTTCATTCTGTCGAATTGCCTTGACATATTATTGTTCTCGCCGCTGCTAAGCCCTTACCTCTTGGGCCTTTGGGATTGCCTAGTGGTTTGGTGGCCAGTTTCACGACGTGAATGTCCCGGGGTTGATTCCCGGGATCTCCCTAACCATATTTTTCTCTTGTGCCTTAGAGGTTCTTCCTGCTACGGAGGGATTTGTGTCGGCCTAAACACCTCTGCTGTTAAAAACCGTTTGATATGGAGGCTGAGAGGCAGGGGTGCTTTTAGGGGGATGTGAGATTAACATAAAGACTAGAGTGCTTCAACGATAACGAAGGGGTGTTGCCTATCTAAACCTCAACCTTAACGATGAGGTTGCGCTCGGGGGAGCTGGACATATATGATTGCATATGGTGGAACTTCTCGTGAATGTTTCTCGGTGGCCCTACATTTAGGAATTTCCCTACGGACTGCATTTCAACAGATGGTCAGACATGCTGAACAGGCCTAACGTTTTTCCCGTAACTAGCAAAAATATAGTGCACCGTGCGATGCAAATATTTACGATTAATAGTTTGGTAGAGATCCGTATATGTCTGACCCGCCCAGCACCAGTTACGCAATCTGTAGCATTCTGGGTGTTTTAGCTCAGGACAGTAGCCCAAACACAGAGCATGTGCGCAGGTGACCCAGAATGAAGCCACTGAGAGATTTTAAAACGGTGCTTAACAGTCCACAAGCATCATGATTCTCTACAGGATACCCAGCGCAGATTGACCAGTTAACGGTAGCCCCGAAAAGAGGATTGTGCAATGAATTGCCAGAATATTTCTCACATTTAGAGTACATAATTAGTGTACTTTTCGTGGATTCGTAACGACACCGTGAATGCACCCCGAATACCTCAAGCAACGAAATTCAACCGCAATACAAATATTCTTTAAGAATAAATTAGTGTTGCCTCCTAATTTGACTTTTCTCGTGAGCACTGCTACGCTGGTTTGGAGGCCTGGATTAATAATTTATGCCTTCTTTCTACCTTTTAACTTGCAATTTTGTTCTCCTTTGACTGGACTCAACTTCGAATATTTCTTCAAAAGCTTCAAACGTGCATTTTTTTCTTTCACACGCCGTTATATTCGGGAAATTAAATCAGCGAAACTCTGGTAAAGCCCGAACTTTCAAATTACGCCTGGCTTCTACAAGTTTCAAAAGCTCGAACAATGACTCAGGAAGAAACAACAGCAGGAGCACAAAAATATACATAAGCCGGGCAAAGAACGTCGTTTACGTACCGGAGGTGTAACTGGAACACCGTGGCTCACCAGCGAAGAATTATTTCAAAGGGGGAGAGCCGGAACGAAATCCGCGATCAAACGGTACCCAGACCTCGCTTTGATTGCGGCCCTCATTACGATTCGTCTGTGGCTCCGACTGGAAGAAGAAAAGAATGAAAACGCGACTCGGGTTCGTGATTTCACCGCAACATTTCTCATTCACGTAGCGCTTTGGCACATTAATGACGGCGGTTCGTGCGTGCGTAGTGTTTACCAATGTTATCTAGATTCAATACCATCCATATTTCCAATGAGCAGGGAGAAAGTTTTCGTTTTAAGTTAAATGGGATGAGTCGTCCGTTGTTCAAGCAATTTGTAAGCTTTCGCTTCCACACATTTGTACAAACAGAACAGCCGTATTAATGAAACAATTTATATTGTTTTAATTTGGACGTATGTCGTTGGTTTACACCTTAACGCCAATGGTACCATAACAAAAACCATAAAATGAACAAGGGATTAAGAAGATTTGCCCAACCTATATTAACCTGCGCATTGCTTACCAATAGACACTGCTGTAGCCAAGAAAAATATGGAAGGTTGTCAAGCCACTCCAGTTCAAACCAGAGTTACGTGAGAATGCGTACCTTCTTAGAACTTATGCCTCGAAAACTTGGTGCCTAAAAAAAACCTAAGTTTTATGCACGCTCCAATTAACGCTTCAGTGTCTGTCTTAGGGACTTAGATGCGTGATCTCACACATGGGGCTGAAAAGTAACCAGACTGTAAAAATCCTCGTCTCCCTTCCTAAAATTTGGTAAACGCCATTCAGCCTTCAGCTTATTTTAGGCCGTAAAGAACCGTATCATGAAAATGGGCCCGTGAGTGTTCTGTCACATATGCTGTATAAAGGCTATTGCATACGAGAAGTTGTATTGTCCATTTACGTAATTGTACTGTACACACACCAATACCGATACTTAAAACAAATAGGCGGATAGTATTCCATGTGGATTAAGGGTAATTAGGAGAGGCCTTATATTATATACGGGAGCCAACTTTCGGGGCCGATGAGGCTTACGTTTACTCGGAGAAAGTGTTTCAGGTTATCGCAAACTGTACAGGTCGGGTACAGCGGTGAGGAAGCCTCACACACATACATACATACATACATACATACATACATACATACATACATACATACATACATACATACATACATACATACATACATACATACATACATACATACATACATACATACATACATACATACATACATACAGAAATAAGAATTGGCAGTCAAAAAAACCTTGGAAAGCAAAGGGGAGGATGTGGTAGGTCATTGAAACAGATAAAGAATTTAGAAAGAAAGAAAGCCAGTGGAGAAAAATTGCCCGCCAGGTGGGATCCGAACCCACGACCTCCAGAAAACCGGTCTGGTGCGATAACCACTAGGCTGCCGGTGGGGTGATTTTCCCCTCCACTTTCTGGGGTATTTATGTTAAGGTATTTTTGTTTCCTGTGCTTGGGGGCGGTAGCCAGCGCCACTCAGACTACTCGGTGTGAAGGGGACCTTCGTTTTAACCCCCGGGCCGTGACTCAAGTGTCTACGACATGCCAAGAGTGGTCGAACAGCATTGAACCCTCTTAATCTTCCTATGGCGCCAAGACTGCCAAAACAGAGGCCCTCGCTATGCATGTAGCGAATCAGAATGAAAAATGAGGGGCTCGTTGAAAATAAGACAGAAATAAGGGTTGGCAGTCAAGGAAACCGGGGAAAGCAAAGGGGAGGATGTGGTAGGTCATTGAAACAGATAAATAATTTAGAAAGAAAGAAATCCAGTGGAGAAAAAACGCCCGCTAGGTCGGATCAGAACCCACGGAGGTCGTGGGTTCGGATCCCAACTGGCGGGCATTTTTTCAGCGGCCTCCTCAATGGGCGTGAGGACGACCCCTTAGCACCCATCCCTGCACCTGAGACGGCGAACTTCTAAGACGCAAGCGAATGATGAAAGAACAGCTCTATATTATTTCTGATGATGATGATGATTTTGGGTTTAATGGCGCAAGGCCGACAAAGGCAAAGAGCGCCATGACAATGATGAAAGAGATTAGAAGGATTTGTAAAGGAGGCACTAGTTAAAAAGCTTTACTCAGGGGGTTGGTGTATAGGGCCATAATTAAAGCATAGTGAGTATACTAAGATAAATAGTGTATAGGGTCATATTAAAACAGTGAGTGCAAGCACCTAAGGTGTAAAGTCTCAGGTTCCACCACTGTTTTAAAACACATAATGAACACAGGTGAGGTTATGGTCTATATGATATGTATTTTAAAAAGTCTACATCTGCTAGGTAACTAAAAACTCTTTTGTATGGGAACATTGGATGGTCTGATAAAAATAGTGAAGGGTGCAAGGGAATGTTATATGTGTAAGCTTCATTAAAATGACGTTTCCTTTCAGTGATGCACATGTCACACTCAATAAGTATATGAAGGACAGAAAGCTGACCCCCACATCGATGGCACTGTGGCTTGTTTGCGTCTGTTAAAAGGTATGAGTGTGTGATGTGTGTGTGGCCAATTCTTAATCTGCATAATGCTACCTCTACAAATCTGTCATGTTTTTCAGCAGGGGGCTTTTCTATTTTGGGCTTAACGATATGTAGTTTATTCTCTACTTCTCTGTCCCATTGCTGCTGCCAGTGGTCCCGCAGCTTCCTTCTTACAAAAGGTTTCAGATCTTGATATGGGACCTCGTTTACGTCTATGCTGCTTCGAAGGGCGGCAGCTGCAGCACTACGGTCAGCAGCTTCATTTCCAGCAATGCCGCAGTGGCTAGGAACCCAGCAGACTGTGACAACGAGTTTCAGGCCATAAGCCGAGTAGAGAGCTCTTAAAACACAATTAAAAGTGGGGTTTCTACTGACCTTTCGAGATGAAAGATTTGAGACGACACTCAGAGAGTCCGTGTATATAACTGAGTTCTTAATTTTGTTTTGAAGAATGTGGTTTAAAGCCAGTAGTATACCGTACGCCTCTGCAGTGAATATACTTGTGTTCGTGTTCATTGTTTTGGACACATTAAGTAGGGGGCCATTTGCAGCACAAGATACGGCTGTGGTAGTTTTTGAGGCATCTGTGTAAAATTCAGCTGCCTTGTATTTGTCTTGGAGGAACAGAAAATGCTGAGTGATGACAAAGTTTGGTACATTTTTCTTATGTATTTCTCTAAAGGACATGTCACAGTGAATTGGGAAAGTGTCCCACGGAGCGACCAAATCATAAACTGAGGTACAGTAGACATCAGTGAGAGGAACTTGGAACTCGCTGACGAGGTGTGAAACTGCCAGCGGGAAAGGTGGAGCTATGGATGGTCGGTTTTCAAAGAGATGATCAGTTGTGTTATTTTTCATTATGGAATTCAGAGGGTGTTCCTTCAAAGAAGTCATCTTTGCGGCATACATCAGAGCAGTGTAGGCGCGCTGGTACCCTAGAGACCACTGGTTTGATTCGACATGAAGGGATGGAATAGGACTTGTTCGATATGCCCCTGTGGCCAAGCGAAGCCCCAAGTTGTATACTGGGTCCAACATTTTGAGTGCTGTTTTGGTTGCAGACTGGTATACAATGCAGGCGTAGTCTATTCTTGACCTAACGACACTATTAAGAAGTGCTAGCAGACATTTTGTATCCGTACCCCAGGAGTGATGAGATAGTATCTTTAAAATGTTCATTGTTTTCAGGCATTTTACTTTTAGTAATTTAATGTGTGGTATGAATGTGAGCTTGTGGTCGAGCAAAATACCTAGAAACCTGTGTTCCTTTTTCACTGGTATGGGCTGACCTCCTAACGTGATACAAGGAAGAGGCTGTACACCGCGTATCCTAGAAAAGACAACAACAGCACTTTTATCAGCGTTAAACTTAAAACCATTTCTTTCAGCCCATGTAACCAGCCTGTTGACACTTAATTGGATTTGACGTTCACATATCGACAGATTACAGGATTTAAAGCTAACTTGGATATCGTCAACGTAGGCGGAGTATGAAACAGTACGAGGCAGCACAGTTTTAAGAGAACTCATTTTAACAATGAACAGTGCACAGCTCAGCTCTCCTCCCTGGGGTACGCCATTTTCTTGAACAAATGTTCTAGACAGGGCAGTCCCCACACGGACACGAAATGTGCGATCAGACAAATAGTCTTGAATAACATTGAATATTGCCACTAAGGCCAAACGACTGCAAGTCCAATAGAATGCCATATCGCCACGTTCTATCGTAGGCTTTCTCCATATCAAAGAATACAGAGAAGCAGTGCTGTTTATGGACAAAAGCGTCTTTAACATACGATTCAAACGCAACCAGATTGTCTGTAGTTGATCTCCCAGACCTAAACCCTGCCTGATTTTTGTCTAGAACACCATGAAACTCCAGAAAGTAAAAAAGTCGCCGGTTTATCATTTTTTCAAGGAGCTTACACAAACAGCTGGTCAGGGCAATAGGCCTGTAACTAGCAGCAAAGGACGGTTCTTTCCCCTCTTTTAGAAGAGGTACAACGATTGCCTCTTTCCATGCTTTTGGAAAGCGGCCTTTCTGCCATATTTTGTTAAAGAGAGAGAGTATTGTGTAAAGTGTGTCAATGTGTAAGTGCCTGATCATCTCATAGCTGATTCTGTCAGCTCCAGGGGCTGACTTACCACATGTGGACAATGCAGTAATTAGTTCGGGCATCGTAAATGGTGCATTGTATCCTTCATTTGAGCGTTTGTTCACACAAAGGGGCTGGCGCTCAGCTGCTTTCTTGTGCTGTAAGAATGTTTGTGTGTAATGAGAGGAACTGAATACGTTTTCAAAATGTTTGCCGAGAGCATCTGCTTGGTCTTTTATTGTGTTACCGACACTATTTACAAGGGGAGTAGGGTTGGTATTGTAGCCTTTTAGTTTCTTTATCCTAGTCCATACTTTGCGAGAGTCTGTGTAAGAGTTTATTGACGATATAAACCTTGTCCAACTTTCGTTTTTTGCTAAGCGCCGTGTCCGCTTTCCTTTGGCTTTTGCCCGTTTGAACTTAAGCAGGTTGTCTGCCGTAGGATAGCGGCGTAAGAGTGCCCATGCTTTATTCTGTTCGGAACGTGCACGCTTGCACTCCTCATTCCACCATGGTCTAGGTCTGGGGAGGGTTTTAGGAGTGGTCTCTGGAATGCTCTTTTGAGCACAGTCAAGAATATGGGCCGTAATAAGTGAGCTGGCTGCTTCAACATCTAAATGACTTATTAGTGAAGGGGTTAGCCTGGAAAGTTCTTTGAATGTTTTCCAGTCAGCTGCATGTTGTTTAAAAGTTCGAGGCGAATCGGTGTCTTGGGAGTTATTGCTTGTAGCTAGTAGTTTCACAGGGAAATGGTCGCTGCCAAAGGGGTTGTTAATTACTTTCCACTCACAGGTGGGCAGTAAAATTGCGGAGCCAATTGCCAGGTCTATTGCAGAATATGTGTTGTGGGCCGTGTTGTAGTATGTTGGATGTTTCTTATTAAAGATGCAACTGCCGGATGATGTGATGAACTTTTCAATTAGCCGCCCTCGCGCATCAGCTCGCGCAGATCCCCAGAGAGGGTTGTGGGCATTAAAATCCCCAATAATTAAGTAGGGTTCAGGTAGCTCATTGGTGAGGTTTTCGAATTCGACGCTGGATAGATGATAGTCCGGTGGAATGTAAAGAGAACACACTGTTATTAGTCTATCAAAAATTATGGCTCTAACGGCAACTGCTTCAAGTGAAGTTTGTAGCTGCAGGTGTTGACAGGCAACAGATTTTTGTACTATTATTGCCACACCACCAGACGGATGGTGGTAGTTCAGTCTGTCTTTACGAAATATAGTGTATTGTGTTAAAAAGTTTGTCTGAGATGGGCGTAGGTGTGTTTCTTGGAGGCACAGTATGTTTGGTTTGTGATTTGAGAGTATATCATATATATCGTCAAGGTTGTTCAACAGCCCCCTACAATTCCACTGGATAACACTTTCAGCAGCCATAAACACCAAGAGAAGAGAAATACAGATCATGAGATGTTCTTTTTCCATTAAAAGGGTCATTAGTGAGGGAGTTTTGTTTTTGGGCCCTTTCAGTAGTTTACCTAGGTCGCCGAGTTAGGTCCTGGTGTAGTGATCTTGGACGACTTCGGTTTGTTTGATTTACCCCGACCAGCGGAGCTGCGGCGCTCCGGTTGTGTTTCAGAAGCCGGTGTGCTTGGAGAGGCATCCATGGCCTCATCCAAGGTTTCTGAAGGAGAAGTGTCAGTGGAGACACTGTTTGTGCTATAGGCCGCAGCCACAGCCCTGGACATTTCTGCAACAGCAGTGACCGCAGGAGCAGCCTTCTGCTGTTTTGCAGATGCCCGGGATGGAGCCAGATCACTCATCTGGACTGAGCTCGTGCTTGAGGCCTTAGGCACAGCACCAGAGCTCGTGCTGGAGGCCTTAGGCGCAGCACTGGAGCTCGCACTGGGGGCCTTAGGCACAGCACTGGAGGAGGGTGTAGCAGCAGAAGCCACGGGAGCAACTTTCTGCTGCTGAACGGGGGGCTGTGGCGGGACCAGGTTGCACTGGGTGCCCGCATCCACCAGACGACGCTCCACCCCCCGGCGAGCAGCGTCTGCGTAACTTCTGCCTGAAAGCAGGGCATGCTTCAGGCGTGCTTGTGCAAAGGTTAGGTTTTCGGTAACTTTGAGTTGTATTATTTCTTTTTCCTTTTTGAATGCGGGACATGCACGCGAGTACGCAGCGTGTGGTTCACCACAGTTTGGGCATTTCACTTGTTCTTTTTTGCACTCATCACTGGTGTGGTCAGCACGTGCGCAGTGAGCACAGGTGGGTCGGCCACGACAAGACTGAGTTCCGTGGCCATACTTCTGGCACTTGAAACACCTTCGAGGACTAGGTATGTAAGGGCGTACTGGACAGGATATGAAGGCAGCATGGACGGATTCAGGAAGCGTTGGACGGTTGAAGGTCAGAACAACATGCTTAGTTCGAATTTCCTCACCTGCGCGACGCATGGTGATCCGCCGCACAGCCGTGACGCCCTGGTCCCTCAGTCCCTCAAGCAAATCCTCGTCTGTCTCGTGAAGCAGTTCCCTCTCAGAGATCACGCCCTGCGTTGTATTCAGGCTACGATGTGGAGTGACCGTTACTGCGAGTTCAGCCAGGGTGTTCTGTTTTAGTAGGTTCTGACTTTGGTTCTTTCGTTGCACTTCTACCAGCAGATCACCAGAGGCTAGTGTCTTTGCTTGGTAATCCCGGCCGACAACGCTTTCAAGGCACTTTGCAATGAGGAAGACAGATTTTTTGGCAAGAGGTGCATTTTCGTCTTCGGAGTGGATAACAAGGTATTTTGTGAAAGTTTCACTTTGGGAGACTG
The DNA here is from genome assembly GCF_048455015.1 of Haemaphysalis longicornis. Taxonomy (NCBI): domain Eukaryota; kingdom Metazoa; phylum Arthropoda; class Arachnida; order Ixodida; family Ixodidae; genus Haemaphysalis; species Haemaphysalis longicornis. Next base: position 77,418,406 of record NW_027526361.1, on the reverse strand, counting down.
GTTTCAATTGTGTTACCTCGGTGCGGCCCCTTTTCGAAGGCCGATCAGTTTTTTGGGGGGTGATAGAAAAAGCCATATGAGCATGGAATCAATTCGGCGGCTGAGCCGGTCGCCCACCACCGAGCCCAACAAGGGAACGTGACATTAAAGTACACGCTAACCGTTACCCTGCCGCTATAACCCTATACATGTTACCAAGGTAGATATCCTTGCACAGGGTTAACCCTTGCCGCCAGGAAAAATGTAGAAATCAGGAAGGAAGGAGATGACAGGACAGGGGTAGGAGAGGAGATAGGAAAGTGAAAGAGTGGAGAGAAAGAGAGGAAAAGGCGACTGGCTGATTCCCCCCGGGCGGGTCAGACCAGGGGTACCGTCTGCGAGAAGCGGGGGCCAAAGTGGAGTGTTGCCGCTGCTGGGAGGCCGTAAAGGTCCAAAACAACCCCAACTTTGGCTTAGCCACCAGGTTCCCCTTTTCCCCGGACACGGCAAAGCCACGCACAGCCGGGACGTGGGTGGGTCCAACCCACATGTGCTCGGGTCCGTGGTGTTGCAAGACACCAAGTGCCTACAGCAGTAGGCACCCCTGCGGAGCTCGGGACCGTGGTGGCGCTACTCACCAAAACACCTTGAGTACACAAGGTGCCCCCTGCGGGGTCTATATTATTTCTACGTGCTGCGAATTTCGCCAACGAATTCGCAGCTGCCGCGCTGCTCGAACGGCAAAACGAACTACCGTAATTACCCGATTCTAACGCGCACCTTTTTTCCTGAAAAATAGGCCGGAAAATCGCATGCGCGTTAGAATCGGATACGAAACCGAAACTGCTGAAACAGCGAAAATTTCGTCCCACCCTAGGACGAACAGCGAAAATTTCGTCCCACCCTGGGACGAAATTTTCGCTGTTTCAGCAGTTTCGGTTTCGTATTCGATTCTAACGCGCATGCGATTTTTCGGCCTATTTTTCAGGAAAAAAGGTGCGCGTTAGAATCGGGTAATTACGGTAAACATAAACCGGAGGATAAACAATAAATGTCGGCCACAAAACGCTCAAAGCACAAAACGAAATGCGAGCCCGGAATTTCCACATAAATGCAGATTTGGCGGAAGTTCAACCTTTAATCTTTATAATAACGCAAGCGGAGATAACTGGCGGGACAGAATTTTCTAGACATAAAACTAAGAAAAAATAAAAATAATAGGTTCATATAAACGGTCTGTCAGAATAAAAAATATGCACCCTGTACAGTCGCGTGCGATTTGAAGGTAATCGCGCGAGCTTCGACCGATAAAGGCGATAACGCCCCCGCGCGGCCTATTTCTGAGCGCCTGGGACCTAGTTTATGCATTCTGCTCTCTCTCGGTCGCTGTTCCATCAAGCAGTGATCACTCTCGCGGCTAGTAAACCACTCTTTCCGCTTTGTGGTGATCTTGTGGGGTTGCAATCACGTGTGCATTTTTTCTTGGTTATCGTGAGCAACGATAGCACCCATTGTTATAAATGTCCAGTATTTCCCGAGAATGCTTTTCTGCGCACCTTTTAGAGAACTGTTGTAAAATACCACGAGTGCGACGTCGTCGCTGCGTGCGCGATAAAAAAATTTCCCCGCATTTCCCCGAGGGGAAGAATGTGAAAGTGCGAATGCAGGAGTTGAATTTGCGCGGTTCGGTAATGTTCGCGAAAGAGAGATCACACACACACACCCAACTACAAAGAAAGAAAGATGCATTTATTCACAGACACCTATTTGTGTTGTCGTTGTACTTGATTGCTAGAGCGGATCTCAGCTTTGAAATTTCGTGTCAGTACTCCTTTAAGCGGGTGCATTAGCCCTTCTCACGCCCGATTCCTGGCCAATCCCCCACATGGGTATGTGCCATGTCAGCGACCAGGCAGCGCGCGCCCATCTCCCCCCGTTGCCAAGGAAGACGAGGAGATTCCTGGCCAATCTCCCACGTGGGTATTTGCCATCTCCCCCCGTTGCCAAGGAAGACGAGGAGCGCGCGCACCCGCAGCTGTTGCTATGTGGACGGACGGCGGTCAACGGAATTCAGGGTCGCTTATAAAGTGCATTCGCACTTAAAAGAGGAAGGGGTTATTGACTTTGCTGATGAAGTGATGGCTGCTGGAATAAACAGCGCCCGAGGGAGAGAAGAATGCGTAAACCAGGAACCAGGCACAGTAAAACAAGCCGCGTGGGGGCGTTATCGTCGTGGTCGGTCGACGCTCGCGCGATTACCTTCAAATCCCACGCGACTGTAGATCTCCCGCCCCCCCTCAAAAAAACCCCTAAGAATAGATGGAGAAAGTCCGCAAAACAACATTTGAAAAACGGACACGAAAACAGTTTCAACGCAACATCTCTGTGGTACGGCTTCCGTCTTCAGAAAAAAATACATTTATCGAAGTAACGGCGCTCCATTGCCATAATGCCATAAATTTACATCACTGGCGAAAATAAACAAAAACACACTCAAAAACAATCAAATACTACCTCTCCCGCGACTCATACCCCTATTTGGCATAAGAATGCTACGCATTAGTAGACGATTCTCCGAATTTCTGCAGATTTTATTTGCCCAATCCATTTCAAGATCCTTTTTAAGAAAAATATTCCTTGTAAAATTATTGCTGCAAACACTGCATCATGGGCGAGCAGCAGAAAACGTGGTCTTGGACGTTGCGTTCATATAATACCGAATGCCTGTTTTATGTGTTACGGTATTTAACACTGCCTAAAAAAAAAAGGGAGACAATTTTTGTGTTTTTCATGTGTTAATGTTTAGTTATACGAAAATGCGTCAAACACACCAGACTCCCAAGCGATTGTTTAGCCACTGTATTTTGTAGTTTTTAAAATAAGGCAATAATGCACTGTCACTTAATTCTGTTGCCGATCGGCATTGTTCGATTCTTGGTTTTGTAAATATTTCATTTGCATCTGGTTTTACTTACCTCGTCTTCTGGATCACTTCGGAGGCAAAAGGGGCTTGTTTCAGCGTGAGGCGCGGCTGGAACAATGGCAATATCTCAAGCAACGAGTGACGGAAAGAAACACTCTGCCCATTAAGTAACAGAAAATTGAGCGAATACAGAGCTTCCAGACACAATTTTTTAGGGTCCTGGAGGGTACCCGCAGGTATTAACCACAGAAAGTAGAGCGCGTGAAAAAAAGTGAGTGCTTTAAAGAATTACTATTGCTCCGTTCAATACTCAAAACACGGCTTCAAGGCATTCCAGTACTTCTTCCTGGTTTTATATTTCAGTATCGCCGAATAACTATTAACGCCAAGTTTCTTTTTGGTCGTATTGTTTGCGGATAGTGTCCTGCTTTCAATACCGCAAACATATATCAGCCTCCAAAGGCTGCAGTTTAAAGAGAAAGAAAACAGTTTCTTGCGGAGTGCATTTTCTCCAGCTTTAATGAAAGACAGGGTTTTATATACTAGGGAATATACTAGAGAATTTATATCCATTAATGAAAAATTATTTTTCAACCCCATTGGTTCGAAAGGAAGGGGCACCAAGCACGAAATGCTCCCGCTGCAGCGCAGTTGCCTGCGAACACGGGTATAGACACATGTGAGGACGCACCTTGCACACGGCAGAGTCGTGCAGTACAATAGCCAAATATAGTGGACACCGAGAAAGCATCGTATGACCGGGGTGTCGTACGATTGGGGTGCGGGTAAATGCCGGCTAGTAGAGGGTCTCACAAGACCGCTCGGCTGAGAACATACTTGCACTCTTATTTTAGGGCGTTATCGGGTGATTTGCGAACCTTTATACACAAGTCCAACCTAAAAAATCGCTTTTGGTGTGCCTCCTTCTTCTCCATGGCGTCCGAGCTTGCCCGCCAGCCAAGCGCCACGCGGTACGCGACACCCGTGCCATCCGGCGCATAGCCCGCCAGCCCCGCGCCTTGCGGGCGCGAGATAAGGCCAACGTGGTCTAGCAAACTGAAAAGGGAAAAAGTGTGTGTGAAACTGCCAAGGCAAAGCGAAACGCACGATAGTGCAACGCGGAGATGAAAAAGAAAAATGGAATCCCGTACAGGGTGGAGACACCCTTTCAGCGGTCCCGTGCAATCGCTCTTTGGTCCAAGTTCTCAACACACAGCTGTTTTCATAGGCCAAGCAACGCGAAATAGATAACATGATTCCAATTTCGCGAGTAAACCATGTTGCGGTGAAAATTGTAGCGCGGTCTCGCTACAGTGACTTGCTGAACCAGTTACCCAAAAAGGTGGTACCAACGTATTCGTGCGCGCGTGATTCTAGGCACTCTCGCAAAGAAAGAAGTCACAACGCCGCTTTGAAAGACACTGATAAGCAGAGAGCAGAGAGAGGGGGAGAGAGCGTCGTGAAAGGAAGAAACTTGGATCGAGCGGGCGTGGAAAATGGGTGTTTGATCATCGCCTTGGGGTTGCGTTGTAGTGTTTTCGTATGCGCCGTAGTCTTTTCGGGTTCGTCGGCGCCTGAATGGGAGCTTCAAATTCACGGTCCACCAGCCACCTGAACACTGAGCTATGACTTCTCTCGGTTGGCGCCTTGGTGTACTGCAGCCGTGTGGGGCCGTCGAAGGTTAACAGCCGCTCACTAGTACCTGCCTGTTTGCTTGCGTCTGTTCAGCAAGTGGTCTCGCCTGCATGCGGACCTTTTCACATCAAGCAGCGTCAAAAGGGGGTTAAGAATGAAGGTCGGGACGAGGCGGCGAAGCGGTTGAAATATGGGGAAAACGCCGGTTTATCCGCGCTAGCGTACGTCGTATGAAGCGGACCACGTGGACCCGAGCGACATATCAAGAGGGGTTTTAGTGCATTGTTTCTATGGGGGGTTAGCCTGGACCGCGGTTATCCGTCGTAAGAAGCGGGTGCGTCGTAAGCCCGAAGGACGTACCAGCGGAGTTTTACTGTAATACTTCCGAAGAAAATTGCGAATGATCAAGCGCACTCCAGTTGACATACGACGGCAGCGTAGCAGTGCGATCATTGTTAGCTGGGAGACTAGCGACATCCATCGGCAAGCGTTCGAAAGAGAAAGCGATCGCCGACAGGTGAGCAATCAGTGGCCGATTGGAAAACACGGTAGCTGGAAATAAGCTAAGATGGGCAGAGAGCTTTACTCGTGTCAAGCGACAGGTCGGCTGTAGGACGCAGCGCGAAGCAGTAGCTGACGACGAGGCAATGCTTCTGAGCTCTCTCTCGCGGCCTCATGTGGGCTCTGCAAGGTTGCAACCCGCGCGTCCACGTTGCTAAGGCGCAAATATGGTCGCCGGCATGCGCGGCACGCCAGTGAAACAACGTATAGTTTTTTTTCACGGATCTCGACCGGGCAGGAAAGGAAGGAAGGAATGAATATAAGGGAAAGGCAGGAATGTCAACGAGGCTGTGGCCTAGATTGCTCTCCTACAAGTGGGAAAAGGGAACTATGGGAAAAAAGGTAAAAACAGTAAAAGAAGGGGAAGTTAAGGACAGAGCGTAAAAAGCTGTCCCCAGCGTTATGACTCTATAGACGATAAAGTTCAGTGGCTTAATAGAGAGTAGACTTTCGTGCTACAGTCTTCTGTGCAAGTTGGTTGTTTTCAGGAAGCACTGGAGCGCTTTTGTGGCCTTGTGCGTTGATGGTGGGGAATTCCAGTGGGCCAGGATTTTCTCCTCAGAGAACGGCCGCTGAGATTCCAGCTTCCGTACAGTTGAGAAGCCTTCTTGAAGATGAGACACGTGGACACTCGCCTAGAACATCGCGTATGATCTGAGGTGTTTCAGAGATTTCACACGCCTCACTGTCATTCCGATCAAGTAGGAGCAAGCATTTGTGAAGGCGATTCCCAGCCAGATACAGCAAACTACGGTTGCATCAGTCCGTTGCGTGCCTAATGAAAGAGAACGCTGAAGAAGCGGGTCCAGCGAATTATTACGCGAGCCCGCGAACTCTTAGGTATTCCATTTGGCTATCGTGGTCTCCCGGGCAAGTTTGCGGGTAGTCCTAGGGGCGTCCGTCCTGGATAATGGAATGTATACTGTCTCCTTTTTTTGCGGCGCCAAGCGGGCTGCAGCGTCCACACTTTAATTTCTTGCAATGCCATATTGACTGGGAAGCCACTGGAAGGAAATGTTATGACCCGCTTGGGCACCACGGACATACAATAGTCAAATCTCGGCCAGCAGTTGTTCATGAGGTGCACGGCACAGTCCTGACTGGAGCGAATGCAGCGCAGGCTTTGTGTCGCAGAGCCCATCTTCGGCACCAGGCTTCCTCAATGGTGTGAAGGGCGCAACAGATGGTGGTACGGTTTGTAGTCGTGGGAGCTCGACCAGGAAAATTGCAATTTAAGAGCTGTTCGGGGTTAATATCGATTTTCGTTTGTTCACGCAAATCTCTTACGTTTTAAACCTGACCCTCCGCGGTCTCTGAATGGCTACACAGTTGTTCTGCTGAGCCCAAGAAAGCGGGTCGGCTTCGATCCCGGCTGCGGGGGCTGCTTTTCAGACTGAAGCAAAAAGCTGAGGTTAAATTCTGTGTTATATCACAATTTTACTTCAGTTATTGTTACATTTAATTTAACTTGCTACTAGACAAGGGAACATCTCATGCAGTTGTCGTAAGGTTTCAGGGGGGACAGTTTGCTTGAGAAAACTGAGTTATCATTACATGAATGGCAAAAATAAAACACAGCCTACACAGAGAATACACTGGTCCGCTGAGAAAGGAATGCACTTTAAATTCAGGAAATGAGAGAAAACAGCAATAATATAGTACGATCAATAAATGAGCTTCCTCATATCGAAAGTTCCCTGCTTCAATTAATCGAATAAAGTTATTTATGTGTATGGCTCACGGGCAAAAGATACATGCTCATGTCCGCATCTCTTGGGAATGGGTAAAAATGGTATATTATTTCGTTTATCAATAAATCATCTACAATCACCGCGCAAACATAAGCAGTTGGGGCGAACGGTGAGCCACGACTTCAAACACCATAACCCTAACCCATTTTATTGAGTTTTCGATAGCCACGGATAAGATATTTAACCCCCTGTTACTACTAACGTGTGCAGCCACGTATTACACAAGCTACCGAATTACACTAGCCAGGGCTGATAGAAGCAAAGTCTATCATGTGGCTCTTTCCCTCTTACGCGCACCCCGTCGCACACCTAACAGTACAACACGCACACAGGCACACAGATACAAAACGGGAAGCAAACACAAACATTTCACGATGATAAAAGCCTTTTTCAACAACCGTTTTTCAAGATTTCCGTCTAGGTTAGGCTACACAACAATTCAACGACCACCGGGCATGTGCAGCGGGTAAGGATTGCTTGTATGATTTGTCTGACCTTGAGACAGTAAACGATTCGACCGAGGAGTGCACTGCAGTACATTGTTATCAGCTTATCTATTTTTTTTATTTCACCCGTAAGACATCCTCAACAGAAACAGACCACTGCGTACTACATTGCACTAGCGCTGAGAACGGAACACAAAAGAAAGAAAACCATAGAACGAACGAATTAAGGGTGGAAGGTCGGGCTTGTTGGTTAAAGGGTACTGGGTACATGTACTAACGATCTGTTCCGCCCTTTGCGCTAGTACAATGTACCGAGAATCCTTTAACCAGCTAGGCCAACTTCCTGTCGCTAATTAGATACAGACCATGTAGGGGATCCTTGCAGGCTACCGATGTAATACTCGCCCTTTTCTCCTCCCCATTAGGCTAGAAGTGAAATTAGTGAGCTAAAACAACATATATCGTTGACAAGCTGGTGTGCCCTTATTGGGGTACTCAGCATGCATCACTACGTCATGTGGTCTGTGAAACCTGTGGTATTCTCTAGTATAGAAAAAAAGCATCGTATAGGCAGTGATGGCAATCGTGAATCACTCGTGCAACATTAGACCGCATGGCGAGGTCTGTTATGCAGACCACAGCGGAGATAACACTTTTATAAGTATTGCTTAAGTTTTATACCCAATCGCGTGCCTTCTAAAGATAACTGAACAAAGGTGCTATTTTTTCACATGCTAAAATATCATTTTATTCACCGCTCAGCCTGAATAAAATTTGCTTCGTGTCTTCTGCCAACCACATTCCTGCGACTCCACAAGCAAAAAAGGCCGGTAAAATTTGCGGTTTTTTTTTCATTCTGCACATTAAAATCGTTAGATGGGAGGTCATCTGAAATAAAAAAAAACTTAGACAAGAGCGAATAAGGTGATGTACACGGCTGGGAATGCTTGCTTTGCGAAACATACACAAAAAAAAAGAAAACGCCCGCATTATTTGCTTTTTTTTCATTCTCCACATATAAAAGCGTTAGATGAGAAGACATCTGAAATAAAGGGCCTAAACAAGAACGAATGAAGTGATGTACATGGCCGGGAGTGCTCGCTTGGCGAAAAGCCGGAGGCTAGTACAGTTCATTCTATTTTACTGAAAAACAAAATTCCCCATAACTCACAGATAAAAAGGGCACATAAACTTTTATCAATCGCGCAGGTTAGACAATAGGTCTAGGCAACATTCGGAACGGCGTCCCTCGCTAGCCAAAATGTCGAAAATAGAATGGCTAGCTAGCGCAGGAGCTCCCTATGTTCATTTTTCTGCGTCCTGCAGGGAATGGTAGGCGGGACGCCAGCGAGCTGTCAACTACAGACACCCTACGTCGGCAAAGTTTTTCATGTGACCGTCTAGCAGCCCCCGCGGCAAAGGACCCTTTGCAGCCCTAGTTTTAGACAAGCCCCTTTCCGAACAATGCCCGACCAATGCGCGGTCATTCAAGCTCCATGTGTATACAACGTTAGCTCGGCCGATGCTCTTTTGTTCTCGCTGAACAAGGAAATGGGGTGAGGTGGAGCTCGACACCGAAGCGTTGTTCATAATGCTTACGTGCGAGCCACTGCTTACACGGCATCTCTATCAGGACGTACAAGCCAGGTTGCGACGGTTAATTTATCGACAGCTGTCGGGCAACCAGGACCTCCCTGGAGGGTGACCTTGTTATCTGTACAAGGGTAATGTTGTACTAATACAGAATATTCATAAGTATCCTCTGCATTACAAATAATCAATTGAAACAAAATTAAGCCAAATAGATGTGACGTTTTGCAAAGTCATAGAAATAATTCAACCAGCCGTGGTGGGCCAGGTGCTCAGGTGTTGAACTGCTGAGCCCGTTCCAGTTTTGGATCCAGGTTGCGGCAGGCATTTTTGTGGTAGAGGTCCAAACCTATAACGCCCGTCTGTCGATATTTCAAATGGCGTCACAGATCCCCAGGCGGTCAAAATTAATCCATCGCCCTCTACCACGGCGGGCCACATAAACTAGGCGCAGCTTCGGTTTGTGGAGTGCCCCGACATTTTTCTTGAAAATAGCGGTAAAGCATGACTTAGCCGCCTTACATTTTCTGATAATCGCGGTTGCTGGTTTGCACATGTGTAATAGAGAGCAAGTACGCGTTAATAGGACCTGCATAGTTAAGCAGCTCATATAATTATGTAAAAATGGAATTTTAATTTGCAACTATGAAGCCTCCTCGACCTATGACGAAAAAGGCAAAGATTTAATACAAAATTAAAGCCGTTCCACTTAATTTGAAAGCTGTCGGAAGTACAGAGCAGTGATTCGCCATAATGGGCGTTTTCGCCGTTATCCGCTCACTGCTACCACCCAGTGAAAGTCAAATTTCCCGCCCTCGCAGTGCTCGCGCGCCCCTTGCCTGAAACTGCGCAGAGGGAGTTCTGTTCTTTTTGTGCTTGCTTTTTCTCCCACACGCGCCTGCGCTGCACTGCCGCCTTTTTTTCGCTTACTATCGTAAAAACCAACCCAAAGACCGTTCCTAACTAACTGAAGGAGGGCGTTGCCAGTTAATTACGTATATTTTGCCTCAAATGTACCTATAGTTTTCTTTGCGCTGAACGACGGGGAGATGCACTGCCGGCGTTAGCAGTTCACGAGTTCCGAACGCTTATGACTATACGAAGCGCTTGGCTTTCGAAGCCTCTCGGTTATGGCGCGACGACAGCGGCTACGGCGGAACACCCTGTGGCTCTACTTGAGTCCAGCGAGCAAGCTACGACGACAAGGCGAGCGCCTAAAGTGCTCTGCACTTAATATTTGTGCGGTTGGGAGATTCAATGGTATTAAAAAGTCCCCCTCATGTGTTGAAGGAAAAAAGTTAGGAGACATTTTAAATGGTGAAGGTAGGTGACCAGCGAAGTTGTATTTTATTTAAAACCTCATATGCTTGTTTAGGTAATGTACATGTGCTAACTTCATAATTTTGTAAGTAAAGTTACTATGACTTTGAAGGAAGACAGCTTTATACTAGGGAACTAACATGGGGCTCTTTTTTTCCGTTCCGTATAAACTCATGTTTTCAAAGGAGACGGTAAGTGCTCCGCCCTTGCAAAGTCACTGTAAACTACCTTATTACAAAAAGTAAATGAAACCCGCGTTGATGACATAGTCGTCTTAGTGCTAATTATCGCAGACTCTGTTGCGGGTTAGTTTTGACAAATGAAGGGTTGGAGCCGCTGTTTGTAATCATACTCCTTCCACAGGTACCGATGTATTGATAACCGAGTGAATTCTGCTATGTTTGCATCTTTACTGTTAACTAATTGAGTAAAGCAAATGAAATTGTGCGCAATGATAGAGTAGTCTGAGTTGGCAATTGTTATAAATGTTGTTGGTTACGTTTTCATGATAAAGAGGTACAACGTTTTCTGAAGTCATACACCTTCTGTAAATGCCAAATATAGTAAGAGGATACTAACGCTCACAACTTTACTCTAAAATAACTTTTATGACGAGAAAATTAGCGGTTTTTTGCTGAGCATTCGCAATAAAGGTGGCTTTACCTTAGGGTGTTCTGATCTCGCAGAACGAGAATGCCCGTATCCCAAGCTATAAAAAGCTTAGCTTTATAACTTGGTGCTGCATAAACCTCCCAGTCTAACATCACAACAGGATGCGGCAAAAACCTAACAACAATCCCGGTTTTACAGCGAAAAACTTTGTTGTGACTACAGAAGTACTGTTGGGACGACAAAGCCGTCTCTTTTAACGACACGCAATCCTGTCGTAACGGCGAAGTCAATTTTCTCAACGACAAACATCCCCGCGGTCACAAAACAACTGCCAGTTGCGCTACTCCTCACAATGGGCAGAAACATTCAAACTATGTGCAATTACTGATGGAACATCAGGATCACAACAAGAGAGGCATTCTGCATGACCAAACATCAAAATGAGGCCAGGAATACGACTCACGACAGAACCTTACAGTCTCGACACGGCACGAATATGACGAGACGACAGAAAGACACGCAAAAATGCGAGCAAAACTACAAAAATCTTTCTTCTCGCCATTTGAGACTGGCGCGCAGGTTATAATGCGTGCAAACCGGAATTTATAGCAACGTCTGTCGGTTATAATGCGTGCAAATGGAACTTTATAGAAACAAAAAGGTGTGGAATGTAATAGCGTACTTGTGTTTTTATACCGTTTCTTTTGGTGAAGGAAGCTATGGATGCTGAGTGTTTTCCAAGTTAAAACCTTACCCAGCACGTTTCTTAAACTTGTGAACCCATAAAAAAAACGTCTGTTTTAAAACAGCGCCAATGAGTACGTCAACGAGTTTCCGCTTCTCTGCCTTCAAACTGTTTCGGTTCATTCCCTGGGCCGATCGACAACCCACGGACACGGCCGGACTGGAGCAGCGGCGAGCGCGCACTGCGCGCCCGCCGCTCCTCCAGCCCGGCCGTGCCACGGATTGATTGGTGTCACTTCACTCCCTCAGATGGCGCCGTCTTCTCCCTCGAACGCTCGTGGCCGGCGCTCTGATTTCCACTGTCGTGTCAAACTGGGTGCGCGACTGTAGTGTGTTGGCTCGCGATAAGACCAGCGGAGCGCCCTCGCTGGAGGCTTGCGCTGGAGCTCGTTATAGACCGCTCTTGGTCCGACTTGTGCGTACATTGGTGTATTCGGCGGAATGGTGACAGAACTGTCCCACATTGCTAAAAGTATCATCATTTACGTCTACAATTCGCTGAGGTGGGATTGTGGAGCTGGGAAATTAAAAAAAATAACAGTGTTTCTGTATTTATGCATGGGTTCTCTGTATTCTTTGTCTTGTGAACTAAGCTACAGAGTAAGAACCCAACTCTTAAGTCAGATTACGCAATATCTAGAAACTAGCTGGTATTCTACATACTCTACTGCCATAGCACCATCCGAAAAGCATGAGTGTTCGAAGTGAATTAAGCATTGTCAATTGGTCTGTACCATTATTGACACCTATGTGCGTTGAAGGCAGATACGATGCCGATGGCTTTGTCAAGGACAAGTATACTTATTAGATCTTTTAGAGGCACCATCAACACAATATTCATCGTATCTTCTTTTAAAGGAACAAGCTACAAGCTTTTGAGAACTTTAGTACTCCATTTCTTCTGTCAAATCATTAATATTATCCAGAAAATTCGCTACTATCAAAAAGCCTCCGAATTTTTTACTGCACAACGTCACTACTGGCACCATCCGTTGTGTTCCAAAGAGAGTCTACGATAATAATCAAATGGCGTAATCAAGAGGAACCAAAGGAAAATTTTGTTCTTTTGGTCCTTCTACCCATCTGACTTCCTAGGAACCGTGCGAAAGAGTGTCTGGTGAGTCACCATTAGCTGGGATCTCAAAAAATAGTTGTGAGAAAAGTAAAGGTTTTTCTCTTCAAATCAATTTCGAAGACGCCGTTTTGTGGGCCTATTGAAACTTCTGGCTTTGTCGTAGTGTAAAATTAAACATTAGTTAGAAATCACTCGTACGATTGATACGGCCCTTTGCGCAGTTTCGTGTAAGGTCTACGAACCCAAAGCTGTGTTTAAGTCTTAATCATTGCGAATGAATGCTTTGCTTGGAGCAGTGAAAAAAAGATGGGAATTTCTGAATGAGGCTCATGAAAAAGCGATGAACTTAGAATACGCTCCAATCCCTTTGATTAAGCTGAAGATAACATCGGAAAGTAACAGAAGAAAATAACTGCGGATAGGAACACTCCGCGCCGTCCTCATCGTCCCTCGCGCATATTCTTTCCTCAGAAGCAATAACTGCGGCGTTGCTGCCTTGCATTTTTTGCAGCTCTCTTTTTTGTGGTGTCAGATTAGGATTTAGTTTTTGTTATCGCGCTTGTTATCGCTGTGCCTCTAACGCTGATTTTTCCGATTCTTTCTTGGTGGAGGGCCCCCTCGGTTGTGGTGATCAAAAAACACGCAAAATGGGGTCTTCCTTTGTCAGCGTTTTCTTGCGCATCGATTTCAGTGTGATCAGTGCTATTTTTCTCCCACAAAAAGAAATCCCGACGTAAGCGACGGGGCGTAAATGAACCGGAGGATCTTGTCGACTAAACAAATCGTCGCCTTCAAAGTGAGGGCCATGGCAAAGAAGGAAAGAAAAGCTGCTATAAAGAGGTAGGCAGTGGAGGATTCGGTAAGCCTAATCAAGGTGAAGGGCACTCGAGTAAAAAAATTATACAATACAATATTCCTGTACAATAGATATGCGGAGAGAGAAAGCGGCGTTGCGGCGAGAAAAGTGCGCTGAAATGGGGAAGGGGGGGGGGGGGGCCCAATAGCCGGTGATAATTAAACCACTAACCGTTGATTGTGGGATAGGCGTGCAAATCTAGAGTTATACCCTAATTCGCTTCCGGTGGGCTTTGATACCTTGTTTCCCTGGCAGTTTCAATTCCTTCTTCACTGCATCATTCACCCTGCTTTCGAAAGAAAAAACCACTTGTTCGCTGGTGCCTAGCAGTGTACACGTAATTTGAGGAGTTTAAATACACCGTACAAATCGAAGACCGGTAGATAAGTGCGAAGAAAAAGACGGATCTTGAAAGTGAAATACTCGGGAAAATTTTTGCGGTTCGGTGAAGTTAAACGCCATATCCCAGTGTAGAAACAATGGGTGTATGCAGGATGAGGCGCGCATTTTTAGCTCCCGGTTGTTGGGTAATGCTTGATGCATAAGTGTGTTTTAGTGTTACAGCACGGTTAGCTCACCCAGGCAGGTTTTCCGGATGTGCATAATTGTGGGGTCAGAAAAGTCTGCAGTATATCCCCTATTATAAGTCTTTTGCGCTAATGTTTGTTCAGAGTAAATGAAAGCAGTGTGCGTATACGCGCCGGCTCGACGTTAGGCTTAACGGAGGCCTTCAGGCCTACCGTCACCAAGCGGACCAGGCAGGTCGACGTTAGATGTTTGACTCCGCTTAGCATGTCCTAACGCTCAACTTGAACATAGACAGAGAATTTTAGCCCTAAGGGCATGCTTTCAGGCCTAACGTTATCCAACAGTTTCCATTACCAATGTACCCATTGCACACGTTGTACTTGAATTGACGGATACCGATTTACGACGTAAGACTCACAGTAAAAATGAGGCCTAAATTCCTGTGCTATGGCACATGCCAGAGAGTCGCTGCCGTGACTGTAGTAGTGACACATACCCGCAGAGTGACACGTACTCGAAGTCGTAATTGTACTGCTCTATAAAAATAGGCTGGAGGCCTTCAGGCCTCCAGCATTAATCATTTAGCTCCATTTACGCTGTTAGAGGTTTTACTTCCGCCAAATCTGCATTTTTGTGGAAATACAAGGTATTACACCGCCCAGGCTGTGGGGGTACTCGGCAAAGAATGCTTCGCATTAAAAATGAATGATTACACATTTGGGTTTATGCGGAATTTGAGCCAGGGCTCCGAGGGCAGTAACGAATAGCGTTCTCACTGCGCTAAGCCGACAGCCTACCAGAATTAGGCACGCACTGCCCTGATGCGTGCACAGTGACAGGAGAACGGGATTACAGAGGATAACAGGTGCACGTGGCCAACACATCTGACCATGGTGAAGCTGTCGAGTGAATTTGTCCAGTATGCCTTAAGGAGTATTTCGTGTTAAAAAACGAAGAAACGTAACACAACAACCGACGTAAACACGACCTAACAGTACCGACGTTTTTGATAAATGCAAGGCTTTTGATTTGAACGACGTAAAGGGACTTGATTTCCCTAGGAGTTTTTTTATGGCACGTGTTGGAGTTTTGAACACAATTTCTAAAGGTCATCACAAAGTAGGGTCCAGAAAGCTAGTTTCTCAACACACTCCTCAAGAAGTCCACGAAGAAACTGAGGAGCTCGCGCCTATGTCTGCTTCTCATAAAATCCCGGTAATTTAGCGCATATCATTCTTTTAGTTTTACTCAGTCACCCACTAGTCTCACTATTCTTTTGGATACTCTCAGAACAGAATACGGATCGCGCGGAGGGCAATCCGTCAACTGTAGAGACGGCCGTCCTTCATGCGACTGGCCGTGGACGTCTTTGTTGGGGCTATCAGTGGAGAGTAATCTCACGTTCGTAAGGTGGTTTTCGTGCCCGACGCTTCCAAAGTTCGAGATGATGGCCTTTACAGTTTAAACGAAAATTGTAAGCCTTTATCGCCTGGCTTTAAGAATAGCCTCTATCCACAGATGTTTCCCAGAGTGCGTGTGAACGAAATGCAAGAAAAAAACAACTCCATCCCGGCGCGGCTGTTTGGGAAATATAGTTAAGACATACAGAAGGGAAAACCTTTCAAGTAACACTTTCTGCCCATATACTATCGGCCGGGATTGCGCAAACACACGCTCACACATATCCTCTCTTCCCTAATTTTCCATAAAAAGTGAGGCACTTGTGAGGATACTCGCAGAGATCGTTTTTTTTTGTACATGCAGTTATCCTGCAAGGATATCGTTTTAGGTGTCAGCATTACGGATTCGGACAGCCTATACCGGTAAGGTTCACGACTCTTTTACGAGTTCGCATAGAAGGGGATTTTATGGCCGCCCTGGCCGTAACAGCCACGTGGAGAAAATCCGGTCCTGGAATGCGTAATCGAGGGATAACGACCGAATGAAGTGCGTGGGAAAGGAGCTACGGAAGGGTGCATCAGTACGGGAGCCAGGCAGCAGCTCTGAAACGGCGTGCGCGTGCCAATGCAGCTATGAATTTAAATATCTGACGCCTTTTTACAAACGAACCTGGCGTGAACATAAGACATATCAAAAGGCTGTTTTCCTTCGACGGTGTTGCAAGACCTCATTTGGATTCAAGGCCCATCTAATCTTAGTAATATTTACTGCGTACAGCTACTTGCCTGTAGATGATTTAGGCAACGAGGAAATACGTGAGCCCTGAGGCGTGCCGCGGCGTGCAGGGAAGCGAAAGGATAATTGCAGATTTTTGATGTAAGCCGATATATCGACGGAAAAGCTATTTTGTTTGCCATCTCTTTCACATAAACTGTCACTCACCGCGGTGTGGAATTGAAGCTGCAACCTACTGTTCAGTAGGAAAATGTTCCAGCCCTTGTGCCTTTTCGACGCTATCCAAGGAGCGGGGGCGACAAAAGGGGGAAGCATAAAATCGATGAAAGGTGATTAAGAATTTCCGGAGATCTCTGTCTTTTGTGTTTTTTGCGCTCCTTGTCCTGTTTTTTGTGTTTTGTACGGTTAAATCAGCTTTCCTCCCTTTGGCACTAATGGGATGCTACTGCGGATAATGACGATGTCGGTAGGGGTTCGGGTTGTGAAGGGCAAAAAGCTAAGGGTGGGCTCTATGCGGCGACATTGGGCAGGAACGCCCTGCTAAAACGGACTGGACTTGAGGGAGACAACTAAACCACCTTATGTTCAATTCAAATCACAGATCCGGAGCACTTTCAGAGCAACCTTTTTGCTCGCGTTCCAATTGAAACTAAAGTGCACCCTAATCATGTTCCAATGGCTGATCGAGATCCGCGTCCAAGCCAAGGTCCCTCCGTGGAGCCTAAAAAGATGCTTCCCGAAATCGGCGGAGTCGGCCGGACCTCGCATGGTACTCGCGACGTCGCGGCCGTTTGCTTCCGGTATATTCTTCGTTTCCAACTCCCATGGCGTCCACTCAGTGAATGGGGGCAGTACAGTAAACTCTGGCACAGCGTCCACACTATGTTTGCGGAAGCCATACAACGCGTGCACGAAGGCAAAACATGCTGAACGCCGTGTCGCGCTCTCGCAAGCACCGCCAGTGTGACGCCAAAACTCGGAATAAAGTGGTGAGCAGCCCACATAGCTGGAAAGATGACTGGGTGGATGTGGCGGCGCCTTCGGCATATCTGGTTCTTTCGCCATGCATGAAAAAGCCGATAAAGATTTTGTCATGGTTGGCGTTGGATGCCGTCGAGGCAATATTCCAAAACGATTTAATTTGAAACCGTGAAAGTAGAAAACTCTTTCAGGGAAGCAGACGCTTTCGGAAGGGCTGGACGTAAAGGCTGCCGGGAAATTCCTGTTCCCGCTATGCTCCGACATTTGCTACGTCGGGAGCGGGTGACATTCAAAGGAAGTTTGGAAGCCCCTGCTCTTCCAATGAGCAGCCTGCCATGCGGCGAATCTCGGTGGCCGCTCTCGATCTGCTACTGGAAATCAGCATTACGAAACTTGAAGTACATTTAAGCGCCGCCAATTACCGTTTCAACGACGCTAAATTCAGCGGCACAGCAGCTTTCGAATGTGGAATATCATCAAGATGAAGGCGTAGGAGTTTTACAATGTTTAAAATTTCAATGGTACCAGTGCGTGCGTGTTTTTTTGCGTGTGCGTTTGCGTGTGCATATGTGTTTGTTTGAGGGCGTTCGTGCGGGTGTGCGCGTGTCTGAGGTCAGCCCTAACGACAGGACCATAACCAGGTACTCCTGGAGCGCCATCTTTTCTCATTTGAACGAGGCAGTATGGCGGGAGTCTGCTTTAAAGTACGGAGGCCGGACGGTTATACTTCTAAAGGCTCTTATGCTGAGGACCATTGTTTCTCGGCTCTTGACAGCTCTGCTGTCTGCGAAGCCTTAGAAGGAAGTAACGTTAAATGTATTTCCACTCCTTATATTGCATTAGTAAATAAAATAAACAGTAAAAGACAGCATGACCACGAATGTTCGAGCCACTTCTCTTTTGGTTCTTTGTATCGTTGGAGATTTCGCTAAATTGGGAATTGTCCTCGGGTTGGACGTTTCAACGAGTGTGATCGTGGCTGGGCTTCGAGATAAGGCAGCTGCTTAAACTTTGATTGTGGCTCTTCAGACAGCACATAAAGGCTGTCGTGTGAGTGGCAGATGGTTATCCAAACTTCCATTGCACATAAGGGAGCCTGAACGAGTGACGAAGCATTAAGTTTTTATTAGGCGAAAAGCAAAAGCGCCCATGTGTACGAAATTTCGGCGCACGTTAAAGATACCCGGGTGGTCAAAATTAACCCGGAGTCCTCGACTACGGCGCGCCTCATCGCCTGCGTTGCGTTGGCGCGTTAACCCTACGATCAATCACTTAAGTTCTTATTACACCTCCAAATTAATAACACATTAATGTGGAGCTGTCCAGGCCCAAACATAAAACTATCGGATACTTGATACACAACTTGGGTTGGTGGCGCTGGTGCAACATAAAAAATATAAGAAAATTAAATTATGTACAAATCGTTAGATTCAGTAGAAAAAAATAATAAAAGCGTAACGTAGTGACACCGACGTTTTTAGTCATCCCAGCCTGGGTTTGAAATGGCCCGCAGTCACTGAGTTATTTGTATATTTTTAGGAGGGAAAATAAGAAAACGAACGGTTGCCCGGGGATAGTAGATGAAGATGAAACGTCCGGGAGAGAAAATTAAAAAGAGGAAAAACCGGAGCATGAAGTGAGAAGTAGAAAGAAGGGTACGATGGGGCGACGTAGAATATAAGCAGAATCGAAATGGACTACAGCGCGAGGTGAAGGAAAGAGGACTTAAGGTGGTGGTAAAGTGGAAGAGTTGGTAGAAAAGAGGAAAGGGGTAAGTCACGTGGGGAGCGCTGTGCAGAGAAGTGGTTGGAAATATGCAGCCAGGTAAGCAGCTTACATGCCAAACAGTGTTTAGCTATAAGGTGTCATCCCGGCTTCGTCGAGCACACTGCAGTACTTCATTGGTTCATCGTTCATTGGGGAGTGTGAGCTAAATCATGATCAAATATCGGCACAGCACCCGTTACACCCTTCTCCACATGCAGGGCTTTTCTTCTCTCGCCTTGACATCCAAGAATGTGTACATTTGTTTCCCACTGTCGTATGTGTCTTTCCATACAGAACTTTCCCTGTAACGACAGACACCCATTTTGCGTAGACTATTGGAAGACTCCCCCGTTGGAATTTGTCTTTGTTGTGTACAGTGTTTACCGACTTACGCTCTCCACTTACAGACGATCTCTATACCCTAAAGGCACATTGTTATTATCAAGGCCCATAGCTCTGAATGGAAAGAACCCTGCCCATCATTCCCGCTTCGGTAATCAATAGAACAACACCGGGAAAAAAGATCAAGACTTTCACCGTTCGCATCGTTCAAGACAATGAAAAAGAGAAGATCTGATAAGGGATTCCCAAAATTCTTTCGGCAAACACATTTTAGCTTATTTCCCCAAAAAATAGCTTCCGGCAAACACATTTGATTTGGGGAGGGCTCTGTTCCATGGAATAAAGGCGATAGGGAGATGGGTTGCTCGACATATATCCTCATATTATTTTTAGCGAGGATGAGCAATTGTGCGATGAATACGACGAGCGCGATGATATTTCGAAAGAGTACTGAATCGCGAGAATTGTAACAGATCTACCCATGCCGCGGCACATTGGCGAGTTTGACACTGTCTAACCGCACCAACCTCCAGTGTGTCCACAATGAAGTCCTGAGAGTGCATGTGGAATTTTATCAGCAGTATTTCCGAATTCCCTCAAAGTTCTCGCAGTCAGTGGCCTTGGTTTCCGCAAGCACGAAACAGCAGAGGAAGATACAAGACCAAAAACGGGAATAAAAGCTATCCGGATGAGAAGAAATAAAAGCTCACTTAACAAATTTTGCTTAAGGCATGGCTGCACGACGAAGGAAAGCGCAAGTAAAAGCTCCGGGTAACAAAAAGCGGCGTTCGCACCCGCCAGTTTGACAGTGGTTGTATCGTCTTTAAAAAGATGCTTTAGCGAAGCAGAGGTATCGGTGCTGTAACGATATATATAGTGCCGCTAATGAGTTCTTAATCCGCCCCGAAGCGTCGAACAACATCCACGTGCTTCTTTTGAAGTGCTGCGAGGCGATTTGTCTTTCCATGCCCGTCCGAAAGAGAGCAACGTATGCGCGAGTCTTGTTTTTGCACTTGGGGGATCTTGAATCTTTACTCAGGATGAAACTTTCACAGTTTCCTTTCCGAATGAATGCGAAAGCTTTTTTGTTGTGGAATGTGCTGTAGACACTGGAGCGTATAAAGCCCAGAGTATTATGTATATAATGGTTTGCGTGCAGAAAGTTGGCGGAGTTTAAGCATTATACTGCAACAAATGCTTCAAATTCTCTCTCTTTCAAAATCGGGTGGTCTAATTGGTGGGCTAATATGGACAGTTGCTCGTCAGTCGCGTCTTAGAAGACGTGGCCACACAGAAAACAAGCGCAGTAATAAACAGAGTTTAAGGCGTGCGCTTGTCCTGTCCCCGCCTCGTCCTCTGTTTATAACTTCGCATGAATTCTGTGCGGCTATGAACCGACACCCCCAAACCTTTTCCAGTCTTATAAGACGCGGGCTAAAGAGATGCGTTTGTTTGCTACCGAAACCTAGTAAAGACGTAGCTTGGTGCATCAACAAACCATGAGGACAGGTTTCTATGCATGAATTGTTCAAGTAACACCCAGCCGCACTGGAATTGTTTACGTTACTACCTCAAATTTACCTTGGTAGCGCACATAACCTGAAGTCGATAGTCCTAGGGCTTTTTTTTTCAGTTTTTCCACGTCACCGTGTCTTGGTTCACTTGAGAAGATGGTGCGGCTACGGTATAAATGGCGCGATTTCGGCTTGATTGTCTAGCTGCACCGCTGAATGGGCGCAATCTATTGAGCCTTAGGACAGCAGCTCATTATACTCTGGTCTTCGTCTCCTTAACATCTGTTGTGTGAATCCTGTACCGGTGCGTTCCTAGTGCTGCCGGTCTGTCTGTCCGTGCTTACGTCATAATTCCTGCTGAGCGTAGCCCTACCACTTGCAAGAGTCTGGCCATTCCCTAAAGCTGAAAGCCTTTCCGAACACAAAGTGAGCACTCAGAGCCTGGTCGCTAGGGGCCCCGTAAACGTGAAAAATAAGTTTTAGTAGCATAGTAGGAAACGTTATACGGTGATAAACTAGAGGGGAGTCTAAACACATTGCCTTTATTTCTATGCAGGCAAATTTTACAGTGGCGCAACCGTTAAATACGGGTATCGAGGATACACTTTGAGGGTGCCATGGTGCGTTGCATGCCAACGAAAGCGGACAACTTTTGTTTGGTTTTGGCCAGCCGTGACATAATTGGCACGTTTAGTTTTGTATAACCCTAAGGTTTTGTTAATTGAAAAACGTTTATGGTAGACAGACAGACACGCAATTGTCGCGTTTGATTCAAGGACAGACTATCGTCATAAAAAACTGGGTCTGATTAGGAAACCGGGCTGATACTATGACGAGACCAAGCGCCCAATGATTGAGCAACATGTTGCCTTTACAGGGGATGACCAACAGAAGCTTTCCCGCAATACTTCAAGCTTCTCCGCAATGCTCTGACCTTAAACCCCTCGGGAACCTACAAGAACCGATATATGTAAGCCATATGTTACCTGAAGGTAGATCGCACTCCCAAGATAGGCTGATAAAAAGACATCGGAGAAAATTTCCTATTTTTTCTCGAATCGTCCTGCAAATGTGCGCTGTCCATAGAGGGACGGTCGTTCCTGAGCAACTGGTGGCCGATGGTGGAAATAGACGTGATCCGGAAAGCCTGGGTAGCTCCGCCTCTATGGTACCGGGGTGCTTTTCAGTTCAGTTTATATCTTTTCTTTCTTCACTTAGTTTATGCTGGAAGACGCGTCTTCCTCGCTGACGTTCTGGATCTGCCCATGCCCACTCTCTTAATAGGAACTCGTTTGGTCCACGCGGCCCCTTGCGAGGAAAAACAGCCTCACCCTCTTGCTCCTCGCTCTCGCATGTTACGGTTATTCTTTGGTCAATGTCTTCCAATATTAAGAACTCGTGCTCTGCCAAACACTCCTCTTCTCACTCTAATTAGGCCTTGTTTCGTGGTCCGTATCACTGGGGCCTCAGAAATTTACGACGTGTCCTCAGCGCCTCGCATCCCCGTGGGAGAATGCCAGTTCTCTGCAGCGGCTGTCTTCTTCACAAGCGGTTCGTCCTTCTTTCGCCGTTTTGTTAGAGCGGCATTGTTCGGACTCATTACGTTAACGCGTACACTGCACGGCGGCTTTGTCCTTCATTATCGCTGCAACTTATGCTGTTAGGTTAACCAGGTGTGAGGTCGCGATGAAAAAGAATCACGCAACCCCCTGTCTAACGGCGACGATGGTTTAACGCGAAGCTTTCTCGTGAGGGATTGTTATCATGTTGGTAATCATATGAGTTTGAACTTTGACTCGCACATGGTTTGGACTTTGGCTCATTGAGCTTTGACTTTGACGGGCACGCAATTTGCATTTTTGAATGAAGCTGCTTTGCCGTTCGCCGTTTAATTTCGCACAAAGAATGCTTCGCGTACGACTACCGTAATCCCTAGACAGGTGGGTGCGTAATTACTTTATCTAATTTTGCACGTCTCATTAGTCACTACTGCGGCCGTGTCGGAATGCTGCAACGGGATACGCCTCGGCATCATAACGTGGGGGTCGGAGGTTCGATTCCGACTGCGGGAAGCGTTTTTGTCTTTTACTTCAACCACGATAACCATCATCGTTAGGGAAAATTGCCTTTCCGCATTTTTTAATAGTGAAATTCGCCATCAGTGAGACATAGAAAGCGTCGCTTGAATAATTGATTCGGTGGGCAGCCAGATCTTTTTTATCACCTCTCACAAACTTCAAAAGCCCACACCCATCCCCTTCCGATACCACTTGAAGACCACAACGAGACAAGAGGTATAGTTTCCTTTTCAAGTCGTTACAAAAAGCAGCTGCTTTTTTACATTTTCTAGTGCTCGCACACATTGATGACTTTATACTCTTAGGATATTTTTTGTGAAATATTCCACTACTATGTAAGACGGCCTTTTACCGGCCTGTAGGCAGAAATTTGCAGTTTGATGACGAAAGATAGAGGCCTGCGGAGCAGTCGGGGGCCACCTATAGCATGAGCATATCCCTGTTCGACAGGACGCGCTGCTTCCTTCTAGTCTCGTGTATCATGCCGACCATGTTAACACAAATGGCTCGCACGAGAGTAAACACGAGGGAGCGCTAAAAACAAAATATTCATGTGGATGTACTAAGCTGCAACAAATAAACAACCTGGAGTCAGCAGTACCTAGAGCATATGCATGCAAACTGTGTACATATTAGCAAAAGTTATAGGGCGAATGGTCGCCCATCCATTTCAAGCACTTAAGCCTGGGAGTGTATCAGAGTGCAGTCCGATTAGCAGGGTGCACACATAGATACACAGATAGAAACTTTATTAGCCACGGGAATAGTGGGGATGAATAGGCCACCTCGCCCCTGGCAGCCGCTAAGGGCTCTGATGATGTGTGTGGGCCGACAGCTCCCGTTGCTCTTGGAGACTCGCCGCAACAGCCACTCGCCGGTGTACTTGTGTGGTTGCGTTGGGTATTAAGGGCATTCCTACGTAATGTTGTCGTGGTAGGTGGAAGAAGGCGCTCAGTACAGAGGGGGATAGGGGTGTCTGGCGAGCGTTTGAAAAGATGGCGTCGAGTGGATGTGTGCAGTGTATATGTTTTTGCCTGCCGAATGACTGCTTGCTAGTGATGGGTAAGACCGCAGTGGAGAGTAGGGAACATGCGACGTGTGCTTAGCAGGTCTACTAAAGTGGGGAACGGAGGTGAACGACAAGAATTCGTGTAGCGGGTGTCAACAACGGCCCTGGAGAAAGCTTTGCATGCAAGCTGATGAGCGCATTTTTTCTCCCCAGCTGGGTGGCCAGGGCTCCAGTGCGCGTGAAAACGACCTTGTACGTTACTAAGGAGGAAGATCGCGGGGAGGAAAGCAAGACCCTGATTCAGGTGGTAGCATGCAGACTTAGGATCGGTGTACGTGTTGGTCGTGCTGGCGGTGGGTGTGCTTTTAGAAGCGGTGAATGTGATGGCGAGAAGTTCGGCTTCTTCTAGGGCGGTGCAATGTCGAGCTATGGAGTGTTGATTAACCACCCATACTCGAAATTATGAAGGCAACCGCACCTAGGTTCTTTTCCAATTCCGCATCTCTGAATATTTGACGGCTGCTGATATCGCGGTTTATTTTCTTGGTACAGTATGCAGCACGAATAGGTCGGCATTTGGGAATATGTTCCTTGTCTATGTGGCGGTAAATCGCGGGGTCTGGGATATTTTTATTATTTCACTGTCTAGGGGAGTCTATTGATGTCGGGGGCGGGGTGCGGGTCGGGTATCCCAATTTGTGAAAGTTACGACGACCTTTCGGAGTTTGAGAGAGGTGTTCTCGGTGGTGGCTGCGAGGGATGCCAATTATATCAGAACCCGTGGGGAGAACACCAAGTTGCACAAGTGGGGTCGTGCTAGTGGTGGTCGCAAGACTCAGCGATATCTTTGTCGTTTGCGCATAAAAGCGCCAAGCTGCCCTTCCAATGTGCACGTCAGGACGACGTATCGCGCCTGATAACGAATACGGGAGATGATAAGAGCATCGCGTGGTAGAAGAAAAACCTGTTCTTTGAGTCCCACACTAACCTCTTTTAAAATCGTCACATTTACAGCACCATTTTATTAAAACATCATTCAAAATGATCAACCATTGCATTGGCGCTCTTTGGCCATCGTTGCCCTTGCGCCATGAAACAAACAGATACAGATACAGTTTTTTGAGTCCCCTGGAGCCTGTAGGGACATGGCGCATCAGATTAAGGAAGAGTTCGGCCTGACGGAGAATGTGTTGTACAGCCGAGTCTCCTCCATGAGATTGAATGTGAAGCATTTTAGGCGGAATGGTGTTGTGAAGACGAAGCATATCTTTATGTGGGTGCCAATTACCGGAGTGCACAAAGAGCAATGAAGATTTTTCAGCAGAGCAAGCTAGACCACTAGTGTCAGCTGCTTGATCAATAGCTCTAAGGGCGGCTTGAAGGGTGTCATGAATGAATCTGGGACTGCCGCTATTTGCCCAAATGGTCATATTGTCAGCGCAGAGACAGTACTGAATTTCTAGGAAAGTTTGTAAAGCGCGGTGGATACGGCACATGGCGAGATTAAATAATGTAGCAGAAAGGACCGCTCCCTGAGGAATGCCTCTCTGGGGGTGAGGTGCCGCACCAAGCTTCTGGTGGCCAATTTGTATTTTCAGGGTGCGAGATTGAAGGAAGTCTCGGACGCAACTGTACATGTTTGAACCGAAGTTTGTATATGCTAGTTTAGAGGAAGGCGGCGTTATCCACACAGTCAAATGCCTTCGTGAGGTCGATAGCGAGGATGGTTTTAATCTGTGCTGCGCTGGGAGACTGAGCGATATCCTCATATTAGCGAATCAGTGTGTCGTGAGCTGGGAGTTATATTCAATCATAGATTTAGGATATCAGCAACATCTAGAGTAGAGTGGTTGGGTCTCCATGTTGACTGGTGAGTGGATTGAGCTTTTGCGTGGTCGTAATCTTAGTAGAGGTTACATTTATTAAAGCTTTCAGGATACGCCATGTATTGCTAGTGCTCAGGGTGTATTGAATTTCATTACACATGATATTCAAGCGTTCCCTGCGGAGGAGATCGAGTATACTTGAATGTGTTCATTTCGTTGATGAATTCCGGCATGGAGTTTGCAGTTTGTTTTGCAGCAAGTCCAGCGCTTCAGGAGAGAGGTTCGGGCTTCAAATCAGTGGGCGGGATGTGTATCTATGTGAAGAATAACCTCATTCGTGGCAAGAACATTGTTATTCTTATGAATACCATGCATGAGTTGCTGTGTCCAGGTAGGTACAAGTGTGAAAGGGGGCTTGCGGCGCTGTTGTCGATATTTATGCGAATGTGTGAAGCGAGCACTTTTCCACTTGATTATAATCGAATGTGCGGAAACAGTGAAGCTTTGGATGGCATTGTCACTGCTCTCATATTCTGGGTTGTGTTCCCATGGTAGAAGGAAAGCCGGAGCAGCGAAAGTGAGACCGGGGTTGGTATTGCGTACCACGCAATTTCCCGTACATGCGTATTCTATTGTGTCGTTATGCTGTGTGTAACCAGCTTCTTCTGCAGTACAGCGCCCCAGGCGGCCTTTCCTACATTCCCTCGTGAAGTCCAAGGCATGGCGGGGGGAATTAAAGTCACGCTCCTGGATATGCCGACGACGGCTTTTGTTTCGACAAGGACGCAACACTTGTTTAAAATGCGGTAGAGTATTGCTGCAGCTGGGGTAATGTATACGTTGGGGATAAGCAGAGGGCCGCGCTTAAGAGGAATCGAAACAATGAGGCTACTCGTGGTGATGTTAAATAGTGTGAGGGCGGAGTGCACTAGCGTGGTAAAGCTGCGACTTAGCTGCAACGTGACATATCCAGGTACCGCAGGATTTAGTCCTGCCTCTTCAATGAGAAAGATATCTGGTGAGTGTGAGTCTGATAATTGTGAGTGTGCGATACGCCAAGGTTATACCACGATAGGTGACGCTGCTGGAGGAAGGGGATACGTGGACTGCCGTTGAGTGAGAAAGTTGGGGAAGAGATGGTAAGCGCTCATTCTGCCCTTGAAAGCGCGTATTGAGCTGAGCAGAAAAGTGAGCAACACGGCAGGTGTGTTCTTGGGGTAGTGGTCCTCCTCTGAAAGACTGACTGGGGTGGACGATGAGCCCTACGACGAGCGGATGCGTTGGTTGCTGGAGTCTAAGCCAGGGGAGCGAAGCGCTATTTATGTGTACGTCAGGCACCGGAGGGGGGCATTAGTCATGTCTACGTTACTGGTGGAAGGGGACGAGGCTCGGTGGCTTCTGATTGATTGATTGTAGGGTTTAACGCGCCGACGCAACGCAGGCGATGAGGCGCGCCGTAGTGGAGGGCTCCGGATTAATTTTCACCACCTGGGGATCTTTAACGTGCGCCGAAATCTCGTACACACGGGCGTTTTTGCTTTTCGCCTCCATCAAAAAAGCGGCCGCCGCGGCCGGGAATCGAACCCGCGACCTTGTGCTCAGCAGCGCAACGCCTTAGCCACTGAGCCACCGCGGCGGGTAGCGGTGGCTTCTGGGCCAGGAGGTTGCTTGTGGAGAATATCTTGAAAGGTCATTGTAAGGAATTTTTGTGCGTGTTCAGATGTGTGGAAGAGTGGATTTCTTACATGGGCAACATGATTATGGCTGTTGTGGACCGCAGGGCTGTCTTCCTAAGGGTTTGCATGAAGACGTGGAGACGAGTCAGCGGAGGAGCGGCGAGAACGCTTGATAAACCTGATGCGACTGCTGCCAGAGTTACTGGATACATACCAGTGGCGAAACTACCCATCGGGCCCATGTATCAAAAGCCGATCTTTAGTTGCCCGCCTGTGACAGGGCAAGCAGTAACCTGTCGTCTGTCGGCAGAAGGTTGAAGTAGTACTCAAGTGCTTGCGGCTGATGCCGTAAGTCATAAAAAGAAAAGCCGCAAATCACAAATAAATTCCACCTAAATAATGTACTATAATTTAAAAAGCAATCTTATTTTACAAAACATTTTGAATAATAGTATTTTAGCGAAGTTCAGTTCTTTGTCTCCTAGGTGCCGGGTGCGTCGGCTTGCCTCTCAGCTTCCCCGGGGCAGCTGGGCTAGCGCCACTCGGATTCTGAAGCAGAATTTCGCAACTATATATATTGAGTAACTGTGACTGCGGCTGCCTTACTTGCGAGGTGCCGTAGAGTTAGTGGCTGTTGCATCGGCTTCCTTGGCAACTCCGCGCTGAGCAACTCCCTTTTTGTACGCTGACTGGCGAATGGCTGCATCCGCGCTTTCTTCTCAGAACATGTGGCGTCATCAGCGTAATGGGAACCACCGCAGCGGAGACAGACTTGATGTGCTGTGCAGGTGGGGCTAGCGTCTTCGGGCAGTACCTGGCCGCCAGTCGGATAGAGGGATTTGTAAGTGCAGACATCAGTACGATGGTCAGTGTGCGGGCAGCGATAGCAGTACTGGGTTTTAAGACGATGAGTGTGGCACCAAAAGGTGCCACCTTCATATTAGATCTCACGGGGGATTTGTGGACCTTCAAAGGTGGTTATGGCGGTGGCCGTGTGGACCATCATACGTGCAGCAGGATATTTGTTCCTTGAAAAAGTGTTGACATGTGCCGCATGAAATAGTCGGGGGTGGTTCCAGCTGGAATGTTGTGCACAATGCCTTTACAGGGGTTCGATGGAGTGGCGAGGCAGATGGTGACGTGACAAGGACCAAAGACAGTCTTCAAGGTCAATGCTGGATATTTGCTGAAGTTGTTTGCTGATGTTAGAGTCTAAGCATGGGCGAACCACAATGTTTTTGGAATTTTCCACATGAACCATGAACTTCGAAGCTTCGGCGGGAAGAAAGGATGCCTTTTTGCGGAACATCGCATGGACGGTGCATGGGTCGTGCTTGGAGAGGCTGACGTAGTCACCAGTACGTAAGACCAGAGTGCCTTGAAACGCAGAAGCGGTGTTTGTAATTCTCTTGCGACAGGGTGGTTCCTGAGCTCTTTGACTGAACGTAATTGGGAGCCATGTCTGGTGAAGCACGGGGCTGGCCTGTAGCCGGTCGGCGTGTGCTCTTTGGAGGGGAGGTGTAATAGGCTTACGGGCACGTCTTTGTTCCGTTTAGGCCTAAGAGTTCATTGGGCGGTCGAAAGGTCACCGAAATTTTTCAGCGCATTCCGGAGATGTGCGTGGAGCACGACACAACCTTCCGCTGGTGTAGAAAAAACTTTACCTGGGTAAACTTGGCAGGAATGACGGAGCTAATGATATGGCTGGCTGTCTGAGAGAACGCCTTCCGTAGCGCACAGAGGAAAAAGGAAGTTTGGGTGTTGCAATAGTTACCCATCTTTGGATTGAGGATGCCTAGTTTTGGTCGTGCTCTGGTTACGCAGATTGCCCTCGGGGTGAGTGATTCGTGGCGCGGTGTGAACACAACCATGGAAGACAGTGGTTTACAGATCGACACTGGTAGGAGATGCGCGGGATAAAGGGGCTGTTTGAGTCACTTTCAATAGAGTAATGCCACATTCGCCACTGACTCTGTCTGCGCTTTTACTTAAGATACTTCTGTGTTTTATGTAGCTGTGACATCGCAGTGAACTATTGACGAACAAAATAGCGAGTACTGATGCATATAACTCAGGCACAACAAATAGTAAACCTATCGCTCTTTGGTAGTGAAAAGCGAGCCTAATGTTCCAGTCGTTACGGTCACAGTAAAAAGGGTGGTCCGCTTCGCTTCACTATCTACATGAAGGAGGCTTGAATTTTTTAAGTGCGAATGCACTTCTTAAGCGAGCCTGAAGCGTCCGCCGCCGTCCGCATTCCGCCGCCGTCCGCATAGCAACAGCTGCGGGTGCGCGCGCTCCTCGTCTTCCTTGGCATCAGGGGAGATGGGCGCGCGCTGCCTGGCCGCTGACATGGCACATACCCACGTGGGGGATTGGCCAGGAATCTCCTCGTCTTCCTTGGCAACGGGGGGAGATAGGCGCGCGCTGCCAGGCCGATGACATGGCACATACCCACGTGGGGGATTGGCCAAAGGAGTACTGACACGAAATTTCAAAGCTTAGATCCGCTCTAGCAATCAAGTACAACAACAACACAAATAGGTGTCTGTGCATGGCCCAAACCCACGTGGGGGATTGGCCAGGAATCGGGCGTGAGGAGGGCTAATGCACCCGCCTAAAGGAGTACTGACACGAAATTTCAAAGCTGAGATCCGCTCTAGCAATCAAGTACAACGACAACACAAATAGATGTCTGTGAATAAATGCATCTTTCTTTCTTTGTAGTTGTGTGTGTGTGTGTGATCTCTCTTTCGCGAACATTACAGTTGTGTGCGTGTGTGTAATCTCTCGACTACTCATTAAGATCACGATATCCACCGTAATCGTGCAATCAACAACCGTGCATTCGCACTTACACACTCTCCCCCTCGGGGAAGTGCGAGGGAATTTAATGAAATGCTCTTTGGACTGTAAGATGGGAACTTTACTACTGGAAGCGCCGGTGGTGGCACCCCAAATGGGTGATTGCCTGGGGTGCGGTGCTCAAGATTCATGTGTGCTGTAAACTTATAGACATCATTCTAGTGTTAATAAAAACATTATGATGGGCCAGTTTGTCTGGCATGATGGAAATAAAATTGCGCTACAAGGAAGGGACGACTGAAGAAGACTTTCTGTGTGTTGTATCTGCGCTGCGTGGTGCACTCTGTCTTCCCGTCCTTGTAGCGCAATTTCATTTCCATCATTCTAATGTCTCCATTGGAAAACGCTGTGAAGCGGTCATGTTTTGTGCGCCTGCGCCACGCGTACTTAGGGGGCGGGAATTGGCATTGGTGTGAGATATTGTGTTAGGCGTTGTGTGCAAGATCAAAAATTGGGCGAGGAATGTGCCTCCAATGGCCGCGAATGAGACCCGAAGGTTATACAGAAATCAACATATATCTTGCTATCATGTTGCACATATTGCTGATCGATATGCGTGATGATGCTTCATTAAGATAGCTGCAATTGTTTTGTAGATCTTTAGACAAAGAATACCACGTCATTGTGATAAAGTGTCAAACATTCCCGAGAAAGCGAGCGTGAATGAATGTTTCCCGGAAGATATTTTATATGCTAATATGTGTAATGCTTCAGGTTAAGCATACTTTCATTGATAACATTTTTCAATATATATCTTTTCGACAAGAGGCTCAAAGACGCTTGGCGCAATGTATATACTTAACTCTGCGTGATTACATTTAACCGCGCTTGGTTGGCTACAACGTATAATATAAATAGAGTTCCTTGCTCCCGTAGACGTCCCACCTGTAGCACGCCAAAGAACAAAACCGCTCCTTAAACTTGCCAAGCAATTGCCCAATTGCCTTTGTTCTTAAAGTTTTATACCCGATTTTATAACAAATCTGTTTTTACACTTCACCGTGGTATCACAGGGTTAATAACCGGGTTTTCAAAACAATCATGCAACGCTGACGCTCGTTGGGAATTCAACGTGGGGAGGCTGGAAGGAGCTGAGGGGTGATATGAGAAGATGGGGTCAGGAGAGATGGACGGAAGAGGCAGGGTAAAAGAACAGGGATAGCAATTCAATGTGACCTTAAAACGCAATAATAGTGAATAGGTTGTTGGAGAAACTGGAGTGAGTGTAGATGGGGAATCGGGGAGAAATGAATTCAGTTGGTCGACAGCACTCTGCCACGGTCGTCCCTCGGGAAGCTTGATTCACATCAAAACGCTCCTCCCGCTGAACTTGCTCATCAAGGCCTATTTCGAGGAGCACTAACGCAAGCGCGCCTAGGCTGCCCTATGATGTTATGCAGACAAGACTTCTGATGCTTGCGCCGCCATTCAAAAGCGAACCAAGAAAACTATAGCCGAATGAAAGCCATCCCGAGCGGAGAATGAACGGGATGCAGTTATAAAGTAGCGTCGGAAGGACGACGAGCACCAGGGTATGACCCAATAGCCGCAGTACTCTACGCAGTTGCCGACCGACATTTCAAAAACACTTCACTAACGACCCTTTCTTCACTTCGCGCAGCGTCTGACAACGTTGTGTAGCATTTCTCTAATGTCTCCCAGATGCCTGATTCATACTGGTTTTAGTATGAAACCATGAATGCTTTATTTCACGTTATATGCAGCAAGAGTTTCGGCGGCCCTAAATTCTTGATGTCGTCGTAATCAGCCTATCATTCGTTTTTCTCTCCCCATACGTGTATCCGCCCAGTCGGTAGAATGACCTAGACGTATATTCAAAAAAGGGTATTAGGGCAGTCTCTTGAAAACGTAACTGACTCCGTACTGCAGTGCACCAGCGTATCAAGGCATCAGTGTCACATTAGCTAATAGGTACATTTCCTCGCGACGTTTGCCTGAACCCAACTGTAACATTTGACATGTTGGAAAGACAGGTGCGAGAACGTATACCAAATTTTAAACATATCAGTGAGCGTATTTTAGCAGCTGGCACCTCCGTTTGGAATGTTGCAATAATTGACATCCACGTGGTCTTTTTTTTTTTCTTTTCAATTTTCTGCGAGGTTTAAGCTTCAAAAGGAAGCGGTGAATTTTGAAAAAAAGCACATTTACTACAGGTTTTTTCACGTACGGCATTTGAGCGAAGCCCTGCGACCTGTTTTTCGTCTTTTTTAAATATCTGTCACCAGCTTAAGGGCGCGTGCATTTAAGGAGTAGGCGCACTGTTGAGAAGGGTATTACTTTTGAACGTGGAAATAAGTTGATCCCCCTTAGACAGGTGAAATAAAAAGCAGATAAATATATTTGTAACGTGTGTGTATGCTAAGAGAAACAATTAAAAAGCAGCATGTCTTTTTAGTCAAGCTCAAAGACTCTACGCTGACACGAAGTAAGATTCTAGCTCTCCACGAGTTTAGGGCCTTCACAAGCGCGCACTCGTCCCGTATGTTTCCACTCCCTTCGGTTAAAATGCTATTTCTAAGTTGCTTTCCTCTACAAATGTGGCAGTGGTTTCGTCGTTAGGTTGGCGATATGAGGATGTGAACAAAATACAACGTTTTAATTCCGCTTATTCATGAATCATCCGGAAATAAAGCTTGCATTTGGCCGTTCGCTTAAAAATTTATTCTTTGACATTTTTAATGTATTGAACACGTTCATTGACCAGTTCGCTGTAGGGTAGTTATACTTTAAAAATAAAACAAGACAATCAAAGAATTAAATAAGCAGTTTCAGTTCTCCAGGAGAATTTCTTTTCTTTTATTTTTGGCATATGCCATGGCAAATTATCCCTCACAAGCTTAATTTCCAAGGTCCAGTATTACTCCTTTGGCAAAACTTTTGTTGGGCGGCTTTTTTTATTCAAAGGGGATAAACTGTGCAGATTAACAGCGGAGAGGGGATGCGAAGGAACCACTCTTAACAGCCACTCTTAGCAGCCACAACAATAACAAAAAGCTTTTTCACTATCCTCGAAGAGCATAAATACAGTCTGTAAAGTAGATATGAAGTAACAAAACTTTTGTCCAATTCCCCCTCCCCCTTCCTGAACTTTGTTTTGTTTTGTTTTATTAACAGCGGAGCTGTTTTTCAAGCCGTAACTTCGCCGTTGACGGAAAAAAAAACATCAAGAAAATAACGTGCGGTCCTGAGATGCGTGCCTCGCAGCGACCACCGAGCGTCCCCGTCACGCGAGGGGCATTAGAGTGAGTGAGTAATAACTTGATCACATGAGCTTCAGACACTGATGGTAGGGTGCTCGCCCGGGCGTGGGCTTTCGGAGTACGGGAAGCTCTGGTCCGCGCTGGCTGCCCGGACCCTGTCCACCAGGCTACGCGGGATTGAGGGGTCAGTGCGAGCCAGCTGGATGCCCACTTTTCGTACGTTGGGTGAAGATTGGGGTAAGGGATAGGGTTTTCTGACACTCCCACACCAAGTGGCACAGGGACCAGGGTGCCAGGTTCGCAACAGATATTTCTGGAGCGTAGTACAACCTCGAGGAAAGAGAAAATGTGAGCGCGCGCCATGCGGCGTCTGCCGATTCCCCTCCCCATGCAGAGGCTCTAGCAAGAAAAATAAAATCTCCAAAGCTGTCATCAAGCGCTACAGTGAATGTAAAAAAATTCAGCGCTAGGCAGAAGATGAAAAGACACCTTGCTTGGGAGCGGTCACGGCGGTGCTCGCCTTCTCTAGACGCCATTATGGATAAATAGAGACGTGGCTACCGTGACGTTTCCGCAGCACGGGAAGGTAGGTAACGGCCGCTCCTGTGTACTTGTTTCCTCAAAAGTGTGCAATTTTTTGCGTTCATGTTTGATGGCAGAGCAAAACTCAAATATTTTGGCAGCACAACTACATCTGGCCTCTGGGTGCGCTGATGTTTCCGCTTCTCAACTCAGTCTGTATGAGCTGTGTCTTCAGGCAGAGCATTTCGGGCGGAATCAACCTCCTTGCAAGGCGTGTGTAACACGGGTGTGGAGTGAGACGGAATTCGCTATTTCTTCCTTCTGCCCTCCCTTCTCAGCTCCCTGCACTTTTTACTGCCACACTGCCTCCACCCTCGTTGTTTTGAAGTGAGAAATTCTAGCTTTTGCGCTCCTTCCTTGACTGCTTGCGAATGGGATTAAGAAATTTGCCATTCCTCCACAAAGAAAGTTGAAATAATTGCGAAAACGTCATATAATCTATTAAAATTGCGTCGAATTGATCGTGAAATATTCAAAGACCCGAATCAGAAACGAAGAAAGCAACCATGCGAGAATTTCTTACCAACTAAGTAAACGCTTCTACGAATGATTTTAATGTATAAAAATTTGTGGTTTATAAACTAAAGGTACACTATTGTACGTACTGTTTCTTCATTAGCGATGCGTGCATTGTCTTATCTAGAATCGTTCCTTTTTCGCCGTTTTATGAAACCGTGTTGACACAATGAAATCCCGGTTTCACTCATGCGCCGTGTGTCCAGACACCTTATCATGGCTTTTCGGTCAACCAAACCGTCTATGAGTAACTGCATTAGGTTTTTTTGACCACCCATCTGTCTCCCACCAAGGAAGCTTTCGCTCTAAAAACACGGTGAAATTATGGGTAATTCCTTAAGAAGGAGATAAGTTATTACTCACGTTCAAGGATGCAAAGCAATGTTGACAAGCATTTGATGCTTAGATTCCGTCCTCATTTCTTCCTGTCCTTTCTCTCTAGCTACTCCCTTCACATTGCTGAAGAACACGTCCAATTTTTTAGCACGCAGATAAATTGTCTTCGCGCACACATTATGGCCCAGTGTTCTAGTGCCAGGTGCCATGCGACGCAAATAGGGCCGGAATACAGTTCCTTTTCTATGCCGCTAAACTTCGCCGAAGTTTAGCCCTAATCACGCGCACAGATGGAACCCTGCATGCCACTTCGCACAGAGCTTTTCCGACATCCTTTTCAGAAACTAATTAGTGACAGTGTGTGAGGGCCTCAACCTATAAACTGGGGCGCCATCTTCGACCATTCAGGCTCTAACTCAGTACTTTCGTGTAAAAACAGTTCAAGAAGGAGTGGGCATTCGAGACTTCAAAGTTTTGCAAACGTGCTAATTATGTCAGTGCATATGACGTCTTAAAATATTGTTACCTGTTAACGAGTTTGCATTAACACAGCTTCTTTTTTGTTTTTGAAGCTGCTGTTAACCTGACAAATATTACTATGCATCCGCATTCGCTAACGAATTGTTACGTGGCACGTGTCCTTACGAGGATAACATGGTACTTCAGAAGCACTCGTGTGCAAGTTTTCAATATTCTTGCGTGCCTCTTTCATACTCTGCAGTTTATTTCTTCCAGCTTTAATGTGTGCGACGGAAGTTTAGAAATGCGGAAATTACTAGCAGTTAAATGCGACAGCAAGGCCATTTCTTTCAGATCACAGAACCTGATGGCTGAAGCACCGAGGACAGTGATGTTCCGTAGGTAGTTCCGTACACATATCAGTGTTGTCGCCAGCGCCGCTCCGACAAGTGGAAGAAAAGCGGA
Organism: Haemaphysalis longicornis; assembly: GCF_048455015.1. Classification (NCBI taxonomy): domain Eukaryota; kingdom Metazoa; phylum Arthropoda; class Arachnida; order Ixodida; family Ixodidae; genus Haemaphysalis; species Haemaphysalis longicornis. The sequence continues at coordinate 77,382,610 of NW_027526361.1, read as the reverse complement.
CGCTCCTTTGAAGTACCCGGTGTGACTCAACCATGTACAGCCTGCCAAGTGCAGTCTACTTTCAAGAAACTCTTTTATTCTACCTTCGGCATCAAGGCTGCCAGAACCAAGATCATTCCTACGCCGGTAGCTCAATATAGTATCCTCTTCCTTTATTAAGAACTCGTTCAATACAGCCCAGTGTTACCATAACAAAGTAACCGAAATGGCGCTTTTTGCTTTTCTGCTGTCGCTTAAAAAGCCATACTTTGTTTTGGGTGGATTTTAAGAATATTCGCTCATGGCTGGGCGACGGTCATTGTTTACTCCCTCGGTCAACGAAGCACCTGTAGACAAAATATATAAAAGCTACTGCAAAGACGCCAAAGAACAAGTCACGCAGCAATTGTTTCTCAAAATTAAGCCGTGTAATTTGCCTGAGACTCAACGTGGGTTGGTTTAATACGGCCGTCTTGGTTAGAAACAAACAACTATGACATCACTGCATCAATGCAAAACCTTTGTTTTGCAAGAACAGAAAAAAAAACACACAAAACCGGGATATGAAGTAACACCAAATTTAGCAAACCTTTTGTTTCAAGTCGCCTACTGTTCTGCAATGGTATCGATGGAATGCGCCGAGAATTCTTCAACTTGAGCGCCTCTCGAATACAAAGGCATGAAGCGAGCCGAATGAAAAGCAAAAAGCCCTGCCTGTTCTTGGCGCTACCAAAAAGCTTTAGAGGCAAGTGGGGCACGTAATGTCTTATATGTACAGTTTCTATATACATCTACCCGGTAAAAAGCCTGTTTTGTGTTCGAAACAAGTGTCAAACCTATCTTTAGGAAAAAACAAGAAAAGGACTTAAGCATTGCCGTGACGAATGGAGCTCGTATTCCCCAGCCTCGGTGGTGGAAAGGAGCCGCAATAGTATTTCAGGAACGATGCTTGCCTAGGTGCACATTCTTCAAAGTCTTGTCAGGGAGAAAGGAAACTGAAGCAGCGAAACGTCTACCACAGGGAAAAAAATGCCAATCTTGTACGTGCGTATTTTCAATAGGAGTTAAAAACACCTAGCCGCACGCAATTACCTTCAAGCTTTGAAGCAAGCTAAATGTATCTATAAAAAGAACTAACAGGGAAAACGTTCGATTTAAAAGGAAGAAAAAAGCAATGTTGAAATATCGGGAAGCGAAGGTGCACATACTGCACCAATAAAACAACGCATGCTTTAAGGACTTCGTTGATGTTTAGTTTCGAATTAATTGCGCTTTTTTAAAGGTTTTTTTCGTAACTATTTACCAAACTGAGCAGTTTTTTTAGATTTCTAATTTTTTTGTTGCTTTAGCATAAAACGCAAAATCTCCGATAGCTGTTCACGCATTTTTCGGGGCATGTGAGCATACACGCTCAATTTCTATTTACCGCCTTCATAAGGTATCAGTAAGTTAAATGATTTTCTCTTGCTTTATTGCATGCGCGAGTTGAGGGCATGCAACATAACATACGTTCAAGCTACGGGATCAGCTTACTTGCGGTTCCGTGCAAAAATTTGGTTCCTATTAGAAATAAGAGAACTTTTGCCGCTTTAGTTTGCTTAAGGACTGTTTCCGTAGTTGTTTTTTTTTCCTATGTTCAACACCTAATATTTGCTTATTTAAAGGTTTATCAATGTACGGCAATCAATTCTCCACTTTCCCAGTTGTTTTGGTGGGCGTTCCACTATTTTGTTTCACAACTTCGCAGAATAGCACCACTTCGGACGTACATCATATGTCTCTCGACGCCGAGCGCCATGGCGAGGTACGGCTATGAAACAAAAAAAAAATAGTAGCGTATATGCTGGCTTTATTGAAAATTTACTAAAAAATAATGATATGATTCGACCCCGCCTACGTAACCATCTCTCCTCTTCCCTTCCGCTCTTCGCATCCCCTATCGCTCGTCTTTTAATGAATGCAATGGAGGTTTCTTCAATTTAATTTAATTTTCCCGCGATCGTACGGCTCCCGAACCGCCAGTTCGGCATGCGCCATGCCAGAAGCCTTGGAAGTTTGGAACGGTCGTGCCAAAAGGTGTATATGTCGTGTTCAAACATTCTTTTCTTTTTGGCCGGGAGGTTGATTGAGGTGACAGACAGACAGACAGACAGACAGACAGACAGACAGACAGACAGACAGACAGACAGACAGACAGACAGACAGACAGACAGACAGACAGACAGACAGACAGACAGACAGACAGATGGACGGGCGGACGGATGGACGGATGGAGACAATTTTTTTCACGTTCGGGTAGGATATAGAAGGATTTAATAACCATGCTAGGGGTTAATGACTGATGTGAACTCGGAGTTCTGCATGTAGAAGGGGACTGGTTCTGAAACAGCAGGACGCGTCACCCAGCTTGTGACGCCAACCTCTGTCGGTTCACTCTGTAGCACAGCTCCCGTGACAGGAGTAAGAATGCCTTGTTTGGCGTGTAAGCAGCACCGACTGCCAACAGCTGTCGAGTTATATTAGCAGCGACCATTTCAAGCTTAGCGCGTGGCTAAGGACCAGAAAACCGCCATTTTTCCTTCGTGTGTCTTGCTGTATATGTCAGTCCGCTTTCTTCTTCTCTTCGACGTGAAGGAACTACATTTCTTTAACTGAATAAATTGGGATGAAAAAGAGAGAAAAAAGCTCTCTTCTCTTGAGATTTCCCCTTTTGTTTTAGAGATCACATCTCACTGCAGAAAGGAAAGGCTAGCATATTCTGCCCCTCATTATTCCCTAACGAAAATCCAGCAAGGGACATGGAGGCAACCTTCCTTAAACCTTATAAAGTAGCCCAATGTACCCGGGTCCGTACACCCCAAAATGCAGAGTGTGTGAGGCCAAAAATTCCGGCCTAGCCCACATCCTATCTAAATTCACTCAGCTCCAACCTAAAGCACAATTACATCTTTCTAACCAAATGGAATTGGAGACTGCGGTGACCAGCTCCGAACTTGAAACCCAAATTCACGCCGTGGAAGTTACGCCGTGGAAGTCATGCTTTGGAAGTCGCCATGCAGCAAGGTCTTCTGACCACCTCACGGAGACAAGAAGAAGCCCATCATTAATCAAACAACTGAATGATCGTGCACTAAATAAAGCTGTGCCTGCTCCTCCTTACTGTTTTTCTTAGATGTGCCAGGTTCCTGCGGGCTAAGAAATGTTGGCATGTATGAACTTTGCCACCAGTGGTAATGGCTTGAGAAAGTTTTGTCGGCACATACTTCGTCATTCTGCTCTGTAACGGAAGAAACATTGATGCCACTACTGGGTTTTCGGAAAAAGAAAAAAAGATGAACGAGAAACAGTGGACATAAAAATGTCACCCTAACCTTCGAGATTTCAGATTAGTATCAAGATAATGTCGTCACTAAAATTAAAAAAAAAAAAACCGCATCGCACCACTGATCTTTTCGTACTCGTGTCTTGAGCAGGGTTAGTGCCCAGCTCGAAGACCTGTACATCAAAGCGGTAGAAAGCATCAAACTTCCTGTTATTCTGCGGTAATGGTGGACGTTTTTGGAAAGCTGAAGTGGTGGGCTTTATCAGCACGCTTTTTCTGCAAGCTGAAATTTTTTTGAAAATTTCAACAAGCTGAATTCAATAAATACATTTGTTAAACATTTTTCATTAAAATTTTAGCAAGCAGAAATTTTTAAACGAACTGCTTTATGAATATTACCCGAACGAAACTGCGAACGTGGTACAAGTGGGGGATCTGAGGTAAAAAATGTCACAGCCCTTTTCATCACTCTGGGTAAATAGCCCTACACCTGTTGCTAATACCCGACCACTTGAAAGCCATGACCAACAAAAACTACAAAAAGTTCATCCGATGTATACCATGTAGTGCAGTCTTAACAACTATTTCAGTGTTTGGGGTTTGCGACTGACTGCGCGGAAAGTGCGTCCTAAGGTTGCAGATTGTTCGAAGATACAAGTAGACATTGTATGTGAACAAAAATTATGCTCCTCGACATAAGCGAGCACGTATAACCATCGCACAAAATCTTCCACGTTCCAGATACTTTGCATATAGGTGACTAATGCCTATGATTATAAAAAGAGGCAACCCTCAAGCAGGGACATGGTATATTGTGTTTGTGTCATAGCATTGTCCTGTAACCCTCTCATTCACAAAATGATTGTCTCTTTCAACATCACTTCTGTTTCGATGTAGAAGACACGAGAACGACTCAGGCGGGACAATAGTTGAGGTGATAGACTATCTGCTCATTAAAAGTATTGAAGCGTAGCCCACCTGTACCATTGCTTTAAAATTTCTGGTAATGTCGCCGTAGTTACCCTGTTTTTATAGTTTGTCTAGTTAGTATATTTTTCTATAAACGAAAAATCTCCAACAAGAGTTAATCAATTCTAATCATAAAATACGGGGGCACCATAAAATGAATATTACTTTAAACGTGGGAATATATGAAAAATGTGGGGGAACTTTCACAAACCCTTCAAAAGCTATAGCACATACAATATTTATGGTAAAGCAGTCAGAGGTAATGTGCAGTTATTTTCGTCAGTTCAGGGTAGGTCCTTGAAAGCTCACCAAAGAATGTACAGGTATTAAACGGCATGAGAAATACCACAATCTTCAGAACTTGCGTGAAAGTATTCAATCCCTTTGTTATGATTCCACCACCGACAAATTCATGTCAGACAATTTCAAATCAGCAGTTCACCATGTAAGAACATCTAAAAGCCAACCTGCATAAGCTGTATGCATTAATGTATGTCCCATAAGGCTAGATCGCTCATTAGCAACATTGTTACGTTTCGTGGTTTACTTAAAGGATGGCCTACGTGGAGACCAAACAGCTGCGTAACAGCAGTAGGTGCTATGCATTTCTTCCATGTTGCCACTGGGCTATAGCCACGTGCCTGAGCTCTGGCTTCCAGTGATCTTCAGGTTGCCTCACTCCCAAACGCTTTATTGTTGCTTCCACGAGAAGGAAAGCGGTTTTTTTTTCTCCTCTACAGTTGTAATCTGATCGCAGAGCGACTGCACCTACATGCTGTTTTCATACTCGACGAGGTAGGGGAAGCCAGCACGTGTACTTTAGAAACTTACGGAGAACAAACAATGCGGACTTAATCCTTTCTCTGATATTATAGAGTTTAAGCATAGCGGCTTGCGGGGGCTCAGGGTACGTTACCGGGCTGCGTATTCCCAAAGCATATCCTGTAGGGGCCCAGGCTGACCACACCCCCTAAACAGGGGCGCAGCCCATGAGGTTTAAAAAATTGCAATTTTTAACTTCCTTGGACGCAGCACCGTGACGTCTCTACCTATATGTGCGCGACTTCATGCGATGTATATTTTTCCTTTTTTCCCTCTCCCCTCTTTTCGGCTGCTTTGCGAGCGGCCGATGGTTTCGCTCCGTGGGCGGGGCTGGCCTGCGGTGCTGGGGAAGCTGACGCACATGTGATAGAAGTTAACCTTTTGTACCTGAGCCCCTGATCTCTCCGCGCTCTTCTTGCGTGCCTGCAAGTTGACGCTGACGTCCGATCATGTTTCTAGTTAAGCGCTCGGCTCGGTGCTCGAAGTGCGCGCGCGCGGATGGACGCGTTCACGTACATGTGGCAATTATACAAGTCCCGGAAAGTAAACACTCTCATAAAAATTAAGACAAAAATGTGTTTTGATCTTTTGTGATCGCGCTTCTTCGCGGCGGCCGATGGTTTCGCTCCTAGCACAAGCCTGGCGTACGCGCTGGGAAGATGAAGCTCGCTCTCCGCGCTCTCTTGTGCGCCGTCAGTCGCTCGTCTCCCATGCTGTTCCTAGTTAAGCTAGCGCTCGGCGCGTTGCTCAAAGTGCGCGCGCGGATGGATGTTTTTGCACGTACATATGTAGTTATTGTTTACGTTCCGGAAGGCAAGCACTCCCAATAAAGTGAAGGCAAAAATGTTTTTTTTTTTGGTCTTGGGTGGTCCTTTGGACTCCCTACCGAAGCGCAGAACGTTTGCTCTCATTCGGTCGAAAGCACACGCGTACGTCGGTCGCTCGTCTGCTGCGAACATCAGCCAGCGTGTTATTCGCCATACTCACCTGTGGCTCGTACTCACGCAGAACTGCCCATCACAGGGTCTGTTCTCATAATTGTGTGCGCCACGCGCGTCCCCCGCGCATTCACGCCATGGTCGCGAAGCTTATAATTTCTGCTTCATGAATAAGCACGAGCAGCCGCTCGAGGTCGTCAGAGATGACCTCGCGTCAACAAATCATGAGTCTGTGTTCCGCGCGAACCTGTCTGACGAAGTAGCAGTCAACGCCTTCATGGACACGTAGAACGGGTGCACCAACACAACCTGGATTGTCCAAAAGGTCCAGAAACGGGGCGAAAGGTATGTTTTTCGATACGAAGCGTTGTAGTACGCGAGGCGGCGTTTTGCAACTTGTGTTGTACTATTTATATTTTTATTCCTGCTATTTCTTGTTTATATATTTGCATACTTTTTTGCGTGGGTGTGGCTTACAGTTGAGGCGCGAGCTGTGACACAATGCTGGCGAATTAAACGGCCAGACACTACAGAAATCTATATATGTGGTAGATAAAAATGCGACGCAGGAAACAGACACAGACTGCTCATCTATACCCATCAGTGGATCTCTAAAAGTGACAATTTTTGCCGCTATTTCGACTCCGAGATCACTATCGCAAAAATAATGCGCCAAGGAGATAACTTTTTACTGAGTTTAATCTCTGCTGCGACTACCGTGACTTCAAGCTCACGGGTAACTACTCATTAGTCCCAGCGAAAAGAATATACGTATCTGAGTGAGTGTAACACTGTATTAAATGGAGGCCATGTACCCTGGTGGAGCAAGGATGAGGAGAAAAGGGGAAGGTCACAACTCGCACAATGAACACAGTTGCAGTCTTTGGGTCCTAATCGCAAAATGAACACATTAAAGTCAGTCAGTGGGAGCAAAACGCACAGTTCACACTTAAATGTACAGTTCACACTGTAGACAATGCGGTTCACACTGAAAACAGTGCACGCTGCAGACAATTCACATTGTAGACCGAACGGGGAAGTCGGCCAGGCTGCTACACCAATTTGTAGAGTCTGTTTTCAACGGCGTACTCGGAAATTGCTTTTAGTGCGGTGTGATCGTCACGGACCCGACTAACATGTTCCTGCACAGTCGCAGGGGCGGGACCTAGAGTTAAAAGCTGGTGGCGATTACGGTCGAATAATGGACAGAGCCAAATTAAGTGGTAACGATTTGGTGTGCCTTTCCGATTACAGGGTGGGTATCAGCGCCATTCGGATCCTGCTGGAGCTGTCTATTTATAAATAACGTATCTTATGCGGCAAAATCTCTGTGTGCATGAAGCACAAATTGTTAAAAATAACTAATCGACATTGGCAACCGTGTGACTGGTAGCACGCATGATTACTGATATCAAACTCGGCCTGATGGCTTCAGTGAAGAGGCTGTGGTCAATAGCCCTGTACAGAAGACATATATCAAACTCCTCGAGTGCTTCAGTAGCTGTACAATCCAACTTTACTTTGCCCTTGGTTGATATATATTTTCGATATTGTTTCCCTAAATTGTTATGACCAGCAGTGCAAATTATGCAGAATTTATGACCGAGTGTAAAACGTGTACGTTTGAGCTGGTGTCTTTCTTATCAACGTATCACCCTTGCAAGAACGATTCACACCTTCCATTGCTGTTGACAAAATGTCAATGTTTTCCTTAGTGGCACGGTTCCGGATAAAGGATAATGCAATAAAGTTAATGTTAATGAAATTCAATGTAATAGTGCTTATGAAAGTGCCAAAATGTAGCAGCTCATGCAGCTGTAATATTTCGCAAGAGTAGGACAGTTTGTAAATGTAGTCATGGGTAATTGGCTGCCTTTCCTGCAATCCTTACCTGCAGCACCGAATCGTGTTTTGAGGTGTGTATATAGTGAAAGAGCACCCAACTCAATTGTATACCCTTTTGTGTGCTGTAGGATGAGCTTTCCATGAGGGTGTTTGCTTTTCGGAACGTGTATAATTGCCTCATGAGCGTGAAAGCGTCCATCCGCGCTCGCCCACTTCGAGCACCGAGTCGAGCGTTTATCTAGGAACACGATCGGAGGTCAGCGTCAACTTGCAGGTGCGCAAGAAGAGCGCGGAGAGATCAGGGGCTCAGGTACAAAAGGTTAGCTTCAGCCACATGTGCGTCAGATTCCCCAGTGCCGCAGGCCAGCCCCGCCCACGGAGCGAAACCGTCGGCCGCCTGCCAAGCAGCCGAAACGAGGGGAGGGGAAAAAAAGAAAAAATCCACCTCGCATGAAGTCGCGCACATATAGGTAGAGACGTCACGGTGCTGCGTCCGAGGAGGTAAAAAAATTGCAATTTTTTTACCTCATTGGCTGCGCCCCTGATAAAGGGGGTGTGGTCGGCCTGGTCCCCTACGGGATATGGTTTGGGAATACGCTACCGGGCCCGGACTGCGCATGCATGCAGGGAGTGCGAGGAGGTTGCCACTTAGGGGAGCGAATGCGCAAGCATGACGATCGCGGGTCCGCGTTACTAATCCACCCTATTGGAACGAATTCTCAAGTGCGCAGTTGAGTCTCGGTACCCACCGCCGTTGCCTTAGCGGATGCTACCCGCTATGTTAATACGCTCTATTCAAATCATAATTACTGCAGTGAAATGGTATACCAGGGATCATTTGTCACTGGTCTGCCCGCTTATCCGGAGACACATTTTCTGGCACGCCCGTACTAACTGCCGTCCCTGGTGTGCAAACCACAGTGGTCATGCAAAAACTCTTCATGTCTGCCGTTCTCTTGTACATAGCGCTTTCCCTGGTTGTTGGACATTGGTTGCGGAGCATGTTAGAAATAATAGTGCGAGACAACTTTCCGTGTACGCCAACTAGAGCTTTTTCAATGCCTTTTACATGCAGAAAAAGGCGTAGTTAGCGAAGGTAATTCTTTTTTTTTCATTTAATGCCCGAAACGCTGGTCTCTGTAAAAGACGAAATACATAATCGACGGAAGGAATAAAGTTGATCAGTTTGGCTGTTGATATACAAATCTGGCGATGATTGTCTGTACGAGAAAAGTAACAGAACGAGGATATACAATTAATAAAAAGAACACAAATAAAAATGCAAATAATAATAAAGAAGTCACAAAAGTATATTTATTCAAGAGCATTTATCCAATAAACAGTGGTGTGATTGGCTGGAGTATATTTGGAGCAGCTTTTGGAGTAGCCGAAAGCAGGTCTTGGAGCAGCCAGAACGGGCATTAACATTCACGAAGTATTGCTGTTAGTGGAGCAATACAAGAGGAGCGCTAAAAGCAGCATTCCGGGCACACAGAAATGCTTAATCAAATAAAATGCCTTTGATGCAGACGATGTTCTCCCGCCCAGATGTCTTTTAGCAGCGACCATAAAATTCCTCATGACAGACACCCAAGGAGTTCGTGCGAGTGTGTACATTTACAGCATGAGCCAATAGATCATGAAAGAATTAGAAGTTTTGTTTTAAAAATTAGTATCTGAGTACCATTCCAATCGGTAGGCGACAGAACTTTTTGTAAAACGATAATAACGAAACACAGTCACATAATGTGGACAGTTTGGTGCACATACAAAGCATTAGAATCTTTTCAAGCAAAAACCGAGTACATGGCAATAAAACACAACACCAATAGATCCACTGGAAACGCCTTTGAACTTGTTGAAGTAAGCAGATCATGTAATGAAACAAAATAGGCACTTGTGCTAAACACATGCTTCTCCGGTTTAATATGCATAAAAGTAGAACTATCGTGACTGGTCCGAAGTTTTCTTCTGTGCATTTTGTCTAGTGCTGCCACAATTCTTGTTTTACCCTCAGGTAGAAGAAACTGTTCACATTAGACATCACTAAAGCTCTTAGAATTTATCCCACGGCTAACTTCTGCGCATTCGCCAACACTATTTTGCAGCCTCAACTTCTAGCAGGAGCCTGACTCGGCCATCGTGACTAGGACCAGCCTTGGTTCGGTCAAGATACCGCTGCTTAGCTGCCTGAGCTTCTTCAGCTGTAACGCGTTCTTGTTAGTTTTCGATGGACGTTCGTACTGCTTTCAAATCCCCTGGTGTACATTGAAGTGACTTTCATCTCCTTCAAAGCGCTTGGAGAGCGAAACAGTGTACCTGATGCCATTAACATTTTCTATCGTCAAAGAAGCCCTTTCATTAAGGTGCCGGCGGTTCTCACTGAAGCCGCTTTCCACGTTTACGTTTTTATGTAGAATGAAAAGCAACGCTTTCACTAGCCAGACCAAGAGAGGGGATTTGGCTGTTTTTTCAGCCTCCTTCTGCTCAAACATTTGCTGCAATTATTAGTCAATCTGTGTAGACGGATCTCATACAACATATTTATATTTGGAGTTTATTTCTTGCTTTATTATAATGCAAGAAATAAACTCCACATATAAACTCATGACGTCTGATAAATGAGTGTCCAACCCAGCACTTTCCCACAAATACAAAAAAAAAGATTTTGTGTCGCTGCAGTCGTGCTCTTTAATTTCACGAAAACAATCTGAAATATATGAAACTAGCATTGTCGGAGTAGGATCGCTTACGCACTAGTAGGCGATTTTATGAATTTCTATAGCTTTTATTCGATGTTTTATTCAGTGTTTGTAGAGTTGGCCTAGGGCTTTCAGTTATAATGAACACCCTACATTTTTTTCCGGCTTCACTGCCTGGCTGTTGCCCCATCGAAAACAAATAAATTTCATCAGTAAGTGCGTTAGAGATCACACTTGTGATATACGTCCAGCACGTGTACTTAGCGAAAACACTACATCAAAATTCACCGTAACGGTGACTAAAAAGTGACTCTCCGTGTATTTTTTTTTTTTGGTAAGCGGAAATTGTTTCTGTCTGATATTCACGTTGACCTATTCCCTGAGATAAAAACGCCATTTGAAACACGGAACAGGCCTGATGCAAAAGTTCTGCCTTTTGTCGGAGCCGCAGCGAACCCTCCCTTCGACGACACGTTAAGGAGTAGCGCCGGTCACTGATACGTGTGCTACATGCGAGTTTTTTCGCGTCTTGCTGATTTGCTGCCCGTCTAGTGGAGTTTGATAAGTGGTAACTCATGTGTGGACTTGTCCTTGTGCACCCGATTCCTGTAAGGTTTTGCGAAGATGTACTATGCGTCCTAAACGCAATCGTAAGGGCACCAGCCAGGCAGGTACAGGTACAAAGGTAACCGGCGAGCGCATGGACACTGCGCTCCGCGAAGCGCCGGCGCCGAGATGTGGTGAGAATCGGGCAGCCGGAACACGCGCAATGAGTCGCATGAGGCGGGAGAAGTCCCTATGCTTCCCTATGCCGTCTGCCGTTTGACTGGTTTCTCTTTGTCTGTTTTCACTCTTGGGTTTCACTCTTTGTAAAGCCACGTGTGTGAATTCAAGTGACGTCGCACGGGCAATTGTCCTAGGTGTCATTTAGACCGTTGCTTTCCAAGCACCTTCACAGCGTGGATTGGAACAATTTTTTTTTTGCTTTGCCAAATAATCTCAATTATACGCTCTAGAAAAATCATTTATGTTACTTTTATTCGTAACCTTTGAGCCTAACAGCACAGCTGCAGGGTGCCCAATTGTTTTCATTTTACCTCCCCCTTATTACCTTAGCCATTCAAATGCAAAATTCTGGGAGTTTTGTTGAACCGCAAAAGATAAGAAAAAATTCCCAGGGTTTGTTTATTTCTCCGTCAGAACAGAGAAAAAAATTTACAACATTTTCTTTTTCCGACACTTGTCTATGCCTCCACACTTTCGCGCTTCAAGACTAACGCCAATACAAGCGTCTCTTTTCGCGTAGATACCCGCACTACGGGTTGTTCGGCATGGCTCACACCAGACACGTTCTTTTCACCATTATTTTTTTTCCCGTCTGCCTTGTTTACTTACCGAAGCAATTCAAGCATCGACGCACAATCCGAAATTGTTGCTTTCCTAGGAATGACCTCTGCGTGCAATGCCTGGGTGCCAGAACAAGCAACGTGTGATTCTCGTCCGCGACAGAATTTAAGAAAACTTCGTGCTCGCTCTCTTGCCTTTCTTTATTTCTTTCTTCTCCTGTCTTTCTCTTCTTCGCGACAGCAGTTTGATGGCAAGCAGCGCGTGAAAAAATCAGTGTCTGAAAAAGAAACAGGTCAAGCGATTGTTTCAGGTCATTTAGCATCCTGCTGTCTTTTTTGTCTTCCAATCCTGCGCTTTCTTTCGCGCTAGCATTTTTGAAGCACTTAAGAAAAAGGAATGTGAACACAAATTCGTGGTTTTGTTTTCTCCAATGGCTGTGCGCGCCTCCCTCTTCCCCTCTTTAAAACGGATTTTCATTTTATCAGCTATTTTTATAATTTTTTCCTACATTCGGTATGTTACCCAGTAGCAGTGTGCCATTTCTTTGTATGCCAGCGAAGCTGCGTATCCCAAAAACATGGTCATGGACCTGGGAGGCAACAGCAATTCTGGAAGCAGTAATGTAAATAGCGTGGTGAAAAGGAGAGGCGGATACTGCTGTTCGAAAATGTATCTGATTTATCCCTTTCCTAGTGCACGTCATAAATAGGGTGATCTTCAACTAACCCTCCTTCATCCTACCTCCCGCTTTGAAAATTTGGAAAGCAATCCTATTATACGCACGTGCCACCAGGATGATCTATAAATCCTTAATGAGTGATTTGGTTTTACCAAGAAAAGTCGGGGGAAGATTGGCAAATGTAGCTTCGGTAACGGAGAGAGAAGCCGGGGTGTGGGGCAGCACAGCCACATAATCGCGCGCTTGCCGGGGCACGCCCGTCCGACTTTGGTGACGATGAACTTGTGACTGGATGCCCATTCTACTTTCATCATTTGCATCGGGCTGGGGACGAGCGTCTGGCACTGTACCACCAGAAGGCTGACTGACAATATACAGAGCAACGTTTTGAAAATGATGTTTCGTGTAGGGGCACGAAGTTAGCTTTGGTCCTCTTGGAGCAAATGCTATTTTTTTTTTTTATTTTCGTTACCTCAAAGGCCCCATGGAAAAGGGGCATTACATGAGGGGTGGGTAAGGTACACACAAAAAAGAAACAGTAGTACAGTGAATAAAAGACAAAACTACAAGGCATGAGTTTCAAATCAATACACAAGTTGTAAAATTTATAGATAACATAGCACCAGAGTCAATATAGCAGTTTCATATAATCTAGAACGAAGTCATGGCAAGCAGTGCTAATTTAAATAGTTCAGGGTCGCTTGTTTGTACAACATGGTCGGGCAGATTATTCCAAAGTTTTGCACAGGTTATAAAAAATGAGTTTGCGAATGTGGTGGTTCTAGGGCGAGGATATGATAGCTGAATTGAATTATTACTGCGGCAAGGAGTTTGTGGGCGGGGGGTGATGTACTTACTGGGTGAGAGGGAATGATGATATCTATGAAATAGGGCCATTTTGGCGAGTTTACGGCGGTGACTAAGGGGAGGGAGGTTGGCGCGTTGTTTTAATTCTGTGACACTTGTGAATGAAGAGAAGTCAGAATATGTAAACCTAACGGCGCGATTTTGAATGGCTTCCAGTTGATCGGTGAGATAAGTTTGGTAAGGGTCCCAGATTGCTGAAGCGTACTCTAATTTGGGGCGGACGAGCGTGGTATAAGCCTGTAATTTGAGGTGCGGGGGGGCGTGTTTTAGGGTGCGTTGTAGGTAGCCGAGGGATTTTCGCGCTAATAATGAAATGTGGGTGATATGAGTAGACCATGAAAGGTCACTGGTCAGGTGAATGCCCAGATACTTATATGTGTTGGCTGCTTGTAGGATTGAGTTATTAAGCGTATAGTTGTAAGTGAGTGCTTGGTTACGCCTGTGGAAGGAAACGACTTTGCATTTAGTTACATTGAGACACATTTTCCAATTTTCGCACCATTTTTCTACTGCTAGAAGGTCAGCTTGTAATTTTGTTTGGTCTTCAGCGCTATTGATTGCAGTGTACAACACACAATCATCTGCGAATAGGCGGATTTGGCTAACAATATTGCATGGGAGGTCATTGACATATATCAAAAAGAGGAGAGGGCCCAGTACTGTGCCTTGTGGTACACCTGAAAGAACGGGGTTAGTGTGTGAGGATTTGTTGTTAACTAACACAAACTGTTTTCTGTTGGTAAGGAAGTCGCTAAGCCATGCTAATACGTCAGGGTCCAGATTAAGCTGTACAAGTTTGGCCATTAAGTGGTTATGCGATACCTTATCAAACGCCTTTTCAAAATCTAGGAATATGGCATCAGTTTGTGTATTGTTGTCGAGGTTGACGTGAATATCATGTGTGAACGCGGCAAGTTGAGTTTCACATGATAGCCCTTTTCTAAATTCATGTTGCGCAGGGTGTAAATAATGGTTTCGTTCAAGGTGGTTGATGATGTTCGTGAATATGATATGTTCCATTATTTTCGATGGAACGCTCGTTAATGATATGGGTCGATAATTGAGTGGGGATGCTCTACTGCCGCTTTTGAAAACTGGGGTGATTTTTCCAATTTTCCAATCAATGGGGAGGTAAGCCGAGGAAAGGGATTGTGTAAATAGCAATGCCAGATTAGCACTTGTTGGTTCTTTTGTGTTTTTCAATATTTTACAGGTGATGTTGTCCATACCAGCAGCTGATGAAAGTTTCATATTATTGATGATGCATATTATTCCATTCACAGCTATTGTTATGGGTGGCATGAGTTCACTTTGAGCTCTGTCCGTAGTTATTGGAAAAGAGCCGCGTTGTTGTTTGGTAAATACTGCGCAGAAAGCGTCGTTAAATAAGTTGGCGGCTTCACTATCACTGAGTTGTTCGCCAGAGCTGTCTGATAAGGCAACCTGGGGAACGACGGATGGATTTATGGTTTTCCAGAACTGTTTAGGGTTTATTTTGAGCATGTTTGGAAGCGTTGTTTGGTAAAACGCCTTTTTAGCAGTGCGAGTGGCCTGATTCACTTCTTTATCTTTGGAACAGTAATAACGCGCCTCGCATGGGGTCCGCCGATTTCCATATGGAGCAGCGTAATTCGCCACCTATGAACATTTTCAACCACCCCATCGTGCCGTTAAGTTAACGTGCGCGCAAAGATACTAATTGTTTTACCGTAAGTGAATATTCCACAAATTCACGGTCAACTTTCCTTCTCGGCGAGCTAGGTTTAGTTCCACTTCTGAAGGCATAGCGACGAGTGCGCACAATGTCGAGCTCCGCCCTCTGCAGGCGCTTTCACCGAGCCACCTGGAAGAAAATTCAAGCGTTGCCGAATACATCATGGACTACAGACATCCGATGAGCGGGATTACGCCACGAAGACCTTGTTTGTGGGTGATGTGCAAGCTCGAAATGGATCCGCGTCGTGAGTCAGGCCTAACGACGCCGCATGAAAAGAACTGCTGAGCAGCCACACCTAACGCGACGAAGCCGCTACTGAAGCCTACCGCTCACCCCACAGGGAAGCCTAAACCATCTTCCCTCCCTTTCAGCGGCTACAAGCTCGTTATTAGATCTCACCGTTGCCTGAAGCTCCTAAATGTTATTCCCCCGGAGCTCTCACACTCCGTGCATCGAAGCTCACGTCGCGCTAGACAGAGTTCCTTTTTCGCTTCGATGGTGTTCAAAATACGGCAGCCCTGAGCACATCCTAGCGCGAGGGCGCAGAAGCACTCCACCACCTGAAACAACTTATGTTTGGAGGGACCATCTACCCAGCCCCACTTCACGGACACGCCTCGGAGGAATCAGTCACGGGGGTCATCTAAAACACCCCCAGTTAAATTTCGCCTCTCCATCTTCTTGGCGAACTGATGGAGACGAAATAGTGATGTTCTTTTGATGCGCGAGCCGAGAGGACGATCTCGACTCGCTCCGATGACCGACGACCGATGCTTGGAGCGGGTGAGGGATGAGGACTGCCTTCCTTGCTAGATATTAGGTTTATTTACATTATTTACAAAACTCCAACTTTACATCAGGTCAGAGTGACGGTTACATTGTCACTCTGACAGCAGCAGCCTGTTCGGCCGAGATCTATACTAAACTAGATCCCCTCTCGACCGACCCCCGACAAAACCCAACACTCTGGTTTTGATAGCAAAAACTCCGCCTCCAAAAAGGGGGCGTTCAAGAAAGAGAGAAAAACCTTTCAAAACAATTATTACAAACCATTGATTGGCCACAGGAAACAGCCAATCACATACATGTCCCCACCTGCGGTCACGTGACCTAACGCTCTCTCTTACACACTCATAGTGCGTTTCCCGCGAACGCCATAGCACCCGACAAGCAAACACAGTACATATGTGGCCTAAGTGGACACACATTACGTTCAGCGGGCGGCATCTGCACAACAGCCAAGCCGAGGGCCCAGAGCAGTCCCCGCGCGGCTGACCTCCCTCCGCGCGACGCCTCCCACGAAGCGTGCGTCTGCGCGAGCGGCGGGACAATGAGGGTTGCTAATTCCCTCCCAGACTAAAGGGCGCCGCCGCCCACCTGAACAGACCACGGGGAAAGACGCCGCCAGCCGAGGCGACCATCGTCGAGGCGAACGACCCGTCGACGAAGAGCGCCCACCGCAGGAGTCGAAGATTTTCCAAACTTACACCGCGCGCGCTTTCAACACTAAGAGATACGATCATCTGGCCGCCCGCCAGCTTGTTATGCCGAATGACCCTGCCACCCTCGACGCGACAGAGGCACTCAGGCTAATCGCCCCCATCCTTTGACACACAAAAGGACGGGCACAACAGCTCTCCGCGGCTCCGAACTTGGCGTCCGCGCGGCTACATGAAAGGGACCCAGGATCGTAGCTACCAGCGGAGGCGACGCCAATACATGGGCCACCGGCGGCCTTCATTAATTACATGCGGAGCCCGAACTTAACACCTCCGCACTAAGAATGTTGTCCGTACGCTAGCTGTACGTACAACATTAACTCTCCTGCAGGTTATGTCTTACTGCAGAGCCAGAACTAAAAAAAAAACACACTCAAGCCGTTACGCAAGTACAATACAACGCGGGTACAATACAGTACAACAAAAAAAAATTAACCCGCTACACACCTACACAAACAGCACAACGCGCCGGCCAACTGCACCAAAAACGGATACAACACGGCATACTCAGTGCCTTTGCCTAGCCATGACTTGCGCAACATCAAACAATAAACGAAGACGCTCAACTACAGGGCCCGTGGCCCGTGAGAACAAACTCGTGGCACCCTCTACCATTAAAGGCAACCAACCCCACGAAGGGTATAAATGTTACAACTTGACAACTGGATGAATGACACCATCCATCCTTAACCGTTCAGCGCATGTAGGAACATTCTTTCACTCTAATGAAAGAAAAAAAACAACACCCGAACAAAACCCACACGTACCAAAAGAGGCTACTCCTGTACAAATAAAAAAAAACGTTTAAGGAAGTTCAGCGCCTCTTCACGCACTCGCAGACGCCTGTTCTTTCAGAATGCACCAGATTGTTCATCCCGGTTGCGGTTCATTTGCTGTCCACATGCGATGTTCTGAAAGTTCACTTTTCAGCACTTCAGACACTAGTTCGCACGCAAGCGCCACAAGGGGGCCCTACCTGCACATTCCATGGCCCACCATGACCACATGCCAACGAGCGCAAATAAAGGAATGCACTCGCCATTGTACCCAGAGGTAAACTCCCTACCGCGCTGTAACAGCGGCTCTACTCCTCAAGAATAAAGCGTTAAAAACCGCCAAACCGCCAATTACACGCCTTACGACAGCTGAACGCAACCAAACATGCACACACAAAAAGAAAACTAACTACAAGGGGGAGAACGACAGTACAGGTAAAACTAAAAATAATTCTCATCTGAGCGATCCATACGCACCCAGAGAAAAACACGCTAACAACTAAGTGTGCGCAAAACAACCTGACCCCGTTCTGTCCAGCACTGCACACTACTCACAACCCCCCTTCCACGGCGGCACACACCGACCGTCGCACGGAAACTGATTCCGTGTTGTGCGCCACCAGCTGATTCTACGCGAACCCTGGTTTGGCTCGCGGTGTCCTCTGCTCCCTGGAGAAAAGGAACACCCTACTCGGCGGTAGCGCGTACGACGATGTCGCACCTGCGCCGCCCCACCTGCCCCCGCGTCCCGCGTTCTCGCGCCTGTCGGAATCGACCTACGCGCAAGACGCCGCGGGCCGCCCGCACATTCCTGCTTTGCGCACGGAAGCTCAACGATTAGGCGCGCCGTTCCGCTGCCCTTGCATGACCCCTGCGCCTCCTCTGCCTCCTCAGAGATGAGCATGCTTTCTGCAGCTAAGACTTCCGTCTCGCGAGATTCTATGATCTCATCTGTAGCAGTGGGGACGCCAACGTGTTGCACAACAACTGGGGTGGCTTCGGCCACCTCCACTACATCCCCACTCTCCTCATCCCGTGGCGCTCGAAGCGCCCACGAGGGAACGAACACTGTGAAGACATTGGTGTCCTCTTCGAGTTCACCAATCCTGCGGAGCTTGGCTTTTTCGTAAGCGATCTCCGCTCTCCCTTGGGCTAATTGAGCGCTAAGCTCCTCAGCCGTCCACACGGACGGGCTACCCGCGCCCCGGCTACCCGCTAGCCTTGCTTTTTCTAAAGCGTGCTGGGCATTTTTGAGAGCTATCTCCGCTCTCAACTCCTCAATCTCGAGCACAATGGCACTAACCTTTCGGTCGGTGCCGCGACATCCCGTTAGCATAGTGGCCATGGTGAACCCGGAGAAAACAAATCAGGGCCCACCTGTGCTCGCTCCGGGTTCGGTCGGGTCGCAGTGTCGCTGATGCAGCAGCTAGTGGACCCGATGCGCCGCTCTCGCCGCTGGGATGGGGCCGTGCTCCCTGGGCCAGAGCCCCCGAGGCCTCCCGCTGAGGTGTCGCCCCGTTGAACCGCGGCTTACGCCGCCCTGGGCCGAAGCCCCCGAGGCCTCCCGCTGAGGTGTCGCCCCGTTGAACCGCGGCTTACGCCGCCCTGGGCCGAAGCCCACGAGGCCTCCCGCTGAGGTGTCGCCCCGTTGAACCGCGGCTTACGCCGCCCTGGGCCGAAGCCCCCGAGGCCTCCCGCTGAGGTGTCGCCTCGTTGAACCGCGGCTTACGCCGCCCTGGGCCAGAGCCCACGAGGCCTCCCACTGAGGTGTCGCCCCGTTGAACCGCGGCTTACGCCGCCCTGGGCCGGAGCCCACGAGGCCTCCCACTGAGGTGTCGCCCCGTTGCCGTTGAATCGCGGCTGCTGCCGCACTGAGCCGGAACTCACGAGGCCTCCCGCTGAGGTGTCGCCCCGTCGATGCTTGGAGTCTGGCTCGTCGTTGGTCGGAGCCGAACCTTGCGTTGAAGGAGTCTCTCCGCAATGCCCCACCAGCTCCAGCCCATGGTCGTGGTCATCCTGCCGACTGCGCCAGTTAAATTTCGCCTCTCCATCTTCTTGGCGAACTGATGGAGACGAAATAGTGATGTTCTTTTGATGCGCGAGCCGAGAGGACGATCTCGACTCGCTCCGATGACCGACGACCGATGCTTGGAGCGGGTGAGGGATGAGGACTGCCTTCCTTGCTAGATATTAGGTTTATTTACATTATTTACAAAACTCCAACTTTACATCAGGTCAGAGTGACGGTTACATTGTCACTCTGACAGCAGCAGCCTGTTCGGCCGAGATCTATACTAAACTAGATCCCCTCTCGACCGACCCCCGACAAAACCCAACACTCTGGTTTTGATAGCAAAAACTCCGCCTCCAAAAAGGGGGCGTTCAAGAAAGAGAGAAAAACCTTTCAAAACAATTATTACAAACCATTGATTGGCCACAGGAAACAGCCAATCACATACATGTCCCCACCTGCGGTCACGTGACCTAACGCTCTCTCTTACACACTCATAGTGCGTTTCCCGCGAACGCCATAGCACCCGACAAGCAAACACAGTACATATGTGGCCTAAGTGGACACACATTACGTTCAGCGGGCGGCATCTGCACAACAGCCAAGCCGAGGGCCCAGAGCAGTCCCCGCGCGGCTGACCTCCCTCCGCGCGACGCCTCCCACGAAGCGTGCGTCTGCGCGAGCGGCGGGACAATGAGGGTTGCTAATTCCCTCCCAGACTAAAGGGCGCCGCCGCCCACCTGAACAGACCACGGGGAAAGACGCCGCCAGCCGAGGCGACCATCGTCGAGGCGAACGACCCGTCGACGAAGAGCGCCCACCGCAGGAGTCGAAGATTTTCCAAACTTACACCGCGCGCGCTTTCAACACTAAGAGATACGATCATCTGGCCGCCCGCCAGCTTGTTATGCCGAATGACCCTGCCACCCTCGACGCGACAGAGGCACTCAGGCTAATCGCCCCCATCCTTTGACACACAAAAGGACGGGCACAACAGCTCTCCGCGGCTCCGAACTTGGCGTCCGCGCGGCTACATGAAAGGGACCCAGGATCGTAGCTACCAGCGGAGGCGACGCCAATACATGGGCCACCGGCGGCCTTCATTAATTACATGCGGAGCCCGAACTTAACACCCCCTTTCACAATTCAAGCCAAGAAATCTTGGCTTGAGTAAAAAGGAGTAAAAACAAATAAAAAGACCGCAAAAGCTAAAAACAGAGCGAGTGCCCGCAACCAAGCAGTGCCATGGTTAGCCTTGGAACCATAAAAAAATATTAGTACTCGAATGTGGCCCCAAAGGGACGCATACCATTTTCCGAAAACGTTGACCGGTTCCCATCAATGAGGCAAACGAAGCATCTAGGCTTGATTTATTGGTGTATATGACGTAACTTGTCGAGGTGATATTATTGGGATAAAAATGGGCCTTATAGTCAACAGAAATTACGGGTGCAACGTAGCTTAGTAATACTATCTGCCCATTGTTGTGGTGACATGAACGTATGCAGCGGTATGCATCATGGAACGATTGACGGAATGTCGACGGCGTAGTCGTCAGGCAGCCCGCGATGTAGCTATCTCACTCGTCTGCTCATGACGGCCGGGCTAAGTGCCTCCGACGTGGAAACGACGCGGACATACGCTGTTGAGATATCAGGAGCGAGGATGCATGTCCTACAGCGATATGTTCCCTCTCTTGGCACGCATGCTTGCCTTCTCGCCATGCTGAAAGAGCGCTGCAAGCACTGCAAGTATTACCGCCACGCAGCTGAGTGTGTTGGTCGTGCTGAGAGCAGTGCGGCGTTTAATTGTGTGCAGCTGAGGCCAGTGCATGCGTAGGAAAGGCGCGCACGCTCTGGCAACGCATTCTATAGAGTTCATCATGATTTCTTGAAGAAAACTAGCGCACAGAAATTTAGAAACAAAAAAGCATACCGCCTAACGTCTGATGGCACTGCATTAGTTTGTGTTCGTGGTGCACAGGCTCGATAATCGAACAATACGCTGGCCTCCAAGAACAGGCCTTTTTTTGTCGCAGTCATGGCTGAGTTACTTCGCGGATTCGGTGCTTGCAGCAAACAATAAATATACCACCGGAATTTGTCTCCAATGACCTATATTTATTGCAAGCATTGTGTCGGCTGGGACAATTACTGGCAGAATTCCAATATTAACAATTAAACGTTATGCAGCTCTAACCATTCTATAGGCCAGTTGCCCTTGCACAACCATGTTAGAGACACGAAGTTAGCGTTTTTTTTCGCAGGCACCTCGGTGAGTGCAGAATCCGAGCAGGCATCGCTGAACGCGGTATTGGGCGTGACCCATGTGTTATTTACTCTGCACCACACATGCAAAGCTATGTCGGTAATGGGACGCTGGCGCAGACGGGAATCCGGTGCTCCTATGCGCCGAGCACGCAGTGCACGCAGTTTATTTCGCACCGCATCGATAACAGATGCTTTCCGCGCTGTTGCGGCATGGCGACAAGGTAAGCATGCGTGCAAGGAGAGGGAAGCATATCGCAGTGGGACAAGCACCCTCGCTCCGAACATCTCAGCGGTGCATGTCCGTTGTCCGTGTCTTTTCCAAGGCCGCTGCCAGGTGACAGCACCGGTACCATCGGCCATGCGTTCCATGGTTCGTATTTGAAATGTCCATGGTACGTACTTTCTGCCTTATTCCTTCCGGCTTCTTGAGAGTCAGACTGGCCACAACTGACGCCATAGACCTAGAGACAGAGTCACTGCCTCAAGTACCGGGCAGTTCCCCGAATACCAGCACCCATCGTGAAGCGTTCCTGATGCTTCGTTATACCACAAATAGAAACTCGGGAGAAGGTGTCCAAATAAAGCTACGATTTAACGCACGCTTCCTTGTCGATACCACAACCAGCAAGATCCTTAAAAGGCGCCCAGCGACAACCAATTCTACAAAGCGTCCTAGGCATACTCGGCACAGCAGACTAGCGGGCATGCATTCACGCTCAGCGTGCGCAGAATACTTAAACGGGTGAGAGGGACAGTGGAACAGACAAACCATACATTTGTCCGTTTGCGCCCAAACGTACGGTTTGTCCGTTTCAGTGTTCCTGCCACTCGTGTAAGTAGCAGCACCCACTTAATTTCTGTTCAAGGTTGTACCAACTGGCGCCTAAACAAAACTTCGTTAACTACCGGGAAGAGGCGGGGCCTACATTGAAGGCCCCGGCTTACAATAATTTCAATAAACAAAGCATATATTTTTGATGCACTATGAATGTATTTTGGGCGGCACATTTCGAATACATTTTAAGGTATTTAAAATAGATATGGAATGTGAACAAAATAACAGAAAATAAATACAAATTATTACATCCATTCAATGCATTCACAATACATTCAAAGTAGAGATTCTTTTCGCTAACATGCTGCAACGGCTTGCTCTTGCAGCGTTTTAGCTTTTATATATTCTGCTTACCGTTATAATGTCGTTATAATACCATTATAAATGGCACTACAACAACATTTTATATTTCGTTGACACAGAAAACTCTCTTGGGTGGCATTTAGAGGGATCTAAATTTTGCAGCATGTTGTATTCCCACAGCACTCAGCGCAACAGTGATAATTCTACGAGTCACCCTAAACACTTATTATTTTAATTATATGCTTTCGATTAAAAAGTTAGAAATGATTGCCTGTAGCAATCTTGCAGGTTTTGTCAGAAAATGGGCTCTAAGTTATTACAAGGGGTAATGAAAGCGATTCCAAGCTGATGAGCACCTTTCAATATACGAAAACTAACCCTTGTAACACATTCAGCAGGTTCATGCAGCAAACACAGAGAGGAACACAGACACCGAAACTGATTCTGAGCGCGAACGTAGAGGGGTCACTCTTTTAACTGAGCGCTGTAGCCGCCATGCTGGTGGTAGCCCAGAAACGTACATGTTGCGAGTGCCGTTGGAGGCGGTGTTAGAAGAGAACTGGTTGTGCGGATTTATGTTAACCCGTAGCACGAATATGCTGCCGCAGCCTATGGGACACATGTACAATTCTCGGAGTGGTTCGTTGAGGCCTACAGCCTAAAGTATACCATTCAATGAATACATAAGCGGTCAATCGTAACAGCTCACTGAGTGCATTTAGTGTGTGCCCATAACCTAATTTACAGCTGCGCTCACCAACCGCCTTGGTAGCGCGAGATCGACCTTAATTATTGCGCCGTACGTGGGTGGAAGATACTTAAAATTGTGTTACTTTCTTCGATCAACTTACTACGGACCCTGGTGTGATCAGGCGAAAACGACATGTGAGCGTATACGACCCCCACAGCCGCGCTAGAATCTCTTTGTAGATACCAAGTCAGTCTGCCTCATCCACGCATATCCCCCCCCCCCCGTTAGGCAAGCGTTCGCCAAGGGAAAGCTCACTGACCGGTGAACACCATCCGCTGAAGTGTCAGCCCTGTCGTTTACAGCCTTGTGAGGACACCACACGCCTCAATTCGTCTTGTTGATCAACGGGCGAAAAGTAGGTGGCTAAGCGCTGGCTGAGCACCAATAGTCATCAGTGTAACCCCGTTCGTTTACAAAGCTTGTGCACTGGTAGACAAACGAGGGGTCATGCTTTTAGGGAAAGCAGTTTTTCAGGGTCAACAGAATGACCCCACTGATAAGGCTGCTCCCTAGCATGGGATGCCGTTGTCTCCGATGGACAGTAATTACACTAATTAGATAAAATGTGAATGTTTTAACACGCTCACGAAAATAGGGCACATATATGGAACCATAGAAGCGCTCATTACCATTCTGAGCTCTTTCTCAAGTTCACGAACGTTTTTATACGATTAGCAATTTAAAGCGCCGCGTAGCTGCTGTTCAGGAATCGTCCACATTAAAATATTTTAATAATTTTGAAAGACCCCACGTGTGTTCTTGTTCATCTTTTCTCTCTGCCGCACTCGTCGGCGGCAGAGAGATTTTTAGAGGAAAAACTACTAATCAGGGCTCCTTTCCAAATTGAGACAGCGGCCTCCCAACACTCTATTATTGCGTTTTCTATGTTCTTATTGAGCAACCAGTCGCAGACACCGCTAATGCCACTTGCAATCCATACTTGAATATCTGGGCTGAAACACCACCCCTTTATTTAAGACGGGCCCTGCTATTTTTTAACTTTTATTTTTCCTCCATGGCATTGTCTGTCTGAAGCGAGCACACAAGCTCCGCTGTTCAAATTCTCTAGCACTCTGGTCCCCTCCTTTTAAATTCTGAATTATGTGTGTCGCATGATACGGGCAAGAAAGGCAAGGAGGTGAACTGTACAAACAAAAATGTTTTAACAAAACTGAAGTATAAAATTGAGAGAAAAGCGGCCGTTTCATAGACAACTCCAGAATGCGGCGATACGGTTGGTGGCGCACTCATTTCGAATTGCTGAACGGGTAAGTTTTTCTGAAATTCGTTCGGTAGACACGCCTGAGCAGGTTTCCAAAATGTGAACTCTTCTGAAATAGGGATAGAAACCTAGGAGCAAGGACATGTATAAGAAAAATATTACAGTTCTTTTCTGTAAGATTGCAGGAGTGCACTAGAAGGAGCAGACGTTTTTCTCGTTGGTCGCACTCGTTGGCTCCATATTAGGTGTTGAGGTATTGAAGAAATTCGTGGCTTTATAACCGATGCACTGTTTGATTTTTTCCCGGTTCATTTATATGTTTGGAAGGCTTGCAATTACTTCTCTAAATACCGCACCGAAACCAATTTTCCCTACCCTTGGTGGCTGTAGGCACGAGACGGCCTACCTGTTTCACACTAACCCTATTAAAAAGTCGGAGGTGTTGTACAACAACACGCGTCCATGTTACTTCCCTTGCTGATTGTAAATTCTGCCGGTTATTTCTGAATAAAATGGTTTTGTATGAACAAAAAGAAAAGTTGCAACAACGTCCCCGAATAATTTGCGAAATACGAGGGGACTTTGCTAGTTTGCAAAGCGGTCACCTGTTGGATGGCTGGCACGGTAAAGCTCCTTGTTTTCGATGACCGACCTACGGAAGTTAAAGGGTTACGGTGTTGCTTTTTAAACAATTTGGCCATCTTACACGTCTGTTCATATATTAAACTGTGTCGGCATAGATTTAAGACATGTCTACAAAGTAAATTCAAGGGATCGTGCCCAACCAGACCTCAGGAGGTGAATCTAGATTTGGAGTAAATAATCTGTTTTTCCAGAATTTATATTATATGTCAGGTCCTGTAACAAACTGCGCACCCAGACGTAACCGGGCACTACCACTTTTATCTTTATAAAAGTAGAAACAAACCTTTGTTAAGGTGATTAGGCAGAAAAAAAGGAATGAAATATAGTGTGAAGTTGTCTAAGCGAGTGGCTTTTATCTATGTTGCAAGAATATCTAAGTGTGATGTTTTGTGTTCTTGTCAAAATTCTTGATAGCTCTGTAAACGTTATGCTGCGTTGAAGAACAGGGACGATGGAAGGCACAAGGAAGCGTGTTCGATTCCCGGCCGCAGCAGCTGCTTTTATGATTTCGGTGAAAGACGAAAACGCCCGTGTATTTGAGATTTCGGCGCAGGTTAAAAATTCCCAGGTGGTTCAAAATTAATCTGGAGCCCTCCACTACGGCGCGCCTCATCGCCTGTGTAGCGTCGGCGCGTTAAACCCCGCCATCAATCAATCAACGATGGAAGACAAATCAAATTAGCACGACAGTTTTTTCTGTCAATTCCATTTCATAAAGAGTGTACAACTTAAAAGAGGTTGAAGAAATATCTTTGAACGCATCCTAGCAGTATTTTTACCGAAGGAGCTCTACTCAAGCGGACACAACTCTTCGATAAATATCTCCATTTAAGGGCTTTTGCAACGTCTCTAATGCAACGTGCTACGCTAATAATCTAAAATACGCAAGCCAGTGAGAGTATAGTAGGGTTTGTATGAAGCGGACGAAAGCCCACTTAAGCTGATGCAACCAAGGCAAGAAACAAGCAAAGCCCACGTATCGATGAAAGGAGGGAGTTTGAGTGATGGTTGCGTACGGCAGGCAGCCGTAGAATATTAACGCACCTCCAAGAGGCAACATGACAGGACCCAGGCATTCATCGTCCCGTGTCGTATGCAGTCATGCTCCTACAGCCAGTCCACACGTGGATTACTGAGATGTCACGGGCAGCTCATCACTGCCGGTCTCTGGGGCTGCTGCTCACGGCATTTGGCGCCGAAACAATTTCCGATGACTGATGATCCGGTGCTTGAAACGAAAATGGTGCTTTTTTTCTTCATCGGTGCGATTTATAAGTGATATATGGACCGGAAAGAAAAGCTAGAGAATGAACTGGAACTGACACAGCGCGCAGAATTTTGCCAGTTTCCATTACCCAAGCCCGAACTCGTAGTTTCCACACCCTTTTGAGTGTGTCCAAATTTGCCACACACTTTAAACATAAAGCGCAAGATTGTAGTTAGCTTAAATACATCTGAAAACGGCTGTCACTGCTCTACATTACTTTAGAAAACGCAATACAAAATATGAATTGACTGAACAAATTCGGAAAACGTAATCCCCATGAATGAGGCTCATTTTTTGCTCTAGTAACAACTCTTGGCCTAACATAACAAATAACGTACTTTTTCTTTCAGTTGAAGCTAACATGCTGTTTTGTGGAAAGGTACTTGCATCTTCTTTCAATGGTTCGACTTAAAGGGACCCTGCAACACCTTTTTAAACTTTCTGCGAAATATTAAATGCTTGCAGAAAGTAGTCACTCAACACAGCTAGTACTTAAATTAAGGGGTCAAAAGTACCTCAGCCAAAAATTACTGCTCTATGGCCACCAGAAAACATGACAACTCGCCCAAAAGATTTTTTTCTTTTTCCCGGTCTTGACGTTCATCGACGGCCTGAATTACGTAACTGAGACCGTGTAGCGGCTGTTAGCCAGTTTTCCTTCTATTGCAGCAATGAACGCTTTTATTTAGCAACTTTAAAAATAAAGCCACAGAAACAAAGCAGTAAGCGAAGGCGTAACTGGCACGACTAGCAAATCACGCAGTTTCGCTCCGTGCTGGTGATAACTGCAGCTTTCGCAGTTCTTCATGGCGCGAAGGCAAGAGTGAAAGCGTTTATCAAAAGTGCTACAGGGTCCCTTTAAATACAAAGTCATTTAATTTGAAATTCGATATTTGTATCGTACTCGCAAAATGAAGCGGCAATTATTTCCACCGAACGAATGTACTGGGTATGGAGAATAATAAAACTATTTCCGCACACACAGCTAAATAATTTGACGCATAAATTGATGTCCTTGGATGAGTAATTATATAGTAATACGAGCTAAAACATTTCTTTCCTGTTAAATATTCTGGAGGGTTTCTGCGATCCGAAACGTGTGCTCACTGATTGTTTCAACAAACTCCTTGAGACTCATTTGTCGTCGTCCGTGCATTATGCGTGCATCAGCAGCCACGACATGCAGAAACATCAACGCCTTTCAGTTCCTTCAAAACAAGCTTATGCGATAGTTAAACTGTACTTGATTGTAGCCTTTACACTCGCGTTGACGTTTGACACGCTCTTTAGCCTAACGCATGTAGCGGGTGATTGTATTCAGTTGCACGATCGGAAAACCAGTTAAAGCACAACACCGGCGCTGACATAGCCAGAATTTGCATACGTTTTTTCTCTGTTGGGATTCAGAGACAGCCGTAAGTGTAAAAAGCAATGTATTGGGCACAAAGAAAAAGTAACGCCGCATTTTCAGGCGGCGTTTCCTTGGGAGTGTGAGAAGAAATGTTGTTGCTAGGTAGCAACACAATGGCGAACTTAAAATGGCAGGGGTGGAAGCCTTCTGATTCCGTCCTGTTTCAGGAACACTTCTTCACAAGTATTTAACGTTGCTTTCACGCGGGTCTTTGTTTTTTTATTACGGCGCTTCCCTCGCAGAAGCGCATTTTTTTTTCAAACTTGTACTGAAATTGTGTTTATTATGATTTGTTCTGTTTTTTTTTCGGCTCTGTACCGATGTGAATGGGAGGAGCGAATGGGAAAGGAAAGATTGCAAACTGGGAGTGGTTATAGAGCGAAGGTGAAAGAACAATTCAAAGCCCGAACACACACTGCCACTGGATTGTTTCGTGGTGTTTCAATTCTTATTTGACCTTCGGGTATTTCTTCACGTACGATTCCTTGCACGGACCAATGCGGCCACGTAGTATTCCGATTAAAAAGCCATTACGTTTATCCAACGAACTGTCCGATTTGGTGGGCAATCCTTCTGTAGTGAAGGGGCTGTGCAGAGTGGGGGCCAATCCGCCGGTACCGGTGGCGTAACGTGCGCGCTAGAGAAAGCAGTATCGAGGAAGCAGGGAAGAAGAAGAAGGACGTCGGAAGCTGTTCGTTTCGGAGGCAGCAAGACGGCCACCCTCGCGGTGTAGGCCCGAGGACCGTCGCCGGCTCTCCCGTCTGAGCCACCGCCCGGGCTGTCAACGAAACAACGGCCGACGAGACCACAAGAAGGTGTTGCGCCAGTCAGCGTGAGCGGTGTTCCGGTGGCATGGAGCGCGGGCAGCGAGGCCTCGGCATGGCGCAGGCCTAAGCACTTCCGTCCCGCCGCTAGCCATCGGCCACCGTCACGTCCCTGCCAGCGAGAGGGAAACTCCTCATCGATTTCACTAGTCTGCCCCGTCGCCATCCAGAGAAGTACGTCTCCACGTCGTCGCATCAGCGATCGTCTCGTCGCGCGATCGGCGTCTCTGAGCGCGTGACTTTCTTCATGACTTTGTGTACTGTCTCCCGCACTTGAATCTTCCCGCATCTAGTTCGCTGGTGTGCTGCAGCGTCTGTTTCGGCTTTCTCCATCATCCAGCTAATATAACGTTGTGTGTGCGTGTGCGAGAACACAGTAGTCAAGTCTCGTGACTCTCTATGCGGCCCGGCCCAACATTCATGACAAAAGTGGCGAGCCTGCCAGGATCCGCAGTTAGAGAGGAGCCCTACTACTGTTCTTCGCATGTCGCCGGCACATCAAAATGTATATAGCCGGACTGGAAAAAATAATGAAAGCCGGACAGGGGCTAGGCTTGACCGGCGAAGAGCTTCGGAACTACTTCGACAGCGAGCGCGAGAAACTTAAAGTGGAGTTAGCTCTGAACAGAGAGGCCTGGCGACTTGGCGTCGATGTTGCTGTATTAAGACAAAGTGGTTTGCCCAAAGAAGAGGTCGCAAGGCAATATGAGCAAAAGGAGGATGAAGAGGAAAGGGATGCACTGAGGGAGTATGAGAAGAGGAAGGAAGAGGATGAACGAAGGATAGCCGCCCTCAAGAAGCAGATCGCCGTTCTGGAGTCGCGAGCATGCCTCGTTCGTCCTAACGACCTATCTCTTCCCCCCGTACATGTGCCAGGCTCCGAACATAGCCCCCCAGCTTGTAGCTCAGTGCCAGTTCAACCAGAACTTGACTTACGAGCACCTGACACCAATGACATTAACGCAGAAGGTCCTGAGGAAGACGAGCCACAGGGTTCACTTATTCTCGAAGCGTGTTCAAACAACGTCCGGGAAGTCATTATTTCAAATGAACGCCAAGGTGTCAGGGAGATGTTTTCGCGTTTACAAATGCTACCGCCGATAAGAAAGAGCCGCAAGAAGACTGCGATGAACTCAGCCACGAAAGCATCGAAAACATCTGTCTGTACTCCGCATAGCCGCGTATCCCAAAAGCAAGATTGTCAAGGGCGTTTCAAGCATTGCAAGAATCGACGTTTGCCTAAGCTGAGTCGCAAAAGCAAATGCCATGTCATGCGCCACGCTAACATATTTTCAATCGGCTCATTATTTCGTAGGAGTGTAAGGATGTGCAACCTTTGCACAGGATCAACCGCCACTTTCAGGATACCCCCGCGAAGCCGTACGCAGCGTAAAACAACTCTGTACAAGCATTTTCGTAACCGGGTTAAACCCAGACGCAAACAGAGGAGAAAGACACAAAGGCGTAAGCAACGAGATATGTTTCCAAGAGTTCATGATACACCGTCTCCTACCGGATTGTCTGAACACGAACACCCGACTAAGAAACGCAAAAAAGGAAATCAGTGCGTCTTTCACAGCAGAGGATCATGCTGCCCGACGCGGAAGAGGCGCCCACTTTTATAGGCAACCGTAGGCTCTTCTGGTGTAGACGCATGCATGGATCTGGAAATGACTCTCAATGACAGTTTCCGGCTGTACATAGCTTTGTGCCCGTCTTCTTGTTCTTGTGGGGCACTTAAGGAGACGACGGCGTAGACTTTTCTCTTTCTGGTGCCGTGCTTGAATTTTGGTGTGTGAACTGTTTCTTTTCTACGAGCTCGGACACGGTTACTGTGCTATATGTCTTTGCTAGATGGATTAGTTTTTTTGACCGCCTCTTCGATAAGGACTGCACTCCACCCTCATCAGCGTCTCCAGAATAGTTCTCCTAAGAACTTTCTGAAGAGGGGGGTAGTGTAGTGAAGGGGCCGTGCAGAGTGGGGGCCAATCCGCCGGTACCGGTGGCGTAACGTGCGCGCTAGAGAAAGCAGTATCGAGGAAGCAGGGAAGAAGAAGAAGGACGTCGGAAGCTGTTCGTTTCGGAGGCAGCAAGACGGCCACCCTCGCGGTGTAGGCCCGAGGACCGTCGCCGGCTCTCCCGTCTGAGCCACCGCCCGGGCTGTCAACGAAACAACGGCCGACGAGACCACAAGAAGGTGTTGCGCCAGTCAGCGTGAGCGGTGTTCCGGTGGCATGGAGCGCGGGCAGCGAGGCCTCGGCATGGCGCAGGCCTAAGCACTTCCGTCCCGCCGCTAGCCATCGGCCACCGTCACGTCCCTGCCAGCGAGAGGGAAACTCCTCATCGATTTCACTAGTCTGCCCCGTCGCCATCCAGAGAAGTACGCATCCACGTCGTCGCATCAGCGATCGTCTCGTCGCGCGATCGGCGTCTCTGAGCGCGTGACTGTCTTCATGACTTTGTGTACTGTCTCCCGCACTTGAATCTTCCCGCATCTAGTTCGCTGGTGTGCTGCAGCGTCTGTTTCGGCTTTCTCCATCATCCAGCTAATATAACGTTGTGTGTGCGTGTGCGAGAACATAGTAGTCAAGTCTCGTGACTCTCTATGCGGCCCGCCCCAACATTCATGACACCTTCCTTCTTTTACCCGCCGCGGGGGGTCAGTAGCGAAGGCGTGCGCTGCTGAGCACGAGGTCGCGGGTTCGATTCCAGGCCGCGGCGGCCGCATTTCTGATGGAGGCGAAAACTCAGAACGCTCGTGTTTACGAGATTTCGGTGCACAATAAAGATCCCCAGGTGGTCAAAATTAATCCGGAGCCCTCCACTGTCACGCGCCTCGTCGCCTACGGTGCGTCGGCGCGTTAAACCCTACAATCAATCGTTCCTCCTTTTATGTCTGTGTTCCCCTAACCCAACACTTTATGATTATTCTTAGTAGTAGCTAAGTCCTATAATGAGTTTAAAGTTGTGGGGAGAAGAAATGGGATCATAAAAATATGAACAAGAACGCGGCAATAGCGAGATTTTTTTCTATGCAAGTAAAATAACGCATGGCCTAATTACGCTGAGTTGGACAATACGGCTCTTCCAATATACCAAATATATGCCATTGTATATGCCAATATGCCATCATTAGACCTCCGTGAACACATTTTTTTTTATTTCACGTGTGCTGGTTCATACTTTGTCGTTCGCATTTTATTTGTCCATGACAGTACAAGTGGTACGCTGGGAAGTTTCTCCGGGTCCCGAGAATATTCGTTCCAACTAAGTGGTTCTCGTACCCATAATTTTTTGTTTATTTTAAACAATACGACGGCTTGTTGACACTTCTAAAACGTTTAATGAGCTGCCAATATGCTGAGAGAGATAGAGAGAGAGAGAACGCCTTTAATGAAAGCTGAAGAGGTCAGCCCCACTAACGGTAGGGCTTGCTACTAAAAATGGGGTGAATACATTGAAGAGACAGCGATGAATAAAAAAAAAGCAAAGAAAGAAAGGGGGATAGAGATGGAGAGAGAATATGCACACATATACAAAATGTATATGCTTAGAGCGTTCACAGAACCTCTTCTAGCGCTGTTTCCGCAAGAAAAGTAAGCAGTCTTTTAGTACCCAGCACTGCCTCATCCCGATTTCTCCAGGGTCCAAGGAAGTGTGAGGGTTCTAGAGAACTTCCACGTCGTAGTCGCACGAGTGCTTTCGATGCTGCTGCCCGCTGACTGGCATATCGCGAGCGGTGGCTTAAAATGTGCCTGATGT
The DNA here is from genome assembly GCF_048455015.1 of Haemaphysalis longicornis. Classification (NCBI taxonomy): domain Eukaryota; kingdom Metazoa; phylum Arthropoda; class Arachnida; order Ixodida; family Ixodidae; genus Haemaphysalis; species Haemaphysalis longicornis. The sequence continues at coordinate 77,349,847 of NW_027526361.1, read as the reverse complement.
TGTAGGTAGTAGAACCCACTGTACACAATGGCGATTCTACACAGCCCAGCTTAAACAAGTATGCAGCGTTAGGTCGCAGCCGGTGTAGCACGCCTTCAGTGCGCTTTGGCAGACCCCGTGGATGCGGAAAATCGCACTGATGGTCTATAGCATGAAGAGGCGCATAATTGCTCAGAGGATCCTCCCAAGCCGGCAGCTGGAGTTGCATCCTAGGTCGATTGCAGCTGCTTTGCTATAGTCGTTGGAAAACGGGATTCCAACGGTGAAGTTAAGGTTGTGGGCTTCTCTGGCAACCGCATCGGAGATCTTGCTGCCCGTTATACCAGAATGACCTGGTATCCACTGAAGGAAAATTTAATGTTCTGCGCGCAGCGCACTTGAAAATATTTCGTTATTATCGCAGACAAATTGATTGCGACAATCAGACGGTTTATTTAGTAGTTGCAAGGCTGGCCGGGAATCGGAAAGAATAACCCACTGCCGAGCAGGACTTCCGCATATGTAAAGAAGTGCTGTTCCGACAGCGGTTAGCTCAGTGGCCGTGGAGGGTGTTCTGCGGCTGAGATTTTCTTTAATGGACCGTCCCGCTGACGGAATCCATACGCCTATTGCTGAAGAGGCCGAAGACACAGATCCATCCATGTACACTTGGATGTGCTCCAGGACAAAATATCTCAAGGCAGATGCGGGCATAGACAACTTTTAGCCTTTTCCAGGTACTGTGGTGCACACAACCAGAGTCCTTCAATGCTTTACTGGTCACGAAACTTCGGCGCTCGCTTCATATACCGCGCCACTACAGGCGCGCGCGCCTGTAGTGGCGCGCCACTAAACCGCGCGCGCCACTACAGGCGCCACCGCCGCACGAAGGTCATCCAGCCGCCGCGTGTGCGGCGTATTTGCCAGCTCTTGGCGTGCAAAAGCTCGCTGCTTTTGGTGTCTGCGCGCTGATTAAGTGTGTTTTTTTTCGTAGTAGTTAGCGACGAATAGTCCAGTAATTGTGTTTATCACCTGCCTTCAATGGGGTTTTATTTTGCGGAACAAGTTACCGTAGACTTCGGCCGCGAACGGAAACGGCTTCTGCGTGCTCTGGCACAAGCGCTGCGCCGTCGTTTTTACGGATTTTTAAACCTATATTGCTTCTTTTCTTAAAGCAAAGTTGTAAATTCCACACATACGGTAGCTGTGTAGTGACGGACTGCTGCGGGCCTATCGATAATACAATAAAAAACTGAAAGAAACTAAGTACGCGTCGTTCAGACTACGCTTAATGAATCCGTTGATTGCTCTGTAATGCACAGAACGCTAAAAGAGATAGCCCAATAGTATTGTCGTTTCGATGAGTGGGTACATACTTGAGAACAGATAAAAACTCAGCAGAAACGCGAAGGATGAAAACACGAAGAGATATATGTTACTCCATGTGTCTTTCTGCTTCCATGCTTTGCAATCCTTGCAAAAAACAGGAAGCGAAAAAAGAACAATGAAACTGATTTTATCACGCGCAACAAAAAATTTCTATGTTACGAAGGGAGACAAAAGAGCGTGGTCCAGCGTACAAAAATTTATTTTTTCGCACTGCGATGTGCACCACGCGGAGGAAACAGAATATTGCCACGTAGCCAAGAACGACGCAAAGCTTTTCTGAACGCAGCGAGCTAGCGATCTCCTGCACTACAAAAGACTAGAATGAAACACAAATGTCTAAGAAGCAGTCCGCAGTGTGACGTGAACAGATGAACGTCGATAAAGTGAGTTGCGTGGCGTTTGCTATGCATGCATTACTCTTGGAACGTTATTAATTTCAGATCCATGGAAATAGAATCGAGAACATTGTCGAAGAAACAAAAAATCAAGTTAGCGACAAGGTGGCACCCTCTCAATGTCAAACAATATTGCCCGATGGGACGTACGACAAAAAGAGCAAACGGGCGCTCCGGTTGAAACGCCAGATAAGAAACCGGAATCGGCCACGCGCGGTTACAAAACAAACAAAACGAAGCCTAAGGGATAATTCGCGGAAATATGAAAAGTAAAACCACAAGAATGTCCCACAACTTTTTTACACGCGAGCCTGAGCGCAAGGTAATACAAGTTTGCAAACAGGTAATGAAGCACCGCTACAACCTGACTGATATGACAAAAATCCGGCTTTAAGTTAGCCTTGTACAATTCTAGGTCCACGGTGCTCTCAAAAGGGTGCATTGCTTTTAAATGCAGAGCATTTCTTTAACTCACATGTAGCGTCCGCCGTCCGTCCGCAACAGCTCAGCGCGTAGGTGCACCCGCTCCCCCACTCCCGCATCACGCTACCCTTCTCGCTCTCAACAACAGGTCCGCACCCCTCCCCCTACACTATATAAAAAAATATTAGTTATAGGCGCCAGGTTTCGATCCCACGACCCTGTGGGCGGAACGCGAGGTACATGGTGCTCTTCCCACTGCGCCACAAAAGCGACACAGAATCAAAGGGTACGAACGCGCCTTATATCCTTGACTCATTCAAACTACGTCAACAAGATGCTGATACACGGCAGCAGTTGCATCGATCTCGTCTTCACCAGTTGCTGCAAGGCATGATCACTGCTTAAAGACCCCTTAACAGTACACTTTAGCGACCACGAAGCCGTCGTTCTCAGCGTCCAATACAACGACAACAGCAACAAATAAATAAATAACGACTTACAACAACCTACTCCTTGCCTTCACTTCTTGCGTCACAAAAAAAAAAAATTGGGCCCATCTCTCCACGAGGGGGGACTCGAGTCGAAAAATCACGAAAGTAATAATTAATATATGAAAGAAATATTAATAATTAATAGTAATAAGCAATAATAGTTAACACATTCACTACCACCCCACCACCACCACCGAAACACTAACGTTAACACAATACACCCACCCCTTACGCGACGCATTTACTCGAGTCTCCCCTCGTGGGGAGATGGGCCCAATTTTTTCCATTCTCACACACAGTGCATTTCCACACACTGTCGCACACTTATAATCGAAGCTGAAATCTCCCGTTGCTTGCCTTGGAATGGCACCCCTCCATTTCTCACACAGCTGCCCGTCGCTCGGTCAACAAAACAAGGAAACATTTTTTGTGGTATCGTTGTACAAGGAACGACATCCCGGAACGCAACACATGTTCGGCATCGTCCTTGCACTACTTAAGTCGCATCACAAGAGCGCAATATGCACGTTACATTTTTTTCCCGCACAAAACAAACACAACTCGCCGCGGCTCCGCCGTTCGAGCCAGCGCAACGCCGCCCGTGGAGTGACCTCAGTGAGAGGGTGGCGCCACCGCGCGGCGGCCAAATGCAGCATATGAAGCTTTCCCATTGAGTTACGGAGCAGTTTCGTGACCAGTAAAGCATTGAAGGACTCTGACACAACCCATGCCGCGTACAACCACGAAGTAGCAGGCAGCTTGGGTCGGAGGTAATTAGACGGCAGGACGTGCATCACGCGAGATGCAGAAGCGGCAGCCAGTGGATGAGCAACGCATCGAGAAACATGTCGAAGGCCTGTACAGAGCAATTCCTGTGAACGGAGAGTGGTCGCAGAAAAGTACCTTGCCTCACATAATCGTGGAGGTGCATTTTGGAAGGCCCAGGCATGATCGCAGTACTCGAGCTTGCAATCCTTCCACAACCTTCAAGTTCGTCCTGAACACAGCATGTAAGGCTGGAAGGCTATTTCGCAAGATGCTTACGAAAAGGGCTTTGTAGAGTCGCAAGAGTGCTAAAACTGAGCAGCCCAAGGTGCTTCCTGTCATTATCCGCAAAACATGAACGAACGAAAGAAGTCGCTCCTTTAGCCGCCTGATATGGGGATCTCAGGACAACGAACGGTCAATTGTAATGCCAAGAAATTTGTTATGATGAGCTTAACTTTGAACAATTGGGATTAAACAACGAACTAATGCCAATATGAAAATGTTTACAACAACCTCAAATTCATAACATATAAACGTTAATTGACTGACCGCAAATAACAACATGTAAACTGAAATATTGCCGTCATTACATTTAGACGCTGAACTCATTCATAAGGAATTGCTGTTTGCTGCAGTGACTGCAACTTTCTCAAAACTTTCATGTTAAACACTTATTTATATTTTGGCCAATTTCTAATTGATGTCCCTCCGTTACGTTTGGAGCGATGTTTCAAGACATAAAGTAACTATTGTAAAACAAATCTCTTACGTGAGCCGTCGAAAAATGCTGTCATTTGGAACAGCTCGCTCTAAATTTTTAGGAAATTCATTTCATAGAGCGCGCGGCACCTTCTAGGCAAAAACATGCCTAAACTGCCGCCGTTCGTCTTCCCGGTTGTGCCATGGATTTGGCAGTGATAAAGACCAGCGGCTCTGAAGGGACGCCTTTCCTTCTGCCTCATCTCAACCTCATGTTGGAAGATGCACCGTGGATCGACAAAGCATCGGCCGCAATGACGTCACCAGCAGCGAAGCCACTTAAGGAGCAGCACGGCATGCAACTCTTCTAAGGACACGGCACCTTTCATGCGAACAAAAGGCCTAAACTGCAGCCGTTCGTCTTCCGGGTTAGTTTTCAGAGTACTAGTGACACTTACCATAGTGATAATGGATTTCAGATTTTCCTGCCGTTCCCTCGTAACTGTTTCTTGATGTTAGTTGATTTCTGGTCTGTGTTGCTGCGGTTGTTGATGGCTGGGGATGTGGAAGAACAACCCGGCACTACTACGGCGCAGCTCCTACGAACGGTTCTGGAATATGAAGCGGCATTTGATTGCCGGTTGACTTGTATTAATGATACATTAGGCCAGATACATGCCAATAATGATAGATTGCCTGACTTAGTTGCTTCTTTCCAAGAACTGAACGCAAAAAATGGAAGTTGTGGACCATGTTTTAAAGCACGGCAGAAAAGCTCACTAAATTTGAAAAAAAGAAGGAGACGTAATCCTCTTGGTTTTTGGCGTAGAGGAAGGCAGTATGGAATAGGAGTCAGGCTTAAAAGTTGCTGTACTCGACAATATATTTCATGAGAAACTGAACGTGCAACTTCAAACAACAGAAAGAATTCACCGATTTGGCGAGCAACGGCCGGGGCATATTAAAACCAATCATAATGATGTTGTATGGTTGCAAAGAAAAAGACAATATACTCCAGAACGGCTGCAAACTAAAGAGAACTTCTATTAGCGTAAGCAATGAATACTCAAGGGAGGCGGCCGAGGTGTTTAAAAAGTTGTGGGCAGCGCACTTTCGGACCGGGCAAGCGGAAATAAGGTATAGCTGCTTCATGACAAAATTGAGGATATGTGGCAGGGACGTTATTGAAGATAAGGACCACGAACGAGATGAACGCAAACCATGTCGAAAAATTTACACCATCTTCCCGCGAGGGGAACCATGGGGTAGAGGCGACGCATCGGGGATTTCCGTTGCGTTTCCGTTATGTTAGCGTGTCCATTGTTGTTGTGTGTCCATATTTTACGCAGCATGTTCACCCCCGATGCGTCGCATCTACCCCATGGTTACCCTCGCGGGAAGATGGTGTAAACTTTTATCGGGGTGGCCGGTGCTTGTTATGGTTGCTCCGACCATCGCGATAGCAGGCCGGTTAGTCTCCATTCAAAATCATCGGTGGTCATCGGAGGATGTCATCAGCGGAGCGGCGGCGGAACGACTGAGCGGAGCGGCGCAGTTACCGCGTTTATATGCAGCGGAATGAGAGAGAGCAGCGCATAGCAGCGCATACGCTTGTGTTAACCGAGCGCAAGCTGCGCGCAAGCTGCGCGCTAACCCGCACCCACGCACAGCTCGCACGGCGACGGAGTGGGTGCTAACCCGCACCCACGCACAGCTGGCACAACACGCAGATGGCGCTGCGGTGAGAGCGGCGCTAGCGCGCACCTGGCGCGGCGAGGAGAATGGGGGAGGGATGCGGACTACGCCGGACGACGCCGGAGGGACAAGGCGAGTGAAAGAGATGCGTCGCATCTAAAAGAGTGGTATCCTAAAGGACATTCGGCAGCAACGCGCAACTCCGAGAGTGCTAGCAACGCCTTGGTGGAAGGGGCGGTGGCTGCGTCACCACATTCATAGCTCATAGTTCTCCAGTTCAATGCTCGCAGTATTGCTAATAAGGGCACCGATTTGGAACATTTATTGTTGTCGCAATTCGCTTATATGGTGATTGTGATAGAATCATGGTTAAACAAAGTTATTTGGAAGGACGTGGTAGTTCCTCCTTGGTACAGAATGTTTCACTGGGACAGAAATTCTCGTGGTGGGAACGTTGCAATAGTTGTAAAAATGTATATTGCAAGTTTTGATGAAATTCATTTGATCGGAATTTGTATGGTGTAAACTTATGCGAACACCAAATACGTTATCGGAGCCGTATGCAGACCTCCTGCCACTTCGCCTGTGTTTCTGGAAGGCCTTTAGGCATTTTTGAGCTCGAATGTAAATGAGACAACAAGATTATTGCTGGCCGGGGATTATAACCTACCAAACATAAACTGTATTTCTTGATCGACCGGTAACGAGCATGCTGCTAGTACCGAAAATACATTTAAAAAAATGCTCAACCATTATTTTACTACAATTGTTTAACAGGACGCAAGAGTAACATCGCGTTCTCAGTCACTGTTGGACCTGGGATTCCTTTCGGGCACCATGGAGGACTTTAGGTTCGCGGTTGAAGAAGGCATATCTGACCACAAACTAATTTTGCTCGAGATTCTATGTGGTACACAGCCTCGCAAACGACCCTTCATTCGGGTGCCTGTTATCAACTATACCATCGGGCCGATGACAAGTTAGTTTTAGATTTTTCACATTCGATTAAAAAACAAAAAGGCAATTTCGGGAAAAAAAGATACACTATTCACACTAAACACAACATAAGAAGACCCCGCAAAAGGCAATGCCACATTTACCATACTGAACAATTACCACCAGCATTAAAATTCAAATCCCAGTGTCCAAAAAAATGTTGTTTTTAATTAAACGCTTCCTGGTTTCTCGCAAAGTACGCCTAGAAAATTTCGGCTGTATTTCAGCGATCGCAGAGAAGAGATTGAACCAATCGCGGTTGGCTCTGCTGTTGGAATGCACAAACGGAATATAGCTAAGGGGTCAAATCACTTTTTTTCCAGCAAGTCTGGGTTAACAAAGACGATATCTACAAATCAAGTTAAGCAAATGGCTCATACTTGGGGATGCGCCATGAATGCAGTTTCATTTGTTCAAGCGGGCTTGTTTCAGCGGTTACTTAATTTGAACGACAAGAAAGCTGATAAACCGGATGAAATTCCAACTGCGTTTTCGAGGCGGTATGGGGGTGGATGCAGTTTTATTTAGTCGTTATCTTCAAAACAACGCTGCTGAAACACTCGCTCCTAAATGACCTGCTGACCGCGATTGTGTACGGGTATTTAAAGGTGGCGATAATATGTTTTTGCTAACTTCAGGCCAGTGTCGCTGAAGTGTATTTGTTGTAAGGTTTTCGAACACGGCATTGAAAAAAAAACACGAATATTTTTTTGAAGACAAATTAGCCGATATATAGGCAACAGCGCGGGTTCAGGCAAGGGCTTTCGACGCTATCCCAACTGCTTGAAGCTCTGTATGATTTTACCGCTGCTGTACATAACAAGAAACAAACAAGTCGACGTTATATGCATAGACTTTGCGAAAACTTTCGACGAGGTCCCGCGCCGCAAATTGCTTTTTATGCTCAAACAAACAGGCGTAAACGATATTATCCTAAAGTATATTAAGGCATATTTAAAATCTAACCCCCAGAGGTTGCTGCTAATTAATTGGTTTGAATCTGAATCTCTGATGTTTGGTCCGGTGTCCCACAAGGGCGGGTGTTGCGACCATTTCTATTGTTGGTGTGCATATATGATGTTGTTGTTGTTAACCCTCCTATAAAATGAAACTTTGCCGACGAGTGTTTAATCTATGCCACTGTAATGTGTACGAATGACCAAAATATGATTAATGATTGCCTTCACGATTTTCAGGCATGCTGTGGTACATGGGCAATGAAAATAAATAATTATAAGACAATCTATACGCATACAACTAATAAGAAAAAGTTCTACCATTTACCTACAGCACTGGATCTAATTACTTACCCCAGGTGTAGGCATTTATATATTTCGGAGTGCATATTACGAATGACCTTTCACTGCGTGCACATGTTGAAAAAATATGCTGTGCCTGTTTCATAAATCTGCTATTTCTTGCGTGCTAAATTACCGAAGGCTATGGAATACATCAAGCTGCTTGCATATCAACTATTTGCCACACTGTTTAAGAATGCGTTTGTGCTGCATGGAACCCCCACCCTTACAATTTATTAGCTGAACTAGAATGAATTCAGAGACTTTCCAGACGATTTATACCTTCCTATTGCAAGAGACCGGATTCTTACCGAGCTGTTAAAACTAAGCGGTTTAGAATCCTTGTGAACAAGAAGATAAATGCAATGCCTAAAATTATCTTTCTCTTTAATGCACGGTCAAATAAAAATAAATAACGGAATTTACTTACCCTTTTGCCCCCATCTCCCCAAATAAGCTCGGCAGCAGACTAAACCATGACGTGGCACTTCCCCCTTTCGGTCTAGAATGGACGTCTTTTGTACTTCGCTTTTTCCTGATGTTGTAGAAGCATTAAACAAATTACTGCTGCATAGTGCTGAAAGTTCTAACATTAAGAAATTTGAATGTGTTCTTTATGTTTACTTCGCACTTCAATGAATATGTGATTGTCTTTTTGTTCCAAGTTGCTCAAATCGTCAATGTCCGTGTTGGCTTTCCGTAACGTTCGTTTCCCTCTCTGTAATGGCCCTCAAGAAAAGGTTGACACTACAAAATTAAAAAAAAATAAGTACTACCGATAGAACCATTTGCAAACCACCACGGCTTGTTCGCAGTCCTATATAGCGTCAAGATGTTCGAAAAACAAGACTTTAGAGTATTTGAGCGTAAATCAAGCTCACTTGCAATATTTTGACGCTCACCCGCGGTGTCAGTGTGGTTTGATTTTTAATGGGTGAAGGTGGGGAAATAAGCGGTAGACAGAAAACAACTCAACTCGCGTTGTATGACATGCACCTTCAAACAAGTGTACTGGGGTTTCCTGCGGCGCAAACTAGCCAATGGCGGCTCCTTAATCGCATCCAGCAACTCGAATTGCGAGCACTGGCATTTCATAACGGTCAATACTGTGCGGCTCTTCGAGTAGTCAATATGAACGATAAAATAACCTCGGGGAGAGGCGGTTTAAGCGCCTTTAAACTGGAATTTTGTGGACAAGATTACAAAATCCTAAAGGTTTACCCACGTAGGCAAAATGCACAAACATATGAGCTGATGAACGTGTTTACTAAAAAATTGACCACATCTTTCCGCGGGGGGAAACCATGGGGGGATGCGACGCATCTGGGCGGTGCTTGTTAAGGTTGCGCCGACAATCGGGGTAGCAGACCTGTTAGTCTCCATTCAAATCATCGGTGGTCATCGGGGCAGCGGCGGTGGAGCGACTGAACGGAGCGGCGCATTTATCGTGTTTATATATACCGCGCGTTAACGGTGAGGGGAATGAGAGAGAGTAGCGCATGCGCATGTGTTAACCGAGCGCTAACGCGCGCTGACGCACGGCTGGCATGGCGAGGGCAGCGAGCGCTAACGCAAGATGGCGGTGCGGTGAGAGCGGCGTTACCGTGCAGCTGGCGTTGCGAGGAGAAAGGGGAAGGGGCGTGCGGATGGACACCGGATGCATGCACGAAGGGACAAGGCGAGTTAAAGAGATGCGTTGCATCTAAAAAATATTCCAGAAAAATCCCAGCCGATGCCCACTAACATGAGACCTGGGGAAGGGCGAAGCAAGCAGTGCATAAGTGTATTCTTGTCGCCTTGGCGTTTTTTCCAACGGAGGTGAAACTGTTGGCGGGGCAGGTATACAGCTTTGCTGTAAAAGTCGGTTGCCTTTGAAGTACGAATCTCTCTAGCTCGAGGCGGAAACGAGTTTCCCAGTGTTTTAGTGCCGTGACAACATGAGACGATGCTTACGACACTTACGACAACGACATTACACGGCGACAGCCCCGGTCTCTAAGGGGCTTCTCCCATATAGAAGTATAGAAACTATCTATTAAGCGTATCGAGTTTTCTTCGTAATAATGCTGAGTTTGGTGTCTAGGCGGTCATTTTATAATGCTCCTTTGAATGCGACTCGACGTATTGGAAGGTCATAGTGTGTGTGATATTTGTTTATATATTATAGCAATGTCCCGTACCTATAGCGGAGGGCAGAAATAAAGATAGTGTTGAGACGTTATGCTTCTGCGGTGAATGGCGGGTTAGTGAGGACCCTTGTGTTTGCATTTGTACGAAGGACGCCAACGACATAAGCCCTTCCTCAGGTTAGAAAAGTCAAAATTGAAATATTGGAAGAATAAACCAATTCTGAGGGCTCCTAACGAACTTCACGTAGAAGTTACTCTGGTTACATGCACATAAAATAGCTCCAGTACTCTGCAGCCCCTCAACTTTTTATTTCCTGTTATGTTTGCCATTCTTATGTACACGTGCAAAAAGTCAAAAGCGAACCCTCCTCGATGAACACACCAAAACTAAAAATATCTCCGTTGCATCGAAAGCTGCCATCCAGAAGACAGCAACTACAGTGGCGGTCATAAGTTATTGACGATAAAATGACAGTGGGAGGTGACAGTGAGACGTAGGGGAAAAGCATGATCAAGCGAAAGAAGGAAAACAACGGGACTAAGAAGTTTCGTGACAGCACGGCTCGGGTAAGACATGAAGGCCACTAAAACACACAGAAAGCACAGAAGGATAACAAAGCATCAGAACAAAAGTAAAGGCATAAGTTAGCACAACCCAAAGCTGTGCCGAGCTTTATTGCTCAAAACTTGCCCTGTAGTCGTCTGTCCGTCTGCAACATTAAAAAGAAAACAAAAGCAAAAGAGAAAGTGCTTCCGTCTGTTAACAAGAGCCCTGATTCGCTATGGTATTCGGCCGGACGGGGTCAACTAATGGCATCTTATCCGGCCGACAAAAAACATTTAGTGAAAGGCTGCACTCGACGAATTCGAAGCTTAAAACAAGTGTTTCGCCTTCCGGGACTCACGACAGTTCCACGAAAGCGGAGCCAGCCACAAAGAGTGAGAACAAAAAGAAAAGAAACGGCCATGATTTAGGTAGGAAGTGGGAATCTGAACTAGCGCAAGCCGAGCTTAGTGTGAAGTTAGAGGAAAATAAATAGCCAAGTTGGCAAAACGCGAACAAAAAGACAACCGCCGCCTTTGAAAGTGTTTGCAAGGTGTTCTGTCTACGTTCATCCAGATTCGGCAAAGAGAAGGGAGGCTAATAATGGGGCTTCTTAGGTTCCGGGCTTCCCGAATTCTTGAGTGATTGAGGATGCTTGGAGCCTTGTAACTTTTTTTGTTACGGAGATGCGAGATTTGGGGAAGAAATAGGGAAAAAGAATAGTGTTGGAAGCACGGAAAGGTTCAGTTTAGACAGTGCGGACTAGAACGGAGCTTACAACATACAAAAGCGTAGATTGATTGATTGTTGGGTTTAACGCGTCGACGCAACGCAGGCGATGAGTCGCGCCGTAGTGGAGGGCTCCGGATTAATTTTGACCACCTGGGGATCTTTATCGTGCGCCGAAATCTCGTACACACGGGCGTTATTGCTTTTCGCCTCCGTCAGAAAAGCGACCGCCCCGGCCGGGAATCGAACCCGCGACCTCGTGGTCAGCAGCGCAACGCCTTAGCCATTGAGCCACCGCGGCGGGACAAAAGCGTAGAGTTTCGGTAGTTTTTGTAGGCAGTTTCAGGTTCTTGTTTTTATTAAATTGACCATTAAAACCGTGTAATCTTTCATAGTGACGAAGACTAGAGGAACCCAACCAGTGTTTGTGACAAAACATATATTCATGGCGGGGAAGTAGGATTTGCATTCCATTTTCAAATTTCTCACAAATGCTTCTGAACAACGTGAAGTTAAGTTCTAATGCCTGGTTAGTTGTGTCGGAAATGTACTTTTCTGTTTTTTTAAATGCAGAGCATTTCTTTAACTCACGATGTCATCCGTTCTAGTTGTCATTCGTCGTCCGCACCCCTCCCCCTACACTATATAAAAAAAAAGTAATACTTACCGGCGCCTGGTTTCGATCCCACGACCCTTCGGGCGGAACGCAAGGTACATGGTGCTCTACCCACTGCGCCACAAAGCCGACACAGAATGGAGGGCTACGAACGCGCCTTATATCCTTGACTCATTCAAACTACGTCAAGAAGCTGCTGATACAACGCATTCACTACCTGTTGGCGGAACGCGAGGTACATGGTGCTCTTCCCACTGCGCCACAATAATCATACCCACCTGCTAATAAATGATGTCATACCCACCTGCTAATAAATGATGTCACGTGACCACGTAATTACGTCTCCTCATTTAATTACAATACAACAACCAACAGCAACAAGTGCAACCACATTAACGTAATGCAAATTACTTAACGTCGTGCGCCCCCGGAAATGCTGTGCATTTGATCGTGCCCCTCGCGAGGGGGATGTTTAGTTTCCTGCCGCAGCAAGAACCAGGCGGCCTCCTGCGCAGTTTGTGGCGCATACCCACTTGGGGGACTGGCCAGGATCGTTTCACTTACTACATGCCGGTTACGGCAGGGTTTGACTCGAATTTAAAATGAAAATGGTTCGTTAAATGCTGTGACAAGACAGTTATGAGCAGAACACAATAATTTTATTTTCTGTACCTTCATATAATTTGTACACACAAAGACCTCCTGCTTTTTACGGGCGATTTACGTCTCGACCACGCCGGAGGCGTCTCTATGCCTAACGGCCATGACGCCTCCCGGTAGAAAGGATGGCCGGCCCAGCACCGCAGCCGCAACCGTGGCGGACACCCAAACTGGATATGATCCTCACAGCATTGTTTGGACCTCCATCCCGACTTCGGACAGCCCACCGGAGTTGCCCCAATCCTTGAAGAGCGCCGCGCTTTCTGCCGCGGTCGCTCGTCGAGAGCAGGCGAGCAACGCACTTCGGGTGGCCTCCACCGGCGCGCACGGCTGCCGACCCGGACGCTGGCGCCTACTCCTCAACAATTTTGCCTGCTGCAACGCACTCTGCGGGGCCGGAGGGGGGGGGGGGGGGGGGAACACGAGGTTTTTTCTGTAAGACAAGCTAGAAGGCTTGTAAACTTGCTGCTTTGTTTGAATTGAGTAGTGTTTTCTTAGTCTTTAATTTCGCTGTGGTGCTGTAACGAATAGGGCACCTATAACAATAGTTTGAAAGTTCACTCCTTTTACTATTTCCCTTGCTTTTTTACCCTTTTCCCCTTTCTTTTCGACGTTTTGTGGGATATCAAGCTAAACATCGTCTGGTTTACATTGCGGCCTTTCTGCTTCCTTCTTTGGCTTTCCTCTTTCGGTAAACCCTGTAAAGACGGCGAAAACACCAAAACATTGCGGTCTGAACACTCTAATAAACTCCATGTGTCCACAGCGTTCACATGCATGTGTGGCAAAAACAGCCAATGAATATTTTGAACGACTCCTTCCTATTATTCTAGGCAACCAGTCTCATTGCTAGGATCTCTAATAGCAAGCCCCATTTTCGGTGTCAGCCTTTTTGTGATGGCCAGGCGTATTGTTCAGGGTTTCCTTATCACAGCTAAAATATCCTGCTACAAAGCACTTTGCAACCAAGTTTATTTATATCGTTGCATGCGATAAAACGCACCACCATGTAGCGTATCAGTAGGGGCCCCATAGGCTGAACAGCGAATCGTAAGCACCTCATAGCACAACCGTACCATGTGTCCTTGCAATGGGCAACTCAAGAGGATCTGGGGTCTTCTTTCGTTTCCTTTTGTGTGCGTGTGTGCGCGTGCGCGTGAGCGCGTGCGCGCACTTGCGTGCGTTCATTTTTGAAAATATACACCGGTATCACAGCCACCACGTCGTGAATACTGAGTGATTGCCCAGGACCATCACGTTCGCTCTAGCTGTTTCTATTTAGTTAAATCGAGCGCTGACGTGGCAAAGCCTAGCCAATAGATGATGACAAAATTATGTCATTAGCTTTTATCTTGCCAATGCTAGATATACCATCGAAATTAAACCTAGCGCCTAAGGCCGCACTGGTTTGAAGGCTTTTGATCACACCATTTATTATGGTTTATTAAAGAGACTCTGGAACACCTCCGATTGCTGGGCCAGTTGGTTCATAGTTTTTGAAGTGGGAACCAGTGTTACACGCTGCACAGGTGAGGGGGGGAGCAAAGACCGACAGGGACGTCAGTGGACGTACAATTGATTTATTGTAAAAATACTTCCCTGGCTAAATACAAATTTATTTCGCTTGTGCATGCGCAGAAATGTCCCACAGAGCAATTAGCGATGCAACACTAGGCAAGACAAGTCACCATGTGCGTTCGGATGCAATTGGGCTATAAAAACATTATTTTGGTAGCAAAACCTTTAAACTCTATACGATATTATACAGCACACATTTACAAAGTATTGCTAGTGGGTCAATATAGGGCATTTTAATGATGGCGATTGGACAATTTTGTTGCAAGGATATTCTAGTTAAGGACATCAGCAAACTAAGCAGCAAGGTTCTCCAAATTAGTGTGTACCTTCAGAGGAAGAAAGGTGTGGCTTGAGGTTAACCATGGTGAATGACACAGCCAGTAAATGTATCAACATGAGAGACTTTCAGATTTTTAAAATGAAACAAGAAATCATATATGTAAGTTGAATCGCTTTTTCTGATACCCTATATTTTTATGATTTATATCATTTCTGAACGTTTATGCGTTTCTCTTGTTTTAATACTGAAATTTACAATGGCAACGAAGGGCTCCCGTAAGTGAGAAAATAAAAAGGTTCCGTAATTTCTACGTGAAAACGCCGTACAGCAGACAATGGGTCTACAAAAAGGTGGATAAGAGAAATTAACTAGCACGAATGAAAATGAATTCACTTTTAAAAGGAAAAGAAAGTGCAATGCGTGTTTTAGTCTTACGTGAGTAATGTGATTAGGAAAACTAAGGTTGATAAAAAATAAAGCCAAGAATAAAACTGAAATATCGATACAAGCAGAGTTATTGTTTGATGTTCTTGCCAGCTAGCACGCAGAGAATTTTTGTTCCCAGAGAAAACTTGCCAAACCCATTGTCGCTTTCTACGGTCACGCTTACGTTGATGCGAAAGCGGAACTATTAAGATAATTGGTGGACGAGGATAATAATCAATAAAGAGATACCTAGACCTACCATTATTGAGTCTTTTACTGCCACAGGTAGCAGTAAAAGAGTCCATAATGATAGGTCTCAGTATCCGCTTGGTAAAAAGCGGTTCAAGTGACGTGAAGGGTTTAAGTTACTTAACGCTGAACAAAAATCAAATCAGATTGCTCTGAACATAGCTGCTTGACGGAAGGACATATGTATAGGCGTTAAACACATTACCACTGTACACTGATTATAAATTCGTCCCGCTGTCGGTTCAGTATGTACAGTTCTCAATTTGTGTTAGTAGTTGGACGAATACAGCTATGCCGGAGAGTTTAACTAACGAAATGCAGGGAATAATTGAATCGAAAAGCTTGGCTCAAGTAAACAAATTGGGTACCGTCCTACTTTCCTGAGAATTTTATATTTTTATCTCTGCAAGTAATGAATAGACGGGTGTCGTTAATCGCTAAACCAGCTCCACTTCTGGATTTATGGGATGACAATATGTACGATTTTTAAACACTCATTTGTTGAGCTTTTCAATAGCATTCGGAGAACACGCCAGATAAACTATACGTGTAATTTTCCACAAGAGTTCTTTCTCGCTTTATGGCTCTACCCTGTACCCTTTGCTAATTTAAGCTGATCGCGAAACTTCTTTCACTAAAGCATCAAGGTAATAATGCGGCTGGAAGAGAATCGCGTGGTGTGAATGATTTTTTAACGTTTCTGAGATGAATTGGGTCAAACATGGCCGCAGGCACGTTTATTCTGTTCAGGAAGGCACAGACTGGTTTATGAGCCCGTAAAAAGGCTGTGTAACCTCTTGCAATGTTTCATCAAAAACCTATGTTTAGGTATGGTTATTTCTGCAGAAGCGTTGACCTAACATATTTATTGCTTTATTAAAGGAATTCGCCACACGTGCGGCTAAGAGATCTCATACACTGGAGGCTTTTTTTGGTGCATTTTCAACTTTCCGCAGCGTGAAGTATTACGAATAAATGAACTGTCTGCGGCGAATGATGACGAACAGTTGGGGCCCGTCGCCATGGGATTGAGATGCCGGTCGTCCTACCGATAGGGATGAAAAAGCACTTGCCGGTACCGCCCAGCATGTGTCTACTAAATTCACTCATTCAACAAAAAATTTAAAAAAAAGATTTCCAAATACTGCTCTGTTCCGAAGTTGCCATTTAAAATCTCTAATGTTTTCATTGGAACAACTGCGGGGAACAAACGCTCTTTCGTGGAGTGTAGCTAGCACCCTCGGCACTTTCTTCGGGTTAAAGCCGTACGGCTACTGAGTGGAATGGGACAATGGGGTACACTTTATTTAGTGATCTAACTGTGAAACAGCGTCCCCTGACGCAGTGGCGCAGTAAGTAAGTCATTGCTGCGCTTCCAATGGCAGCCCATATTCTCTGCCTTGACGGCTGCATTTTTAATGCAGGAGAAATACGAAAACGCCCATTCGGCGATTGCCCTATTCATCTACAGGAGTTCGCAGCCTTTCCTTTCTACATCCTGCCGCCTACAGGAGAATTTCTTAGTCTCGGCACGTTAAAGCTTATTTTGAGTTCATTTATAGCCCCACGCCGCAAATGTAAAAAAAAAACGTGTACTTCCCTGTGTATTGAGAAGTGATATGATTCAGCGAAACACTGGGTAGTGGAAGTCTTTGTTTACAGCGTTTGCTATTTAGTGCAACCGTAAAACTATTGCCACAAAACGAGTTCGTGCAGTTGTAAGCCACTGCTACGTTCCGCAGCCATATCTGCTGTGTTTAGGATCTTATTTTGATAATTCTTTATGATTATGACACAGAAGGTTTCGGCCGGAATAAAGTGGGCGGGGGTCTCTCGCGCTTGTCTAAATACCGTCACTACTGAAAAATTGCGCTAGCTAATAAGCGGGAAATTACTATAGCAAAGACTTCGTTAGTGACTACTAGGCGGCAAAAAAGCAAAATCACCAACTGCATGCAATTTTTGGGATTTTCTGAACGAGCTTGAGTGTGGTGCCATTCGTGTCAAATACGATGATGGGTGTAGCATCTCCAAATACGCCCTGATTCCTCCCATGGATTTAGCAACACATTCTTCCTTCGCACGCGGCATTTGCTTCACAACGTCAATATCAGAAAACTACTTCAAGGCAGGGTGCTTAAACAGCTCAAGAGTGTAAAGAACACCGTGAAAGGACCGACACGATGGAGCTGCCTCGTAATATAAAGAAATGAGATGTAATAATGCCGATAGCGGGGCTGGTTTGGAAATTTAAAGAGTAATGAGACAAGTGAAATTTAGAGTACACGGTGCAAGTAAAGAGGAAACCATTTCTTTAGCGCATCCCCTGGCTTTTAGTTTACTTCAGACGCTGAACATGTTCCAATAAACCCAGTTGTCGGTAGTATTTTGAAGCTACGGCATTTTACAAAATTTACATTTGCTGGTACACCTTTCTTTGCAGTCTGCACCTTTGGGGGTGCGTGGGGTAAGATTTTAACAGCCTATAAATAATTTTGCATAAATCGCCCGAAATATAGTCTCCTATAACACGAATCTAACTTTTAGTTGAACAATAACTTGGGGTAATAGATTGCGTCATAACAAGAGCGAGGCCGTGATAAGAAGGTAAGCTATAGTAAACGCGGAACGTTTTTCACCCCACCAAGTCCCCCAGCGAATACATTTCATCATTTTTTTCGGACTTTTTGCGGACGCCTTCGATTTCTCGTGAATAATCAACAAAAACTTTTTCTGATAAGTGGCAGCTCAGCAAACCACAAAGCGATCGGCGCCACCATACCTGAAAATCCGCCGCTTGTTTCTTGCCTGTTGTATGCCGCACAAAATAATCGCCATAAGCCCTTGTTGTACATAAAAATAAATTTGCAGGACTACACACACAATGTGCGGGCGTTTCAGGAAGGTTTTGGAGAGTCATCAACAGCATTGTTGTAGCGAACATTTCCCTTCCCCCTATTACGGCAAAGATCCCAGAATAGGAATATCTTTTTAATCCTTGCACACACTTTCTTTCGTTTTTGTTTGCGTGTGTTTTCGTGATAGCAGAAACATTTCGGAGTTCCGAACCTTGGCTATTTAAAGTTCCTCGACCACTCTAGTAGTTTCCTAGTAGGAAGTCAAAATAAACAATTTGCAACCTTAATCAGTTCTGCAAGCCTTCGTCGTTAACTATGCGCAACTATGACAGCAAACAGCATACAGCAAACACGGCTTGAATCTTTCATTGCTCTTGGCTGGTCTTTAAAACTGCTTTAATAAAAGTACCGTAACATTTAGCTCATTCAAATTTCAATCAATACAATTTATCGATTATTGGAATTGTACGAGTTGGAGCGCTCAAGTCTCTATAGAAATGGCGCTCTTTGGCCTTGATGCCCTTGCGCCAAGAAAACCTAACATCATCATCATCATCATCTCTATAGAAATATATGTATGAAAATCCCGTTAATTCGAACCCGTCTAGTCTCCGCTACGGATAATTGGAACTACTATACGCCGCCGCGTCGGCACCTTGGCTCTTGGCACACGGCCAGAGAAACGAGCCCGAGCCTCCACATGAGGCTGCCATAACGGAGAAGGCAAAATGGGTTAAAACTAATCTTAATCCCACATGGCCGACGTTATGGGAGACGCATTCTTTCGAATTCTGTCGATGACGACGCGAGTATAGCGGTATGTGGTGTGTGGACAGATGAGGGCATCATGACCGGTCAGCGGCGCAGATCATCACGCTGCCGATTACGACAAGGACGAGTCATAGTGCGGCCGGACGTTCAAAATTCACGCCCGGATGAAATCTCGCCCCTCTTTTCTAAAGAGTTCAAAATGGGCGACAATGAGGCTTTCCCTACACATTGCTTTGTTTCAAGAAAAAGTGCTTAATGTCGCCTTTACGGGCAAAAGTTAGGATGCAATCACTGTCTTTTTCAAGCAGCGAAGTTGTGACATGCTGTACGGTTTCTCATTGTAAGTGTACTGTTGTTATTGCAAACTTTCGTTACTTCAAACGCTCATTAGTTAGAACTGAGACAGCGTCCCCTTGCAGCTCCAATTAACCAGCTTTACTCATAGAAGGCAAGTGTGCGTCTTTTATACCATCATGGCAAACAAACAAGAATGGCACTCTGAAAACTTGTCAGCACGCTAAGTATTAGTCCACCCACTGAAATCTCATGTTTACATCTCGGTAATTCTATGGTGCTTTTCTTACAGCCCTTGGAAACCCTCTGGTAGGATTTTATGCGGCACATTGCTGAATACACACTATGTTGGTTAAGGCCTCTTTGAATGGCCGCCGTAGACAAGGTGGGTATATTTTCAGCCCCCATCTCGTTATGCGTTGTACAAGAACAATTTCCCCTATGTTTTGCATTCTAAACAATAAAGCGACTAACTTAAAGGTCATCGACTTAGTGCTTATGATAAGCATTCATGTATAAATATTTAGGCCCTTCGTATGTACTTTTAACTCGCTCCTGTATCCTGGAGGTGTAAATATTAATGAGGTTGGGAAACACGACGTGCCTGGGAATTTTAAATACGCGGTAATCCCGCAACCGCTGTTCATCCAGATTCGTATATTCTGTTCATTGTGCGCAGCAAGAGGGTTTGGTACCTTAGCGCATGCTTGCTCCGGATACCGCCACATATGCCTTAGCTTAGTTGTGCGGGTCGTGAAAATGTCCTATTTTGCGCCCCCATTTATCTCCTGTTGCGTGAGATTTAGGCCGTGTAATCCTTACGAACCCCCCATCCCCCCACCCTAAAATTCCTCTTATCAGTTTATATTTTATAAAAAATATATAGACAAAAGTAACGGCTGCAGAGAAAAAATCGGCAACCTCTTTCTTATAGCTACAATAAGCGACTCCCAAGAGCTGCGGATGACTTTTACGTAAAGAGAATGCACCTTGTTTCACCTTGTTTAGTCGAACAAATGAACGATAAGTGCGTTTTTAAGAGCAGGAGCAAAGGTCGTGACGGAACGAGCGAGGAAAATTGTTTTCAAAGCGAAACTATCCTAAAACTAACAGGGAAGTGAAGTCGTGAGGGTTGTCGAGGACTCATCCACTGTTCAGAGTCCACATTCTGTTCACGTCTCCTAGCTGTTTTATTATTGTATGACGAACTATCTTCAGCACTTTTGACATGCTGTTTAAAATAACATATTTACCGTAACCAAGATGTAAATGCGTGGATGCAGTCCGAAGGCTCAGTTAGTTAGTTACGCTAGCAATGACGCAAACTTCGTTCCTTACGTGCGCCGCTGTACCCCATCGTGTTTTATTTTGTGTAACTCGAAAAGGCAATGCACTAACGCGTGCGGTGTTTCATAGGCGGTACTCCGTAATAATACGGCTTCAATCTTCCCTCCGCTAACATTGAGTGGCCTTATTTTTTCACCAAAGAGCGACGAATTGATTTTGGCTTACAGCATGATTTCTGCTCAAACAAGGGTTACTAAACAATCGTTTTTACTGTACCCCTGTGTAAGGTCAGGTGAAAGGTACAAAAACAAATTACGTCCAGTGACTCCGGTAAATTTGAAGCACGTTTAACGAACAAGGAAGAAGTTCGCAGGGGAGTAGCGAAGAGCGCATGAAAACTAAGAATCCAACATTCAATAACAGCCGTGTGTACTACATGGAAAGCAATTACCAGAATACCAATTTTGAAGATACAGGCTCAATAAGTTTATTGTGCAATATCATGCACAAAAAGTGCAATAATAGGCGGAGTCTTAAGCCTGACAAGAGTTTGAAACATTGAGTCGGCTTGTGCTGTCAATCGACGTGAAATATTCACATAGCCAGATAGACGTACTTCCAAACGTAAACTTCGAAAATGTTCTTGCAGGCTGTGCAATTTCGCCTAGCTGGAAACTAACAAAAATAATGTGGTAATAGATTTCAAAAAATTAAATCATTCACTCAGTGCGAAATCTGCTGAAACCGCTGAGCTGTGGTTGTCTTGTGTCGGCTCGAACGCCATCGCCCGAGAACAGCAGCGCGGTCGCCCCGCAAAGGAATCGACAGCCAGAACTCAGCTGTGGGGAGCTCCCTCTCCACTCCCTCCCCTGCGAGACCACTCCGCCTTCTATCCGTGGGTCTGGTAACCAAATGCAAGGCGGTTGCGAGATCCACTGGTAAAGGCTGCCGGCGGGTCTGGGAACCTGCTCCTACCCGCGTACGGCGTACGGCTCATACGCGCGTGAATAGGGGCACCCTACTACCGCGTTTAAAGAACCAGTTGCTCTACTCCACGAGCGTTCCAAGCGGAACGTGGATTCCACCTAGTGGTACGTTTCGTTGCTATAGCCGTTCGATTTCTTGAATGCCGCCAAGAGGTAGCGCTGGCAACAGCTGGCGACGGTTTCTGGCGTTGATATAGTATTTCATTTGCTATCGCAAAAACCACGCATCCATGAATTTTTTTAATAAAGGACACTGCAGATATCCCGTATGTATTGATTTGCTGGTAAATATTTGCGTAATTTTTTGTTCTTGTTCAACAATGTTGACAAGTATGAACACTGACACCAGAATTCGGCGTCTAGATTTGGCTGTGAGTATATCAGACTATTGCGCAGAATTCCTTTCACTTTGGCCGGCTGGCTGAATCGAGTCACGGACAAACAGACAGACAAACACACAGACAGACCAAAATTTCTGCGTTTAAGTAGCCCAAGAAAGGCTATTGTCTTTAAAAATGGGCGGCAATAGGCAAAAGGGCCCCCAAAAAATGTGGGCCCGCGCACTCCAAGTGTACGCGTGATAACCGGCGGTATCTGGAATACAGTACAGTGACACAAAAAACGCACCTACAATCAGGCTGAACGCTCTCCTGGGAGGAAGGCGAGGTTCGAGAATAAACTTGACGCCATCCAACAATTATTCCGCAAAAATGTCCTCTGATCATGCACCTTCACAGAGCGGAATGGCACTGATTTTTTTTCTGAGTACAATGAATTGATTGAACGTCAATGTTTTGCAATAATAACGAATGCCATAAATTTCGTATCTGCTTGCAAGTCATGTGAGAAGTTTTGCATTTGGTCTCCTACGCAAGAACATTGAAACACCGCGAATACATTAAAAGAATACCTAAATAATTGCTGAACAAGCTAATTTTACACCATTCACCTCGAAGGAACGCACGTATGCCCAAAGTCTAAACCGTTTACGTCACACAGAAGAGTTCATGCTTTCTTTTATGCGGCTTTCTTCAATGCTTCATCCCCCATTGGCGATGTAGTCAACCTAAACGAAGTTCAGCATCACATTCGCTGCGCCCATGCGGCTAGAGCAAATAGCGTCTTTACCCTTAAGAACACCGAAGCTCGCCGCAAATCGAGAATGCAGACATGGTGCATGCGAATTTTCGTGGTATTGACTTTGTCGGCCGCCTTCTAAGTTTAACGTATTGGTTAAGACTGGGATGTAAAGGCTTTTTTGTGTGTGTGTTCTGTTGGCCCCATGCGTCTGCGTTGCACTAAGTGCATTTCCTTGTACACCCGATGCTCAGGCAAGCAGCGCCGCCAACTAGGTTACCGTCGCCGATGGTTTAACTGCCTCTTCTGGCTAGGCGTTAGTATGGCTCAACTTTGCGATGGGGGCGAGAGAGACAGAAACTTTCGTTGTGTAAGAAGAGCTGAAACAGTTGTCAATAAAATTTTGCGAAAGTTATCAAGCCCTGCCCTACATAAAATACCTTCTTCAACGCCTATCATTTTTAAGCGTGGGGATTTATTCTTCACATATCTTCCCTATGACAAGGAACACGAATTTCATGCTGAACTGAAGGACTTGCACTGCGGGGTTGAGAATACAGAGAGCGGAAACGTAAGAGCTCTGGGTGAGTGCTGACACATATCTAGAGCGCCAACAGAGCGCCGCGTATTTCATTTCGCAAACTGGTGCTCATTCGTGTTACAGCAGCTCATAAAACGTATGTGCAATTTATTCATCCGTTGAGAGATGAGCCGTTCTTAAAGCCGCAAGTTCTTCCTGTGAATATTAGTCAGTTCTACGAAAGAAAGCTTGTCACAATGCATTCATTTTCAAAGCACGTAAACAGACTTAAGTCTACCTCAAAAGCCGCGTTCAGTGTGGCTTGGACATCGAGTGGAGGCTAAGTAACTTGCCTGACTACCAATGAAGTACAGAACAAAAAGAGTATTCCGCAATTCTACCTCCCTCTCTGTCTCCCTCTATTGGATCAGCTGAAAGTTCCAGAAACATTGTGACAGTACCGGTACCAGTACCGCCGGCGAATAAACCGACCATGAGAGTTGTAACCGTGTCACGAAAGTGGTTGGCCTCGTCCCCTGGGTTTGCTTTTTGTACGGTGGGGAATTCTGGTTTCCGGCTGAAGCATGTTCTTCCTGTCTTAATTCTACATATAAGTGCTAAACAGAAGACATGGTCTAACTGAAAATAATTGCGATTTGTGTGGGGGAGCGTGTTGTGCTCACGGTACTTGTTTCGGTGTACAGGCTTCAGCAATTAAGGTCATTTTGTAGCTGGTTGACAGCAGTTCTGATGGTCGTTAGGTAGCAATCTGGGGAGAAAATTTATGGATTTATGTTTAGATTTTCTATAACGGCTGTCTTTCCTTCACTGTTTTCAACGTGTCATAAAGCTTAAAAATTTTACAAAGTGTGTCGGCCATACGTGTAAGATATGAATTTATGAGAGAAATGCTAGGTCTTGCTTGATTCAGATGTGAACAACGCTGCTGCCTTTTGTTCTTGCTAGGACAATTTCATAGAAAACCACTGCGCGAAATTTGAGAACACAAGGTTTATAATTTCTGAAATCAATCTGCCATTAGCAAAACTCTATACCAACTTTCTGCAGACACATCAACGATTAAGTAAAAGACTGCTCTGCAACGGCTGACTATCTGCACTTACATTAAATAATGCGGCAAAAAAATCGATATGGGTTACGGTAGATACAAAAGCACGAATCCCTAGACAGGTGGAAAAGGTAGCTTGTCATGTGCGATCCTTCAGGAGCGTCATAAAAAGGTCCGTAAAGTGCTTGATGCTAATTTTCTACTGGGAAATGCAAGGCTACATAAACGGTCCTCCTATATTGGAATTAAAGAAGTCTTGTCCCGCACAACTGCCGTAAAGGGCGAACGTGGGACTCAATTAAATACGATTCCATCTTACACAGATGAAATTGTTTTCAAGACAGTAAGTGCGGACATGCTAACACCATCGCAAAAACAGGTTGCAAAAGTTTTTTTTTTTTTTCTGACGGTACAGTGCGAGACAGTGACCACTACAGGCGCTTTAACCAGTCTGCCTTATATGGAAATACGTAGAGGCCAACGGCCGACTCTACAACGATTGAACTTATTCGCTTTGGCAAACTTTTCTTCAGAATCACTTAACGCAGTCTTGTACGACAGCACAGAAAGTTCCCTGGATACTGGCTGTCGTTTGTGAATACAGAACCCTTTCTTCGGAACGAAAACCTAGAAAGAGGACCCCCGCAGGTGTAAAGCCAGCGTGGCAATCCAGTCAAGTATACCTCAATTTTAGGACGTTGACTTCGTTCGCTGCTGTAAATTAAGCTTTAAAATTTTAATTTGCATTCAAGCGTAACAAGATGCAATCTAATCGCTCTACAGGATTAGTATATCAAGCAACAATTGACAAGGATATAGCTAAACCAACAAATCCCTTTTAGGTTGCTGTTCCATTTCGAAACGGGGTGTCGTTCGTTTACGTGGGTCCTTGCAGGCACGCTGGGAGTGTGAATCGTAGCGAGTAAAATTGCTGTGATGACAAAAGGACCGGCAAATACTTGTCTCATGTATAGAGAACTGGCGGACTTCGAACCATGCGCAATCAATAGTGGTACACTAAAGGTTCATGGTCGTTTGTTGGTTATTTTCCGGCACAGTGCAGTTGCTATAGAGGCTTCTTCAAGCTGTGTTTAAGGTCGCGTGTTTAATATCTTCCGCAGCAACGCTGGCGAACGGGCTGTTTTGCTTTAGATTAGATTAGATTTTTAGAAGGTGCCGCTGTTTAGTAAATCTCACCGAATAAATTTCCAGGGATGCGATATAAAAAATTCCATGTCTATTTAAAAATATTTCTTGCAAATAGCTAGAGGGCCACTTCTTAAGAGGCACCACTCTTCTTTCTACTGAACATAATATGTCTGTGATACGCTTCCGCCGGGTGACATCTTTGTAAATTATCGCCAACCACCGCCAACATTTTGTTCATTAATGCTCCGTCCACCCAACCCGCTGTTACACAGTTATGTGCAAAGCATTTTAGTGTGCCCCTTTTATCGACAACATATCACAGCTGGCTTGCGTCGTTACGTGATGCCGGTACACCACTTCCCAAAGACTCCATAAATACACCGGTTTTCGACATTGCGCGTACAATATCATCCAAAAAACTGGGTATTTCATAAATGGCGCACTCTCAAACCTTCTAACTAAAATTCAACAACTCCTTTGCACGGAAACAAGGTACCCTCTAAAGTTTTTGTCAGGCTCCCGCCTACTGCTGCAAGTTCTCAAAGAATGAACCACCACGAGCAATTATGCAAACTTTGTATGCCTTTTTTTAGTTTTTGCGTTCTAGGCGCATGACTTTCATTTCAGGGGGCTTCCTGAATGTAGCCGCCTCTTTGTTCTTGATTGGCATTTTTTTTGTTCTGATTTCTCTTCGTGAAATTCTACGTTAAGATAATTATGCCCGTTTGCCCACTTTCATTCCATAATACATCTATTTAGGATTCACTTCAGCGCCTAATTGTTCCCAAGCACCTTTTTTTATTTTTTCGGTAACCAATCTAGCTACGCTTAGTTGTGCATAAAAAATAAGAATTTTGTGTCGCAGTCACTCAGTTAAGTAACGAATTATTAACAGATGTATAGCGCAAAAAAGACGAAGGACAAAGAATGCACGAGGACGAAGCGCTACAACTCCTTTGTCCTTCGTCTTTTTTGCGCTATACATCTGTTAATAATGATCGACGAACTAGCCCAACAACGTACTTTACTAAGTAGCGAAGATCACATATTAGAGCATTGAGTGTTTCTTAAGCGTACACCGAGTATATCTTAAGCGTATATGGACTTCCGTATACCGAGCAAGTTCTCAATTATTTTTATACTTTTTTCAAACATGATATGGGATGCCCCGGAATGGAACTTTTTTTTCACTTGCGGAAATGGTCTCCCTCGATTGTTACAAAGGAAGAATCCGTAAATGGCGGAATGCCTGAGGCTTCCGCGGAGGCTAAAACCCTGAAGTAATGCAAACTGGTGTCTCACAACGACGGGTTGCGTGGCAGAATGTGCAGCTTCCACGTAGAAAGCATTCTCTCAAACGAAAAGATATTCTTTAAGGTTAAGCAAAAAGCACCAGTTCAACTGTCCACTAACCAACTTGTTTTCAGTGATGGAGGAGAACCATAACCTCATCAACTGTATAACAATCAGTCATAATTTTTTATCCGTGTGCTTATAAGAGGTTTAATTATTTAACATCTATCTGCACGTTGGACACTAAAGCTGAATAATGCGCGGCTTGTATAAAATAGGTTGGTCATTTTATTAGAGTGCTCCTTTTAACAGAAGTTCCAATTCTACAAGGTAAGCAACAATGCCCTCGTTGCTATCTACCTGACTCCTCATCTCCCTGTTTTCGCTTTGCGTAATGAGTGCGCTTACTTTTATGAGATTACACTTCTTGTACAATCTTGAAGGCCTAGTGCAGAATTTTGTCTAATTCGGGACATTTCTCGATACTTTGTTTATTGCAAAAATTCGAAATTTCGATACGCAATCTTTGCTTCTGTCAGCATGTTCTCTAATTTGATGGCCTTGTGTAGTTTACTTAGGTGGTTCATTTTTAAAAGGCAAATAGACGTCCTACTGTATGCAGTTGGCCCATCAGTCTTTAATTCATTATGTAGTTGGCTTTCGTTTTTCCCAAAGTACACAAGTGAGTTCATATTTCCACACAAGTACTTCACAAGAATGGCGCGCGAGAAACTATTGTATACAGGGATATAAAATGCCAAGTATTCACAAAACCGGGCCATGCAGTTTCAGCTTGCGCAAAACAGGCTCACACTTCAGCATATGAAATCCTGCGGCGAGAAATGCCTTAGGGGCATTATAGTGTGCGATCAAGAAAACCACCCTGTCCATCCATTGCGAAAACGAATTATATTTGCGTAGAGAAATAACCAGCAAATTAAAATATTGGGAGCCGTTCATGTTTGATGGGTTCAAATATACTACACAAAGACCTCTCTCTCTCTCTCTCTCTCTCTCTCTCTCTCTCTCTCTCTCTCTCTCTCTCTCTCTCTCTCTCTCTCTCTCTCTCTCTCTCTCTCTATCTCTCTCTCTATCTCTCTCTCAAGGACTAAGGACTAGTGACTCTCTCAAGGACTAAGCACAAAGACTAAGTTGCCTCTGTATTTTTCTGATAAAAATATCGGTTACTTTGAAGGAGACGAGCAAGAAAAAGCCTACTTCAAGAGCTCAGTTTCCAAAGCTAAGTGCACAATTTTTTCATAATGCGCTTCGGTTTTAGATGCAGTAAAGCGTTCATGCGTTTTTGTCTCCGTGTTGACAACTTTTCAATCAGAACCACCAGCTGTTTGGTGTGCAAGAAATTTTTTGTCGCAGCACAATACACAACCAATCTTGAACTCCAAAAAAGACGAAAACATAGATTTTGTACGGTCCTGCTACAATCCACTCAGCCTCCCCATTAGTTCTAAGCAATCCACCCCCCCCCCCCTTATTCACTTGCATACGCGTAGGAAAGCTCCTAGAATTAAAGAGCCTGGAGCGTTCATTCATGACTGGGTTATCAATCTTAATACTGTCCCATGTATTTCAAGCATAGTTTCCGCATGGATAAATTATGCATAGGTCTTACATGTGTTAACTTGGTTACACTGGTTTATGTTACGTTAGCTGGAGGTCCACAGTAGCTCTGCCATGTTCGGTGTCTGTGAGTTTCGCGAGACTGCAGTTTACACAAGTGTTGGCAGTGAAGAAATGGGTAGTTAAACCGAAGTCCCTGTACCTTATAAAGCCCAAGTAAGCTGCAGGTATGATATTTTTGCGCATCAAGCGTTGTTCTCACATTACCCATTGTGTTAATCTTGGTCCCTTTCGGTGCCGGTGTCTCGTTACCATTAGGCAGTAGACGACACCTAACGTGTAGCAGTTCAGCACAACGTGGGCTATCGGGGCAACGAGAATCTTCGAATGAAACAAAGGATATATCGGCGTTGTTACAGTTACGTGCAACAGCAACGTGGGCTAAGTTTCAGAAAGGAAAATAAATACGGCTCATTTTATACAATCACGCTACACGCTCACTGACTCCGTTTCGAATATGCTTGGTATTCTTAACTTGCCAACCCCTGTAGATCGCCGTACTCATTCGCGACTCAAATTTATCTTTTCACTCACCCTGAATACCATCACCATTAAAACTACACAACACCTAATTCCAAAAAGAGACAGAGACATCCGAGGTTCAAATACACGCGCTTACAAAATACCGCAACTACGCATAAATACTTACCATATTCCTTTTTGCCACGCACACTACGTTACTGGAACACATTACCAGAACGTGGCGTCCAATAGCGTACTGTGTGGGTATTTCAGCACCGTATTTCATCATCATGAGCCTGTCTACGCCAACTGCAGGGCAGAGGCATCTCCCAATAATCTCTAATTACCGTGGTCCTGTGCTAACTGTGCCCAATTTGCCCCTGCAAACTTCTTTTTCTCATCTGCCCACCTAACTTTCTGCCGACACCTGCCATGCTTGCCTTCTCTAGGCATCCACTCTTTTACCCTTAATGACCAACGGTTATCTTGCCTTCGTATCACATGCCCTGCCCACACCCATTTTTTCTTCATTTCTACTAATATGTCCTTCACACGCGTTTCTTACATGAACCTGTCCGCTCTGTTTTTGTCCCTTAACGCTACACCTATAATCTTCCGTTCCATTGCTCGCCGAGTCGACCTCATTTCAAGTTGAACCTTTTAGCAAGCCTCCAAGTTTCTGCCCCGTAGGTGAGTAGCAGAAAGATGCAGCTGTTATACCCTTCCCTCTTTAGGCACAATGGTTGGCTTTCATTCAGTATCTGAGAATGCCTCGCGAATGCACTCAACCCCATTCTCACCTTATAATTTTTCCCTCCCTCATGATTTGGATCCGGGGTCACTACTTGGCCTAAGTAAATAAATTCACTTACCACTTCCATTCTCTCGCCACCTATTTCAAACCGCATTGCTCTTCCGAGGCTATTGAACATTACATTAGTTTTCTGCATATTAATTTTCAGGCCCACGATTCTACTCCGCTTGTCCAGTTGTTCTTAGCAACGTAGAAACTTAGCACCACATTTATGCAGTCCAAACTATTACTCTATCCTAACGTTGCTTTTAATAGTTTGAGTGCGTTTACATCCATCAGCGTGTTTATATATGTATAAGTGTAAGTTTGTCATTATATTTGTATTTCTAGACTGTATTTTATGGCATTTTTTGCCACTTATTTATGTGCGTAGTTTGTGCACAAATTTATGTGTGCACAGTTATGTAAGTACGTTTATTATTATATGTTAATACAAGGATTTGTAACCCCACCCAGTAGCGGCATCACCGGCCAACAGTATGACTAAAAAAGAAGGGCCCATCTCCCCGCGAGGGGGACTCGAGTAAATGCGTCGCATAGGGGGTGGGGTATTGCGTTAACGTTTAGTGTTTGGGGAGTTCGTGGTAGTGAATGCGTTGTATCAGCAGCTTGTTGACGTAGTTTGAATGAGTCAAAGATATAAGGCGCCTTCGTAGCCTTTCATTCTGTGTCGCTTTTGTGGCGCAGTGGGAAGAGCACCATGTACCTCACGTTCCGCCCACAGGTAGTGAATGCGTTGTATCAGCAGCTTCTTGACGTGGTTTGAATGAGTCAAGGATATAAGGCGCGTTCGTAGCCTTCCACTCTGTGTCCGCTTTGTGGCGCAGTGGGTTGAGCACCATGTACCTTGCGTTCCGCCCGCAGGGTCGTGGGATCGAAACCAGGCGCCGGTAAGTGTTATTTTGTTATATAGTGTAGGAGGAGGGGTGCGGACCTGTTGTTGAGAGCGAGGAGGGTAGCCTGATGCGGGAGAGGAGGAGTAGGGGAGAGGGCGCACCTCGAACGGCTGTTGCGGACGCCGAGGCACACCGACAACGCCGGGTGACATCGTGAGTCAAACAAATGCTCTGTATTTAATAAAAAATGCCTGTGCCGGTATGGCAACATTTTTCTGCTTACATTGGGAATTGTAATATTGCCGTTTGATCTATTACCCATGGAAAAAGCAAAATCACAGCCCTGGAATTTGTATGCTCCTGCTGATGCATAAGAATAGGGGTAGACAAAACCACTCAGTTAAGCATACGCATATTGCTCGTTTTTCATGTCCTCCGGAAATGCGTGAAAGATATGCAAGAAATGTTTATGCTGAAGAAGTATCTTTTTATATTCGCTACCGGTATCTGAAACGACAGTTCATCATCATCTTCAAGGTACAGCAGTTTCTTCTCGTTTGTTTACGTAGATTCAAGTCCCGTTTGTTACTTATTCAAACGATGCACATGACGCTCTAGTTTTCTCAGTACGTGGGATTATAAAAATTAAAGTAGATGGGATGTGTAATGTATGCAAGCCCTGTGGCTAGCTTTACGAAAGACCGGATCTTTTCCTGTATTATCCTTTCGGAAAAGAGCCCGGACGATAACTGAGCGCCTCAGTTGCTTGCTTCCGTATAATCCCCCAAAAGAACTTTTACAGAAGAATTACAAGAAAGTTTTTTTTAAAGCCCGCACTTTTCGCTAATCTTCTATAGTGAGACATTCGCCGTGTGTCCTCCATCGCCGTGCGATGTTGTTATTCCATCGCCGCATGAGTGTCGCAGGTGTAACAGCGCATTCACGGCTGAACACAGATCTGAGAGAGAGGGAGAGGTAGAGAGAAAACATTTTATTGAGCTCTATGTGGCTTAGGGGGAGGCTATGCCCGCTTGCTTGCTCCGGGTGGCGAAATAGGCAGCTCTTGTGACCAAGGAGGTTTGTACCTCTAGGTATGAACCCCAAGCGACTCCACCCCAGGCTAATCACGTGAAATTAGGTCGAAGGAATCTTTAGGACACCCCAGAAGATATCGGTAAGGGTGATAACTGAGTGGTTGTTTGTTTGGAAAGTTGCTCCAGAGATGGGCACACACCCATGGGGGGGATTGGCTAAGGCATTGTGTACCTAATCCCTCAGTATTCCACCTATATTATTTCCGGTGCCAACGTTAGAAAACAGCCTTGCATAAAAATGAACGAAGTCAATATACATCTCGTCTACCAAAACTAATAGACAATGTTTCAATATTGGCCCACATTGTGACATGGTGTTTTGATCCTTCCGCAAAGCAAGAATTATCGCGTACCCTAGCATTAACAAAAAGCAACATTATGAGAAAAATTACCGTATTCTAAATGCTGAAAGCGCATAGCAAAAGATGTCACAAACGATAAAACGGTAAACAAGACACATTTCGTAAGATGTAACAAGGCTCCAACATGCAAGGTCAAGAGGGGAAAAAAGAACCTTTATAAACGTTTTCCCCACACGCCCTTTTCCCAGGTTAAGTCAGGTACGGTGAACTGACCGCTGTGATCTCATCCAATAGAAAAATTATATCGCTGTCGTAGAAGAACAAGGAAATTGAAATAGGTTCTAAAAACTCGCGGCGTAGCCTCATTTTCCCCATGGCCAGTTTCCAGCAGCACGAATGCTGCTGTTATTACAGCGAAAGAAAACAACGAAAATTCATGTTTAGCGACGGTCCATCGTACACGGGAAAAACAACAACAACAATTACGCAGGGTAATTTCATTTCCTCTGACCAGGTCACCTCGGGTGTTCATGTCAATATTCATGAGCGCCACGACGCAGCCAAACACGCAAAAAAAAACTCAATCAAGCCGTCAAGCGGGGAAACTACGGCCACCGCCGATCTAGCCTGTTGCCAGGGCAAATACTAGCGCCAATGGGATACATCGATATTGGGACACGTGGCTAACCGCCGAAGGCACGCGGCCAACAAGTCGATATGAGCAGAAGAGGGATGGCTAATATCGGACAAGTAACTTGTAGCTTAATTATTAGCCGTAATGGCAAGGCGAAAATTTCGTTGGGGACTGTTGTTTGGGCTGGTTCACTTCGTTTGCGCTGGCCGGCCAGTTTAAGTTGATGGATCTCTGGAATAATTGTTTTATGTTCGTATCCTGATTAAAGAAGTATCATGTGCGGGGCTGTTCCACTGCAAAGTACCTCATCCTTATGACTGTGCGACCACTCTTGAGAAAATAAATGCTATTGATCAAATATTTGACCCGGATAATATATAAGGTTGTCGAAAGAAAATAAAAAGGCAGTGTTACAATGATCGTATTTGGGCACAATTACTAAGGCAGTTGTACAATGTATGCTAGGTGAGCAAGCTATGTACCCAGGAATGCCCGTGAACGTTCTACGACGGTGGTCTCTGTATTTTAACATACTTAAAATTCAGTGGCCTTAGAGCACTTAGCTCCCTACATCTGCAGCGGTTCGTTACCCAGTATCTGGTTAATACGTGGAACTACAAAACAAATTAAAGCGGATCCACTCAATGGGAAAGCGTTCGGAAGTGCAGAGCAGTGATTAGCCATAATTGGCTGCAACGCCGTTATCCGGTCACTGCTGCCACCCAATGCATTTCCGATTTCCCGCCTTCGCAGTGCTTCCGCGCCCCCTGCCTGAAACTGCGCCAGCGGGATTTTGGTTCTTTTTTCGCCAGCTTTAATTTCGTATGCTGGAGCTGTTTTGCGTCATTTCGAACACGCAATTTTTTTTATTGAGCAGCTGGTGCCTTTCTGCGTCATTTCGAACGCGACATCTTTTTGTTCCGCGGTTGGAGCCTTTCTGCGGCATTTCTCATGCGTCATTCTTTCTTGCGTGCCTGGAGCCTTTCTGCGGCATTTCGAACACGCTATTTCTTCCTTACGCGGCCGTTTTCTTCAGTTACTATCGTGAGAACCAACCCAACGAGCGTTCGTTACAAAATCAACGGGGGGGGGCTGCCGGTTATATGCACAGGTGGTGCCTGAAATGTACTTGTAGTTTTCTTTCCACTAAAGAGATGTATGACAACAGCCAGCGGTTCACGAGGTTTTAGTGGTTAGGACTATTTAAACCGCGTGGTTTTCGAAGCCTCAGCGTGAATCGGGTCCGTTATCTCTCTGCGTCGCCTGATTCCGACAGTCGCATCGACAGTTAGCGAGCTAATACAATAAGGTGAGCCCATGAACTGCTCTGCACTTAATAAACGCTATTAGAAATTTTCCATTCCCATAAA
This sequence comes from Haemaphysalis longicornis, assembly GCF_048455015.1. Lineage (NCBI taxonomy): Eukaryota > Metazoa > Arthropoda > Arachnida > Ixodida > Ixodidae > Haemaphysalis > Haemaphysalis longicornis. Next base: position 77,316,049 of record NW_027526361.1, on the reverse strand, counting down.
ATGTCTAAGGCCGCACGAAACCTAGCGGAAGTTTTCTTTCTTGATAATAAACCTGCACTTTCTAGCGTGTAGCGACCGTTACCCCAATGCGGAATGACATGGCATTCTGGTGCAAAAATGTTCAGCCCGGAACAGCTGAAAAGCGCACTTGAAATCTTAAGCCGTACCGGACTGCTACAGTTCATTTGTGACCCTTTGCAATTCCGTGTCATGTATACCTGGAAAAGCGCTGCGGTAACCCGCAGCGCTTTCCTTTTTTTTAGTGCCCGCAGGAGAAATTCAACACATGCAAAGTCCGACAAAAAATAAAAGCAACTACTTCGGTACTCAAGTTAATTTACAAAAAAAAAAAGGAATGGTGTGGGAGAGCGGGGGAATTCGCTCCTCCCAAGCGACAAGAGCTGAACACGCCATCTTTCAATCGTAGGGTCGTAAATAAATTAAAGGGGTCCTGAAATACCATCCGCCGATGCATGGATGTACATGCACCCAAATAAAGCAATGTATTTACAATCTCCTCCCGCAAGAATTTTGTTAAAGCGATGAGTAATAGCTGAGAAATCGTAAATCAAAAACAGCGCATTATCGTCGCTCCGAGTTTCCTCCTCCTTTCGACTTACTCTCCGCTGTTGACGGCGCGTAAGCCTTGCCTCCCATGATGCTGCGCTCCGCAGCGGTGACGTACTTCCGCTATTGCGTTGCTCAGACCGTCGTCTGCTACGGGCAAGCTTTGTTGACACCATGAATCCCGCACGCACTCCGCTCAAGGCTGGAAAAGCGAACAAAAAATCTGGCCGCATGTATGCGACGGCCTGGCCTTGCCCTTTCGCGGTGTACGTTGCTGGCGGCACATGACTTTTTATCGGCGGCGAACTCGCACCCGCACGGGGAGGGTCGTGCGCTCGTTCCCTTGATGCACCGCGCACTGTTTATCCAAAAAGCACCGTATCAGATGTGGCCCCGCTGGTGCCGGGTCTTATTTTGCGGCGGTGGTAATTCCTGCCGGCGCAATGTGAAAAAGATATTTTGAACCGATACAGAACCCGTGCACAAAACGCTTCAATCATGTGACCAGTTCAGCTTGGGGCGACGCGTGGTGGAGAGCGGCAACGTTGGCAAAACATTCTCCGCCGCGGCTCTGAGCTTTCGAGCGCTGGAGCGAGCGCCATTTCTTTGACAATCTCAAACATCGGTTGCCTTGGCAACAAGGCACAAACCGCTCCAGAAGTCAGTTACGGTTCCGTGATCCCGGTTCAGCTTGGGGCCCCACCTCGCGACATGTGGGCACTGCAGGCGTACCACCCACTCCTATTGGGAAGTGCGAGATGCGTTTGGCATTACAGGAGGCGATGGTGTGTGTGTTGTGGACGCCTTTGTTTCGCGATGAAATGCGACGTTGTGCTTCTGCGGGTGGATAGTTCTTCCCATGGTCTGGATAATCTTTCTCGAGCGCGTACGACTCAACCTCGCATGGGGTATGTGCAGTGTGTGTGGCTAAAAGCCATCGGCTTGTGCTCCAGAGTTAAGTGACTTGCTGTTCGTCCCCGCAAACCGCGCGCGAGGTGAGTACCGAATTTACGACGGGCAGGAGGCAACCCATCCTCTGTCAATCGTGGTTCAGACTTTCAACGCATGTTGTGACGTTGTATTCGTTAGAAACGCATCTCTGGATTGTTTTGAAGCTGAATAAAATGTATGCGTCAAACCCGGGCATTCGGCTCAGGGCGTTCTCTGCGATTGCACGAAAGAAGTGCCATGGGGCTTGAACGCTTTCTTTATGGAACGTACTCAGGTAAGAGAATATCCATGTCGTGTTATGGCCGTGTTGCATTCAATACAAACGGTTAAGCGTTTGTTTTACACTTGTTTCGTTTGTCGTAAAATGCCCAAGCACTCCGGCACTCCGCTGGCAGATCAGCCGGCGAGCCGACGCTGAGCAGACGACTCATCTCTTTGCCGGAAGTGCGTGAAAAAGCCGCCCAATAGCAGGATGTCTAGCTCATGACGAACATCTGGGAATCGATGATGTAGACATGTGAAGATGGCGGCGTCCAAAAACACGAAGGAAAGGGTGAGAAAAAAACGACAAACTTTGCAACAAAAGTGTGAGCTTTCCGCTGCGCGTAAAAGAGTAATACTTGGCACAGAGGACGTTGACGACCCAATCTAACGGTTGCGCTAGTTCATTTAGTGTGCTCAAAATGCCTTTCAGGGCCCCTTTAAGTTAGGTTAATGAGTACCTACCTAGTTAAACAACGCTGCAGTGCTACTACCCAAATTGGTTTCTTTGTTTACCTGCTTGGTCTCAGTTTGGTCTCAGTTTACCTGCAGACGGAGTTATGTGATGACACACCTCAAATTCCGCAATTCGAAACGTTTGTACTCTCCAAGTGATGCACAAATGAATTCCCGACACTGGGCTAGGTTTCTCACAAAGGGTCCAGAATGTGACCTGCAAAGGAGACCTTTATTGCGTCATTTTCTCCAGGACAACAAACATGTGGCGCGCTAGCGACGCCGAAAGAAGGATGCACAAATAAACTGCTTAGTCAACATTTCCTGGTTGAGAAGGAATATTTCTTACGTAGGCATCACTTGGAGTTTATGCGGGTAACAAAAAAGGCCAAACTACAAACCAAGTGATACAAACTGACCATGTGGAGGTCTAACACTGCATATCAGGTAAACCACATAGTTGAGATCATACAGTGTGCGCAAGCTTCCCGTGTTGAGATCAACGGGTAGTTCGCACACGACGAGTTTAGATCACAGCTTTTTACGTCTTTCTTGATGATTGTAGCCATACTCGGCAGTTTTCAGCTGCGCCGATTAATAGCGCAGGATACTATTTTGGACCCGTGTCAGAATTATTGACGCCGTCATCACTCCAGAACCTAACGACCCAGGCTCACAATAAAGTGGAAGCTTGTTCAATGTTGCTATGTACGAGCAGCGACGACGTCAAACAAGAGTCGGTGGGAGAACAGTCGCCCTTTAAATTCAACTGGTACGAGTTGGCAAGTTCTCTTGCTTAAGTTTTAACATCCGTGGCGTTACTGGCGCACATCTTATACCAAGGCTTCAGGGACTCAATGATTACATTGCGCATGACCCACGATGATGGCGACTTTATTCACTGCAACAAAAAGGAGGATTGAACGGTCACTAAAATTGCAAAATGGGACAGTGTTGCGCCGTTTCCTCGAGTGGGTGACCCAATTCTCCAAGGGCATCCTGCGAGCGTGCATTTAGCCGTATCGAGGAAATCAGGACAAGTAGATTTTCAAGGCGTGAGCCAGCTAGCTCACTTTTAATAAGAAATTTTTAACTCATTTTTTGTGTTTGCGTTCGTTTACGTGCAACACTGTAGTGTATATGGCCAACATTTAGAAAAACCAAAACAAAAAGACAAGGGACGGCCGAGCGCATGTGTAGAAGGGGACCTCAAGATTGGCCTTCAGCCGGCGGTAGTATTGGTTGTGGTGGTGTTGCTACATACGAACGCGAGGACACAAAAATCGACGAACGCCCGCGCAGCTCCCCTGCCGTGGTTTGAACCGTGGCGACACCGACCGGAGCGGGGAGAAACTATAATGGCAAACTGTTCGCATGGCGACGCAGTGAAACATCCCCCTCGCGATGGGCACGATCAAATGCAGAGCATTTCCGGGAGCGCACGACGTTAAGTAGTTTGCGTTACGTTAATGTTGTTGCACTTGTGGCAACTGCTGACGAGAGAGCTCTCGTCAGCAGTAATTTGAATGAGTCAAGGATATAAGGCCCGTTCGTAGCCTCCCATTCTGTGTCGGCTTTGTGACGCAGTGGGTAGAGCACCATGTACATTGCGTTCCGCCCGCAGGGTCGAGGGATCGAAACCAGGCGCCGGATAGTATTTTTTTTTATATAGTGTAGGGGGAGGGGTGCAGACTATGACTACGGATGCATACGGACGTCAATGCGGGTGACATCGTGAGTTACTGAAATGTTCTGCATTTAAAAGCTATAACACATCCCTTGGAGCGTGTTTGATACGATACGAAGCACATACACTCCCGCAATAGCGTAAAAGTCACCACCGGCTGGTAGAGTGTTCCGGATTGGTGAAATCATCCTGCGAAAAATACTAGTCTCTTTGCCCGAACCTCGACGCAGTCTCAGCGTACATAGAGGCACTCTTGGACGAAACAGGTATGCGCGTAGCGGCAAGCAGAAAACAGGCAACCGAGAGGTTGTTACCGGAGCTTTGAGCCCAAAGCCTGCGATCGGTAGACGCGAGATGACGGCCCCAGGAACATGGACCACGTAATCGGGACATTCAAAGTTGCCGCTAATGCAAGCGCGAGCATGTGACAACCATTTTGGGAAAACCATTCTCGCTTTTTAAAGCTAAGCTTTGTACAGCTAGGTTTCCGCGCATTTTTTGTGTACGCCAGCAAGGAAGCCTTGCGACAAAGGGAACTTCATCGCGAATGCTGCGCAGGAAACACGGCTGTAACTTTCGTTTTATAAAAACTTTGCAACAAGAATTATAGTGGGAGTTGGCCACTAAGGTGACTCAATTGTTGCTAAGAGTTTTGTTTACTAGTCATAGTTACAAAGCCCAGAGTAAATTTGTGAACGTTACAGGATGGCTGCTGTCTACCGGAGGAGTGGAGGTACTTAAAACATTAGTAGACCTTGTTTCATCGAAATGTTCCAAACAAAAGTTACATAAAAATTTAGAGCCATTTGTACTCTACCTTTTCGCAGAGTTTCATTTAATCGTCATGAGTTGTCGGTTGACGGTAACTGAGGTCGTACCTGTGTTCAAAAATTCTAGATCGCCTGCGCCAAGCCACTTCGTTCTTCATCTACCTTCACAGACTTTAATGGCTGAAGGGGCTACCTACACTGAAAAATTCTATCTGTCTGTCTGTCTGTCTGTCTGTCTGTCTGTCTGTCTGTCTGTCTGTCTGTCTGTCTGTCTGTCTGTCTGTCTGTCTGTCTATCTATCTATCTATCTATCTATCTATCTATCTATCTATCTATCTATCTATCTATCTATCTTGGTCTGTCTGTATGTCTGTCTGTCTGTCTGTCTGTCTGTCTGTCTGTCCGTCCGTCCGTCTGTCTCTTCGTGTCTGCGGTCAGAAGGTTGAACCATGCACTGCCAAAAGAGGATGGAATGTGTGAAAAAATATATACATTTAGGGTAAACTTTTTTCTACTCCCGCCACTGGTAACGTGCTTGACACGTGCCAGCTTTGTTTCGCTAAAATAAAACATTAGGCATATTTAAAGGAAAAACAGAACTTCATCACTAACCTTTTATAAATAAAAATAGACTATGTGGGCTTGGTTTTTGAATAGCATATTGTACGCGTTAAAGACGCTACCAGAAGTGAGAATCAATCCATAGAAAAACAGAGCAATATTTAAATGAGTTCTGACAGGGAGGATGTTAAGCCCTCCACCCCGTGCGAGTTATCTTTGTTGTAAAACGCTTGGCGCTGGTTGGTGCTCTTAGACCGCTCCAGCAGTTGTCGTTGGTCCGAGGTTTCGGAGCTTGTCAGCGGCTCCCCACTGTCGATAGAACAGGTTTAGGTTAGCGGTAAGAGTAGGCATTCGTTGTCAGTGCCATACCAAGTGGCAGATGGTGCCAGCAACAAGGCAGAACCAAGAACTAAATATGGATCGCTCGACCTTGAGCTCTGTAGCGTTCCAAGCTCACGAGTATCAAAGAGTCCCAATAGATGGCGTTCGAGCAGTGCGAACAAGGTAGGGCAAATAAGTAGAATAACACAGGCAAGTCTGTTGGTGGCAGCCGGCGTCCTGATATAGAGGGAGCCCTCTAATCATCTTCATCATTATTATCACCATAATCATGGAGAATAAAAATAGCAAAATTGCATCCCATTTTTCAGGGGGGGAGAGGAAGTGGAGGATAAAAGCGTGAGGGGTGGTAGGGGGAGAAAGGAAAGGTTTATACGAGACTGTAGCGGCAGAAGACAAGTGTCTTAATTTCCGCGACATTTGCTGCGAGGGAAGGTGATACGCGGTGAACTTTTTTTTAGTTTTCGAATAGTTGGCACAACGTTATTTTAGCGTAGTTTTAGGGGTTCTTTTTTTTTCAAGGAAAATGCTTGTGCAACGTTCACAGTAGCCCTCACGGCCCCAAATGTTGAATGATATAAACAAACATGTTGATGTACTGTACAGCCATGGGTACTAGAGGAACCGTTTTGTTTCTTTAAGAGACCCCAAAGCAACTATATTTATTTACGCTCTAAGCGGACAAACAGAAGGATTTAGGATCGTGACAAGATATGTACTCGCCATCTTTTCGGGCTACGGCGCTCCGCAGAAGCAAGATCTCAGAAAATATTTCCAAGGCACGCCTGTAGCCGTGAGATAGCGAGCGGAAATAGCAGCTGCCATTTTTGATGAAAGGGGAAGAAAGCATTCCAGAAAATCAAAAGTTGGAGTATAGAAAGAAATATAAACTGCGGCGTATCATCCGACTTGCAGCGCAAAAATAGCTCCTTCCACATCTTCGCTCTATTTTTCCAGATTTTCAGCACGCGCCTAACATATTTGCACGCAGAGGGATGCGATTTTTCAACGAAATGGCATTGCGCAGCGGAGAGCATGTTTTTTAATTTATTTCGTAGGTTCCTGATGGGAAGCGCAACCAACGCCGCAGTTCAAGCTTATATTTACTGTTATTATCGACTGGTTAAAGCAGCATTTTAAGCTGACTGTTTATTGAAACCTATTTCTGAGTCATTTCAAACGCCTCGAAAGGCTGCGTGGGGAGGATAAGCACATAGGTGATGCTCTGGAAAATAAATCTTTGTATTTTTCACTGTCCTACCCGGCAGCTTCATCAATGCGCCTACAGCTTGGTGGTGGATGTCAAAGGAAGCGTTAGGCACCACGTCTTACACAGCGTAAAATAGTTGCACATCGCTCATACAGCGTAATGGTGCACAGGCAGCACGAAGAAAACTCTACAAACGTTTCAGTAGGCTAGGTAACATGGCGGACTAGATAGTGTGGTGGCCCACTCGTCCTTCACAGCACCACCATCTAAAACTCTTTGTGCAGCTTTAGGCGGTAGCAAACACACCTCCAACGCAACGCCATTCATGAATTGAATAACTGAGTATTTTTATTTTCTTCGACAATAGATCGTTGGTTTGATCCTTTGATTACTTTTGTATATGCTTATTTTTTATCGCAAATGTATTCCTTTCATGCAGCTGGGCAAGTATCGATCGCCACCGAACCCTTTTCGCTTCCCAGGTAAGGTGAGTAATCTGGATGCGTTTCCTCCCCGGCTTTGTCAATTTTAATTATCCGGCTACGCCGCCTCTTTTTTTGGGGTGGCATTATTAAGAACAATTGTGCTCATCCGGCTTACAATATTCTTTCCGAACTGTTACAGCCAGCCACACTTGGATAAACGCTTAAACAATCCGCCCCGGCGGATAAAATGTGGGGCCCTCTTACAGTGAGCAACAAGTTCTGCCTAGCCGCTACTACTCCTCTGACGCTTAACGACGCGACAAGCGACGTGGCACCTTCAGGCGCGCCCTGGCTCGGAAGAAAAAGGACGCTCGCACCCGTTTTAATTATCCCGTCGGCACTAATAGACAGGCAGCGACAGCCGCTGTAGAAGCGACGCTACTGCGGCTACCGGCGTAAGGTAATTGTATTCCTGGAGTGGGCGATGGGGGCATGCGGAAGGCAGGCGTTAACTCCGCCATTTGGCCGCCGGCAGTCCCGCATGCAAAACCGCTCTTCGCACTAGCACGAGTCCTCGGTCAGCTCCCACTCTGGTCTTGCGTAGAGAAACTTGAACTCAAGCCTTACACGTCCAGCGCGTTGAGTCAACTCGAGATGTCGTTTCAGTTTACTGCCCTAGTGAGCTTCAATTTCAGGACGCCCACGCTATGTTCCCTGTTGGAAACAGTTATTTCTCTTTTATTCGTTGAAAAAATGGAGTTATCTAGCAGGCATCAAAACAGTTGGTATCAACCGGTCCAGATCGGCGTCCAGTGTACACCCTGCGGGCTTAAATGAACATGTATGCCTGCCAATGCGCGAGAATAAAATCTAGCAGTGAGCAAAAATATGATCTGCAATACACAATACTTGCTATCACCAGAGCAAGTTTAATAAAGTGTTTAGTTTTTTTTTTATCCTTCGGGACACCTTGAGCAAATCCGCGGGGAAGACGTGCTAACTGAAGAGCTCGAATTTAACGCTGTGTCCATGAAACTTGCTCGTACTTGCATCATTTAGACGCATATTTGCCATCCCTATGTGGGTATTTGATTCGCTATACTGACCGTACCGAGTTCACGTAATGCTCTGCGGAGAAGTGCTATGGTAAGTCTTTACGCTTGATGCTGTTGCCTCGACATTTTTCTATTTTCATCCGCTCTTTGTGTCTTCACAATCCGCAACCCAAAGGTTGTCATGTTTCGCTATCATCTTTGTACGCAGAACATGATAAGTGTCTAAAGAGGCAAAATTTGACAAGGTGAACATCTAGTATGTTACACAGGAAGATGAAGTACTAGAAGCTGGGGTTCCACGCACTGGAGTAGAGATTTAGTAGCGAGGCGTAGTGCAGCGGAGGGTAGCAACTAAGGCTAGCCCAAAGGGAATGCGGAGCGGGCTCTAAAATCTGGGGCATAGATGTTTTTTTTTTTCACGAACCTCAAAAGAACTGCGAAAAACATTTTTGCCCGACGGGAGCTCCGCATTAAAGAAGATTATAAGGCAACTCCGCTTGAATGCAACGTATGAGATGTGTCTTGTCAACGCCTGCTGTACCGCACCCACTCCACATGGGGAAACGGAATTAAAGGTGGCAGAGTAGCTGCAATCTTTAGGAAGGCACTGATCAAGACCATCAGTTATTATTTTACTTTTCTCATAACATGTATTCTCATCATAGACATGAAGATGCCTGTGAGAATTGAGTCGGCACCCATGGAGGGAATGAGCGCTCGGTAGTGAGCGCCGTTCATGGTATACCGCTCGCAATATTATGAAGCAATACAGCTTTTCTTTCAAAAATACCTCCGATCAGCCCAAGGCATCTAGAGATACAAAATACGGTCATATTTGCTCTCTACAAGAACGTGTAATTTCAAGAACCGTTCTGGAAGCTACTGAAAAGCTAAGTGTTCTTATGGCAATGACAATGCTCACCCTGCCAAACAGATTTAGTATATTCCCGCGAGCAGGTTGTTGTTCACCGTGGCAGCCATATCGCGAAATTATTTCCTACGTAGCACCTTTATTGGTTCTTAAAGGGTGACCTTATTATTGATCAAGACGAGTGCCTGATTGTGAAGTTCACGCACGTTGTTGGGCTAGTTTCAGGCACCAACCTTCGCTTGTCTCGAAATCAAAAAAGCATGTGTCAGGCGCGTATCAGCCGAAAAAACTGTCTGTTTTCCTCCAAATATACATACCCTCTTCATGTTTTTCAGAAAAGTGTGAAATGCAGCCAAGGAGCTAGTAGAGGTTTTCAATGAGCAAGGCACATTAACGATGCACCATCGTCGTACTACGAAGGAGGGACATCACTGGTTCTGCACCACGCCCATATGCTTCTCTTGCATTTCCAGGAGCTACGGACTGTAGTGTTACCGCCCGTCAACCATAATTTTGAGACTACATAGCTCTTTTATGATTTCGGTTTCCTCTGAATGTCGAAGTGAAAAGCGCATTTATGAGGCAATCCATCAGCCGACTCAATGCCAGAATTTCCCCATCCCCAACAACGACAAAGAAACGTTTGTTTGGGTTCGACGTTCAGTCTTGAACCCACCACGTGTGAAGTGGTGCGGGATGAGTCACAAAAGTGTTATAAATATTTATCTGGTTGTCATTTTTCCCACCTCAACATGTAGGCTGAACTTAACGTGGCGCACGAAGATGATCGTAAGATTCATAAATTTTGCGCCAGGCATACATTCCTGATCTGGCAAGCTGTTCGAAACTCTGAAGCACTCCATTTGTTTCCATCCCTCTCGGAGCGCACTTTCCGGCTTCAGTCATACGTCAGCAAAAACTGCAAACCGCAAACAGCTGTTGCAGCCAATATTCCTACAGTTTCTGTTTTCTTTTTTGCGCTCTTTGTGTAATATTATTCCACTTACTGTGCACGTGAGTTTCGTCATACGCCTCCTTGTGAGGCAAAAATGGTTATGTTTCTTTAGGGTATCCCGGATAGTTCGAATTTACGAGGTGACCTTTCTAAGTGACGTCACAATCTTTCAAAAAGTCGTCCCCGTTGAGCCTTTTCGTACAATCATGTCAAGACAAAAAATACCGGGTCTTCCACAATATCGCACACCCCTAGGATACAAGGCATCGTTAACTAGGCTCAAGGCCCGGGCCCCTTTGCGGGGAAAGTGATCCCGAAAGTAAGTCCTGTCGACGTCATAGGCATGTTCTTTTTATCTAGGAGCTGAATGACGAGGCCGCTGTATGCGCCCGCACCAAAAATAGAATCGTTTTTTTTCTTAGTCTTGAGATCCTTCGGGGGACAAAACATTTCGGTTCACCAGGAAAGCCACGCGCAAAGCCAGGAAAGCTTAATTAACTTGTTTACACACACTTTTGTAATTTACTATAGAATAGACTAGAATCGTTTATTACAATACTTAGCATTTAATAACTATCTTTTATAAACCGTACCATAAACATGTATTTCTCATCCTGAGTGGCTATGTGATGTAACAACAAGGCCAAGAAAAACGATGGTGCCTGATATATTCCATCGCTGCGCACATGAAAAGACACTGTTGGGATAGGACTAGGGCATTTTTCACGGTGCCTAATTCGACGTGAGTGGTGTTGTCAGGGGTCTAGATAGTTTGCTCTGCGGAAAGGCCTGCGAGCGAACGACGCACACTCCATTCTTGCGTTGGTGGGTGCTTGTAGTTGCTGGAGCGAGTAACGTGTATATAGACCTGTTTACATACACATATAAGTAAAACTTGAGTGACAAATCGGCGTCACTTTATCGGGAAGAAGACATGCATGCGAAGTTATTATGTACTCATAATGTGTAGCTCCCCTTTATCAGTACCGACGCTATCGGAGAAGCATCGCGATAGGAAAACGTGCTGCCTTCGCTACAACCCATACAGTATTTTTTGTTTTGACCAGCGAGAGACGTCCTAAATTGTCTTAACAAATCCTCTGGCCCTTTTTCCTCGTACACTCCATTTATAGCTCCGACAAGAAGTATACGTAGGGTAAAGTTACACGCTGGCACAAAAAGGCGAAAAGCACATGCCGGGGCAGAAAGGATTGGCGTCGGAGAATGACACAAAACAGCAGCCACTAACGCAGACGACATGTTTACGCTCTCACGTGTCCGAAGAAGGCGAAGTGTCATTATGGTGCCAGTGACGGAACAGACGTGCTACAAGCGCTTCTTCGTGTGCATCGGGTATCCAGATACATCGACTCGCGTAGACCCGAGGCATCTTTACTCTCAACGCTTCTGCGCAGCAGCAACCTTCACTACCATGGCATCCCCTTATCGGCTTACTCCTTCGAGCGCGTAGAGCTTGATTGATCTAGAGACCCGCAAAAAATATTTCGGAATAATCATCTGTAGAAATCTTTCCTAGCGTGTGTTAGTGTGAAAATCATTTTTATGTCGATAGAAGAAAGCCCAAGGGCTGCCACCCGCAAGCTCGCCCTCACCAGCTTTCCCTGACGGCGCACACTTTGCCATGCCTGCACGAACATTCCCACTTCACAGTGTGCTTGCTGAACAGTGTTCCTTCATGCAAGCGTACCGTGTCTCCTTGCCAGTGTACCTGCGGTATTGCGTACAAAGAGGTGAGTGGGAAAAAAATCCCGTAAGTTGGAAAAAAAGTCTTGACGGTTGATGAAGAACAAATGGCGTTCTGCCGGCTTTACCCGGGGCTGTCAGTCGGCGTCGTTCCTTTTTTTGCGTAATTAAAAACCACGTCCGTGTACCACTAAGGGAACAGGCATCATCGGGAGCATCCTGGTGACCGATGTCCGTCCGGGCTCTTGTAAGCTGGCCCGTGCGCGGTCAAGTGACGTTTCGTACTACTTACAACGCCACGATTGCGCGCCGTGGTTTCCCTACCTGACCGCACCCGTAAAACACGGGCAACAATGAGGGAGCATGTTTTGCCTATCCAAATTTTCACACGCCAGGAGTGCCTCTTCAGTAGCTGGAGTCAATCAATGACATCTGGCGATAATCATTCGTTCGCTGCCTAGGCATTATTTGGTCACTTCCACAGAAATATGTTCGCCCGTTTATAACGTATGGTTCCATGCGCCCCCCAAAATTAAATTGGCCGTTTGGATTTTTACTGGATAGTTTTCTTTGATATTTTCTGCGAAATGAAAGCTGGGGCAAAATATTCTGTGAACAATAAATACCCAGGAGTGCAAAGCTGCCAAAATGCAATTCAAAAGGTCCATTTGCAATGACAGACGAGAAAGTATAAACTCGTGCCAGGTACTGCGCTCTGTACTTTCAGTACGTAAAATTAAGGGGTCACACAAGTTGCGATCTTTTTGGGCGGTCTGGCAGAGGACAAGAAATGAAATGAATAGCTATTCCTCTAGTATGGTAGTTGACGTGTCTCGTGCTGGAAACATATAGCGAAAGGTCGGCGAGGAGAAATATCAGCATGTACTCGTAAGGAATTTCGCGGGAAAATAAAACTGCGAAAGTTTTAGGTATCGTTACAACAGTACTGTACACTGCGGTGAAGGAATAAAGATAGCTGAAGCTTCCTGTTGGGATCTACAAAACGGGTAGCTTAGAATAGAAACACCTATGTCCGCAAATACAGAGTACAGGTACGACGCGTTGAAACAGCCTCAGTAACTGACAGCAAATTTTTAAACAACCTCAGTAACTGTCAAATAAACTAAAAACCACCGTTGTCGGCCTCAAATGACCGCTAGGCTTGCTAACAACATATTGTTACCTGGTGGCAGAGGTGATGACGTGAGCCATGGTAGGATGATGAACGATCTATTTACACACGAGTTATGTGCAAGGTGGCCATGGGTGAGACCAAGTCAGACAACGTGTCCTACTCAGCTTCGTCGTCGTCGCAGATACTGGTGCGCGTCGCTACGCGCCAGTGTCGTCTTTCTCGTCTTTGATGGCGCAACAACCCCCTCCTCGAAGGCGACCATCCCGGTCGAGGCCGCGAAAGCATGATGATCTTGGTGAAGACGAACGATGTGGTGAGACTGCACAATGAAGAAGCTTTTGCTATCACGGGTGTAAGTGGTGGGTTTGGTGAGCACTGTCCCGCAGCAGCGACGTCCGCAAAGCAACGACGAACCGGTGATGGCTTGTAACCACATCGGACCACAGGGCTGGGAACATGGCGTCGTTGTCTCGTCACATGTCGTCGCGTCTTGATCGGCTGCTTACGGGTTGGGGACACGGGGCGGGGGACTTGGTCGAATGCTGGTTGGTCGCTGTGGGCTGTGGGTAGCCGACGCGGTTCACGCACCCTCGATGATTGCACTGATTCTGAAGGCGCGAAGCTGGGCCAAGGACGGAGATGTACCCGCACACCCCATCAAATGTTACGTGGTGGCAGAAGTGATGAGGTGAGCCATGGTAGGATGATGAACGATCTATCTACACACGATCTATGTACAAGGTGGCCATGGGTAAGACCAAGCCAGGCAACGTATTGTTGTGGTTGTTGTTGTTGTTGTTCCTTGATATTATTGGCGCATACCCAATCAGGGGATCGGCCAAACATCAGTCGTTAATTCGAATGAGATTCAAAGAGAATTAGAAAATTAGAATGATTCAAATAAAATTAGAAAAATGTGGAAGATTTGTTTTTCTTGTGTTGGAGGAATTGAGTTTGGAATTTGGTCAATATTGAAACAAATAAAAGGAAATAAATAAATAATTAATTAAATAAAGAAAACTAAGAAGAGGAATAAGAAGAAGAAGAAAGAGGAGGAGGAGGGAGAGGAGGAGGAAAATAATAAAAATATTCTGAAATGGATGCTTTTGGAGGGCTCAGGTGAGGAGCCAGAATAAGATGCGAATTAGGTTGTCAATCTTTTGGAATTTTCTATGAGGCGCAGAAGAGCAGAACAAACATCCCGGCGGCAATATCCCGTTTCTGAAGCCCCAAATGATAAAAGAGCCGGCACTGATAATACCAACCCCAGGCGATGAAGCGGCACTTCAAGGAGCTGACGTCTGAGGCTTGAAAATCGTCGACATGACAAAAGGAAATGGTCGACAGACTCTTCTTCATTACAGTAACTGCACATGGCAGTCTGCGCCAGACGAGACCTGTGGAGGTATCTGTTAAACTGGTGCCCCACCCAGCTTCGTCATCATCGCAGATGCTGGTGCGCGTCGCTACGCGCCAGTGTCGTCTGCCTCGTGTTTGATGGCGTAACAATATCATAGAATGAAGCGAGAACTGCATTTTTCGCGCAGCAGCAAAGCTGTATTTGGCACGGCTTTTCTGTTCCTGTGTAGTAAATTGTGGCTTCAGTTCGCGCCTGACGGCTCGGAAAACTGCTCTTCTCCTAAAAATCAGTGAGTGATCATTACCATGATCGTCATCATGTGTCTGTCCACTGCAGGACGAAGGCCTCTCCCGTATTCCTTCGGCGGTTCTTTTGTTGCGAAGTCGTTGTGCCTTATTTGCCACCACATCTTTATGCCATCCTTCAATCGAGCTAATAGACTTCCCTTTATGTCTAGTCCCGTCTCTTATTAGCCAACCTGTTGCCCTGTTATAGCCGCGCATAAGCTTCCATTCAGATTTTTAATGCGCAAAATGATTAGCAAAAAGAAGAATCAGGGTGGTTGTATATTTTATGACAGTGGAGTGTTATTTTTCGGGAACTAATTACACAAAGTTCTGCTTCACGCATAGTTTTTGTCTTCAAACACTTCATCCTCGGGGTATATGCATGAACGTGTGGGATGCTATGAAAATGAAAGATATATTTCTTATTCGTTGAGGCTGCACGGCAACTTACAGGTGCCCCAACACTCATTTTTTTTTGTTTGACGGGCACTGGACGCTGGGGTGCAGCGATTGGAAGTGGGCTATTGGAGTAACTGCGTGTACTAAAGGCACTACGTGTAATGCGGAATGCAGGATTAAAAAACACACGACCCTCGACAATGCGCCAGTACAAGCTAGCTTCAAATATTATCCCCATAAAGATTTTACGGGACGAAAACATCGACTAACAATGTGGCGAAACAGGAAGAAACACAAATGAAGATGGAAAGTGCGCTTTGTGACATTCACTACGGTCCCCCACAGGCTTAGCTGGAGCATCAGATTCCACTTTAGCGTTGAATATCTCACAAATATATTCGAAAAACTGTTCAAACCAATTCGGAGGACCTAAGTTCCCCCTTAAACTTCAGAGAAATGCAGAAGTTGTGTCGAAATTATCTTACATTAAACCCGGAGGAGACAATGAGTGGGTGGCGATGACTTAATGGCGATGGCACGGGTAATAAAGTGGCATACCTTGATCAATGCACGACAGTCGTTTATCCCTGAATGAATTCAATATTTTGGGCGTCCACGGAAAGGCCGATTTGACCAGAGCGTCGGAAGTTGTCTTCTTCGCTGAAAAAAGGCTAGGCCTTGATCATAGCGCGTGTACTTTTGCCTGCAAAGTTTGAAAAAACACCTGCCTCGGCCAGCACTACTGCACAAGCACAGCATTTGCCTCTTTTGCGTAGACAGAAAAAGATTAGCAGAGTTGATTGATTACCCGCCGCGGTGGCTCAGTGGCTAATGCGTTGCGCTGCTGAGCACGAGGTCGCGGGTTCGATTCCCGGCCGCGGCGGCCGCTTTTCTGATGGAGGCGAAAAGCAAAAACGTCCGTGTGTACGAGATTTCGGCGCACGTTAAAGATCCCCAGGTGGTCAAAATTATTCTGGAGCCCTTCACTACGGCGCGCCTCATCGCATACGCTGCGTCGGCGCGTTAAACCCTACAATCAATCAATTAAGTTGATTGATTATCATGCTTAACGCGCTGACGCTACACAGGTGAAAAGGCACGCCAGTGTAGGTCTCCGAATCAGTTTTGACCACCTGGGGATCTTTAACTTGTGCCGAAATCTCGAGCGCACGTGCGTTTTCACTTTTCGGCTCCATCGCAGAAGAGGCTGCCTCGGCCGGGAAGATTGGCTGAGAAAGTGTAAGCTACACACGTTTTGTTAGCGTGCATTTTATCACATTATTTTTTTTTCTTCTGGAAACATGAGATTTTCAAGCGAAATACAAAATTAAGATAAATTTCCTCAAAAACGGAGGGTAATAAGGCTGCTTCGTTTACTTATAACTAAGGCAAATATTGCGAAACCAGTTTGAGTGAAGGACGAGAAGGCAACAGTTCTGTGTACTGTCCTTTTTCACTTTGTGCTGTTGTTGCGGAGTTGGTATTGGTTTATGATTTATGCATGAATTAGCCACTGCTTGAGACTGTTAAAAGCAAATGTTACAGTTCTGAGGTAGGACCGAAACAAAACTAAATGAGGAGGTGGTTATGGCAATATTAAAACATTATACCATAAAAAAGCTAAAGTTGAAAAGTAGGCTAATAAACTACGATGGGTGGCCACAAAAGTTTTATCGGCCGGCGGAACATTTATATACCATTCTGTTTTATATTCATCTTCTATGTCTCCCTTTTTTCGGGTGGAGGTCGGCTATGTGCCGATCTTTACGGTTCTAAACATATTCCTTCCCAACCCCACATACATTATAAGTAGTAGCATAGAACGTATTCATCACATTGTTCATGCTTCTAAATTTATGGAGGAGATAAAGCAGGTATCCTCTAAAAGGCACGATAAGGTGCATAGCAAACTCATATTCTCGACCAAAGGGAGCTTTCCACGGTGCAGTTCGTTTAAATGCAGCTGAAACTGGGCGCAGATCCCGGACATATTTGGAACTGTCGCGACTGAAAAGCGAGATTGTAATCGGTGTAACCTTTTGTAAGAGATGATGGCTCATTTAGGCACATATCAAAACTTCCACGTTGCAGGCAAAACAAGTGAGAAGGGGGGGTGAAGGAGTATGAACAATTAATTTTTTTTCAGCCCTGATTTTATTTAAGCAAAACAATGTTTTCTTCCTTTTTTTTAAGATTTTAGTACCCCATAAGCCCCCAAACAAAAAATAGAGCTGGAAGTGCAAGTAATTACAGAATAATAATGAGGTAATTAATTAGGATATCTGCCAATTAAAATTTTCTGTCCAGAAGAGACATCACTTTAGCATATTTTTTAGAACTATATGACTACATGAACCTACAAACAAAAAATGAGCTTCCTAATGCACGTATTTAATAATTACAAACTTGGGAATGAAACTCGAAGGACCGTTTTTTTCAGCCTCAATGTCGTAATTTCGTCTTCACCGGAGCTTTTTTATCTTTGTAGCGCGGAGCTCCACTAAAGTGAAACAACAGGGATGTCCATCGCAATAGACATCAATGAAGAATAATTCCCCAGAAGAGTGCCCGTTTTGATTTCGTTCTCCATGCGCTCCAGGAACTTTTATGTGATGGCGTCAACTGACACCACCAGTACGCAAAGCGTAATTATTAACCAATATTATCAGAAATATTGAAGAATATTATGCCAAAAGAAATATTCTTCTTGCAATGGCGTACCAACAATAATATCATTAAGATATGTGCTTGCGTCATATTTGTAAGGCCTTTCGAATGGTGGGAGTTTCACGCGCCGAAGCGGCTATTAGGCGCGCCATAGTAAAGAAATATGATTAACTTGGACCAATAGGTAAACCTTAACGTGGTCCTTAATCACCACCCTTGGTTGTATACCTCAATAGCTCCACGAGAGAAATGGCAGCCGCAGCAGAGATTGAGCTTGCGTTCTTGTGCTGAGCAGCCCTACTCCTTGACACCGAGCCCCCGCGGCAGCATTTTAGGCTACGTAGCTCAGTAAGATGGCAAGTTGGGCGAGTTGGTTCAGATTAAGATTAACGGTAAAAACAGCGCAATGAACACATGGACACGAAGGACTACATTGGGCTACGTAGCTCAGGGCAACGTAGTGGTGGACTGTAATAAGGTGCGACCATTATTTCCCTATTGTAGAAGTACCGTGCCACTTAAAAGCGATTACCAATGGAAATAAAAAGCGACCACTAAACTATCCACGCCCACCAATCCCGCACCAAGACCTACACATCTGCACTTACTTCCGCTCCTGGTTCGTTTTGTTTTGCTTTTTCTTATCCACCTTCCTATTTTTGCAGCTGTTTCTACTTGCACAAGAAAAAAAAAACCGCAAGGCACGCAGCCGCTACGGTCGCTTATTTTACTTTCATCGTCTGGGCCCAAGCACGAACAAAATGAAAAAAAAACGACACCGAAAAGAACTCCCGAAACAGAAACATGCATACCAGTAAAAACGTAAAGTGCTCGCGTCACTTTTGCTGACGTTGGTCACCTCTAACGAAGCGTAGCCAAGAGTGCCTTTTAATTGGAACTAACTGAGCTTGGCCAGCTGAGGAGCCACGCGGGGGTAGTCTAAACAGCAACGCAGCCTCATTTTCTCGTAATTGCATCTTCCGTGACACCTCTTCGTGGTCACTTGTTGAAGCATAGCTTTTGACTAGCGCAATTCAGCACAAATAAACAAAACCGGGCGTGTGTGTTTCATTTGTATTTATGCGCCGGCCAGGTGCAGTTTGGATTTCCTTTTTTGTGAGGAAACGTAATCACGCGAGGGAACAAAATTTTATTTTTTTAGGGTATTTTTTGCATAAGTACTGCCGGAACTTCCAGGTGGATAAAAACGATACGATAGGATAGAATACCCGCCCGGCTCAAAGAAAAAAAAAGTTGTCTGCGAATGGGTACATTCCTACTTACGCATGCCACAGCTCATTGGGCTCCTCAGATTTCGCTCGTCACTGACATCGATAGGATCACTACCCACTTAGTAAGATTACTGACCCACTCTTTATACAAGGCAGTGGCGTGGTAACTTTCCGCTCGCTTGAGTGAGAAGGCGGTTTGATTACTGAACTTCCTTCTCGACCATTACTGTTTCTCACGATAGGCAACGCCGGACGAGTGTAAGGGGATTACGCGCCGCTGTTCTTATGGAGAAGCCAAATCACTGCTCTTGATAACACACCACTGCTCACCTCGAGAATAGCGGTTTACCTCCTTCATTGTCCCAGTCCTCAGATGGTACAACGACGTATTCATACACTCCCATGCGCTACTCGGCTATGCAGAATAAGCAACTGATCACAGTATTGAATTCCCAGCAAACAGTCATTTTCGAAACCGGCACTTGCAATTGTCTCGGCTGAACCAGACAAGATGAATGTTCAGCTGTTTGCAACAGGCGTCTACGAAACATATAATCACGAGTATATCTAAACATACCTTATTATAATGCGAACACGAAAGCAGTAGACTGCCATTTCCGGGCGTGCCCTTTGGCTATCGTGACTATATTTTTCCTTTCGCGTCTTTTTGTTTCCGCGTAACCGATGCTCGTGTGCCCGATGGTGGCACGGTGCGGTACGTACTGTCGCAGGTTTCAGCGGAAGATCCATGATGGTGTTACCGCTGCACGGTCAGGACAGCGACTAAGACCGACATTTTGTGGAAACCTGATGTGTTTCTCACCTACTGGCAGCTTCTGTAATGAAAATTCTCAAAGTACGCCGACTCCACCAGGAGTCTGCAACCCGCGTTTCTCGGTGGCAGACCACAGCATAACCACTAGGTCCAGCGGTAGCCAGGCTGAACCATGGAGCCAGCCCCCAGCGGCGTCTGGAATACGGACTCGTCTCGCATCCTGAAGGCCCGAGGTTTGTTGACCCCGAAGTTTATAATTTACCAAAGTGCCCGTTCCGCATAATTGCCTTAATCTGTTTTCAGGACCTTTCCTGGGGATGTTGGAGCAAAGTTGATCATGCTTTCACTTACGTTCTTCTTCAAATCTTCAGCCATTTTGCGTGTCAGTCGTCGGACATTATCTGTGCCACCTCCTGGACGCGTATACGCCTGATTTCTGACCAGCTGAGTTAAAACTATTTTGAAAAAAAAAGGCAGTGTATGTAACGCAAGCTAGTGTTCGCTCCTGGAGTTGCAGCTCAAGAGATAGCGGGAAAAACGCCCGTGGCCTAGGTGAACTAGACGTCGTGGAAAGGCATAAAGCTCAGCCGAAGGGAAATACGGGGAAAGTCAAAGTGGTGCCCCATTCTGGACGAGCGCTGGTGCTGCACAAGTCGATAACCATTTCCGGTGTCTGGGAAGATGGAAGAAGCGCCCAACATGATGCGCACCCAGCGTCCCGAAGGCACTTCATTCGCGGCTTCAATGGCCGCGAAGTATGTGGCATCTGCTTGCTGTTTAGGGTAGTGGGGGGAAAGGGCGGAGGAAGGTTGGAAATTCGAAACAAATAACTCTCAAAGTTATGTTTGAAATACTGCGTCGAGGATGCAACAGCTCGCGAAGCCACACTGCATTTTTAATACCTGCTATCATATATTCGCTTTCACGCGGCCCTCACTCTCACATTAAAGTTTCACGACATATAGCAGGAAATTCCCCATGATGCAACAAAAACAAAGAAGTTGATGGGGCGGCGGTTCTTCGTTGTAACGTACTCTTTACTGTTACAGTAAGTATTCAGATACCGTTATTAAATATTGTAGCCATTTTGCAATTATTTCTTTCTTACAGACCAACTCTTACTCTCTTGGATAAAATAGGTTCCTCTATACGCGAAGATAAGTGTGCATCTTTCCTTCGTTTACAATTGCCGGAGCACTTGTCTAAAATGGGGAATGTCAACAACTACGCAACAGAATGTGAAGGGATGGGCTGCGGAAGAAAAATTTGTATACTTACATCTTCAGACAACTCCTCAGTGGACCTTGACCCCGTATGCACTGGCCTGGCCAGAACATCTTCTCAACAAGGCAAAATTTGGCACTGGTGGGGCCCAGCCTGCGATTTGAGTCAAAAGTTCGGACTGGGCTGTGCCATAAGGCAGTGCGAGTCTGGCCATCCGCCGACTGCTTACGTGAACCTTGCCGGTATTTGCCGCGTTTAAGAATAGTAAAACTAAACATGTCGCCATATAGGGACCCTGCAGCTGGACCGGTGGCGCCACCACTCGGCGCTCCAATCTTTAGTGGAGTGAGCCAGAGCATTGGACTACGCAGCCTTCCGTGGTTTTTGCCGTGTTTGAATGTTGTCGTGGTGGTGTGAGCGGATATGTGCAGTGAAACGAAGTATAGAAACATGTGTTGGGCTTTTAGATGCAATGACGGCTACGTAAACTTGTCGGACGCTTCTAATGTTAGGTTTGGGCAACAATGACGTAAGCGCTTTTTGCAATGAGCTACGGTTGGTTCCACCCGATCTGAGTACGAATAAAACTAATATTATTAGTATTACTTTGTTCTTAAATGCAGAAACGCCTTTTCGACGCTTCTAAAGTAGAGAATGGGGTACATTGACATGAGCGATTTTTGTAGCGCTCGGCGCCCGGCTTCGTGCGATCTGATTAGTAATAAAAGTATTAATATTAGCATTAATTTCTACCATTTTACACTTTTTTCACTGGTTTCAATGACTACACTTTCCTCACCAGCCTGAACGGTGGGGTACCTCGATACGTGGAAACGTCGCGGCAGTTTATGCTTGCTTTCTGTAACCGTGACCTTCGCGCTTTCGCTTTTGGTGAGTGACAGCAAGGACGTAGCCAGAGTAGGGTTGGGGGGTTCAAAGCTCCTGCGAATTTTTTTCTAGGCAGCGCGCACGCAGGACTTACCCTTACCATAACTCAAAACCACCTACTAAAAAATTCTGGCTACGGCTGTGAGTAACAGTAAGGGAGCCTGAGAGCCGAAGCGGAGTTCCCACGTTTGTAGGGGTCATTTTATCAACACCCAAAGTTGTTCAACCACCGAACAGCCCAAGCTACAAACCACCCCTCCTCCCCTCTCCATTTTACCTGCTGCGTGGATTAAAGGCTGGCACCGGTAGCTAAAAGGTGTGGCATTGGGGTATTTTTAAAGGTTAAGTATTTTTTTCTAACACATAAAAAAATCGTGTATTGCCTTGTGAAGAAACCAAAAACGCGCGACTAGTTGCCTCAAATAGGGGTGCATCAGCCCGAGCCCTCCCGTACAGACGCATCTCCGACATGCCGGAAGGAGATAGCATTTGGAGAGGAATGCATGGTAGTGAAAATTTAAACACTAAATCGTCCAGCCCTCCGATTGGCGACGAAGGTGATTGAACGTTCAGCTTTCTTCTTGCGAAATAGAATGGGAACGGGTCAAAGTGAAAGACGCTTCGATCAAGAGACCAAACTGTGTTCTCGTCAAATTTAAAGCTCGACTAGACAAAGTTGAAATCCAGAAAGCAACCAAGAAAACCTGCCCGATAAAGCTTTGCGATAAACCATCATCGTCGTTAGGCGGAGGAGTGCATGATTTTTCAAGCTTAAGTGGCAGCTTTTGGACGACGACCGCGGAATCCAGTTGCGAAACTGAGGGCAGGTTTTTGGCAGCCTCCTGTCTCTCGCCTGTCACCCACGCAGGAATTTTTTGAAAAACCATACACCAACTAGCCAGCAACCATTGCTAGTCATGCAAAGCAATGCTTTTCCACGACAAGCAATAACGTTTTACTATAGTGCGGTGTTTATTCTCCGGCTTCATAACGCAAGAGACCGAGGTTATATTCCTGCCCCGGGACGCGTTTCTTCTTTCACTTCACCCACGATCATTTATCATCACCGTCAGAGAAAGTTGGCTTTCATGCAGGGGAGTTCATGTACAACTGCATCAGTGAGTACAATAAAGTTTCGCTTTAAAAGAAGCAGGAAGCCTGAAGCGCTGTCAATAGGCTGCTCAGTGTCATTGTCCTCTTTAGAAGTCTTATCCATATCCAGGTTACAAAAACACAAACCGGAGGTCGATCACCGGAAACCGGATTAGTGTCCACAAAACTTAGCTGAGACGTGCTTCGCGGTTCATCTGCTATCTGCAGCGAGGGCAGTGACGCGGGTGAAAGCGGGGTGCGACGATTTGGCAGAAGCCCCTGCAATAAGCCGCTTGGAGAGACATACAAGAAAGCCATACGAAGAATAGCCGATGCAATCATGAACCGGAACGGTGGCCAGCCTCCGATTCCAAACCCTTGAGTGGCGACGACGTGCTCGGGACGATAAGAGGACTGAGCATTGAACGGACAATTGGCTCGGGATGGAGCACTGAGACCGCCGATGGAGCAAGCGTATCCCGAGTCTGTACCAGTCGCGGTGTGCTCTTCCGTGTCGCAGTTACAAAGAGTAGATTACGCGCTGTATTAGTCTCTGGTTGCTGTTTCATATTAAGGAATAACAAGCCAGATTTGAGGTGGTCTGCCATTAGTGGCATTGTGCAGCATACGTACCCTTAAAAAGTACGTGCGTATTGCTGCACGCGCGAGCTGCGTAAGTGCTTTATTTTGTTAGCTGAAGTAACGCACCTGGGTTTCTATGCAAGGGCAGAACAGTTCTTTATTTATAAAGAAGCAATTATACCCTAAACCAAAAGCTGCTAAACAAGTATGTTGCAATCATAACCCAATGAACAGTTTACACGTACGTTGAAATTACAGTAATACCTCGTTAACTCGAAGTAGTAAAAACCGGGAAATATTTCGAGATAAGCGGATGTTCGAAATAAGCAAAGTTGCGTGAATTGCCATGAAATATCGAGTTATTTGCACAAAAGGCGCTACTACTTAGCAGCTCTTAAACACCAGCTTTCAATCTTGCTTTTCATAAAGGTTTTAAAGAGAAAAACAACATACAGGAGACGTTCACGGGCTGGGTTTTGTAGCACTGCAATTTTACTTTGCAGAAAAGAACTGCGTAACGCTGGTCTGCTTTGCGGCCGCACTCGGGCCTATAGTAAGAACTCCTCTAGCAGCTTGACGGAGTTGACACATTGCATTAGCCGATCTTCCCCGCCGCTGCACTCAACCTTATTTCGCAGCAAGCGCAGCAAACTCCCCGTTTCGGCATATGTCGGCACCTCTCAAGGAGGTTCGTCATCATCGCCCCCGTCTTCGCCGTCCTTTTGTGGCTATTTCAACGATTTCGGCGTCTGTAAGTTCTCCTGTCCCGCGCACATCCTGCGCTACCTCTGCGCATGTCTCTACCGTCCCATGACGCAACACGTAGTCGATATGCCTCTAGGCTCAGACTTCACGTTTAAGGAAAACATCGGCTTTGTGATATTCGCGGCTAAACGTGAAAGAAATCGAGGGGCTTATGCGGGGCAGCATCGTGCGAATCTTGTGAAAAGGCACGCGGCGGCGAAATTTTTGTTCCCCTCTTTCAAGATTTCGAGATATCCGCAGTTTGACCCAAAAATACTTCGAAATAAACGGCACCAAATACATAGGACGTATAGGAAATGGTTCGGTGCCGCGGAAAATTTCGACTTAGCCGATTTTTCGAGATATCCGAGTTCGACTTAACGAGGTATTACTGTATACCTCAATGTAAAGTTTACAACTACGGCCGTATAACAAAATGAGGAAAAACACTACGGGGTTTAGTAATCAGCTCGCAAGACAAATGCGGCTGAATGACGCAGTACAGTAATCGTCGAAGCTAATGCACACAAACTAATGCACGCAATTCCCTTCCGCCTTGCCGGAAGAAACTGTGTAGTGAGAGTGCAGTATCCACTTATCAGCATTCGCACCCATGGATCCTGTGGAAACGGGATGGTCATTGCGAAATTTGACGTCGTAAGGCCCCCAAGAAGGCGTATTGCGGAGTTATGCCGATTACATGTAAACGACCGCTTGCTGCCACCTATATTTTCGCGCCTACGTACTTCACCCAGGAGCGTTCCTTCGAGGGACCAAGCTAACAACCACAAGTATTCGTGTCTCTGTAGGGATGCATGGCTCTACTCCGACTGAGTACAGTGCCAGAAAAGGCGATTTACTATTGCTACGCCATCATCATCATCACCAGCCTATGTACGCCCACTGAGGGCCAAAGGCCCCTCCCATTATTCTCCAATTACCCCGGTCCTGTGCTAACGTGGACAAATTTGTCCCCGCAAACTTCTTGATCTCATCCGCCCATCTAACTTTCTGCCACCCCCTGCAGCGCTTGCCTTCTCTAGGGATCCACTCTGTTACCCTGAATGACCAACGGTTATCTTGCCTTCGCATTGCATGCCCTGCCCACGTCCATTTCTCCTTCTTAATTTCTACTAATATGTCCTTAACACGCGTTTTTTCCCTGACCCACTCCGCTCTCTTCTTGCCCCTTAACGTTAAACCTATTATGTTTCGTTCCATTGCGCGCTGAGTCGTCCGCAATTTACCGTTACCCCCGACGTTGACTCTGAGTGCTGCCGAGCCTCACTATCTTCGAGAAGTTGCAAGTGCTTCAAAATGCAGAACCGAGCCCCAAGTACTGGAAAGGGGAACCATTTTTGGCTTATAAAGACAAGAGCTGACATGAGGCGGTCTCGATGAGACTACGGCTACAAGCCTGTCGCCGTGTTTATCCCGGGGATTTTCGTTCGGAAGCCTTAACCGTTCAGTGTGAATTAGTAAGCACACCGCTGCTTTTGCGTACGTTCTGCCCCATTAATTCGCGTGCGATAGATTTGGATTTCTGAGAGTTCATAAAGAGGATAGTTGCAGAAAACAAATACAATAAATTGCCTTGCTTTGCAAAGTTATGCACTTAACAATAGCGCTATGCATGTCTTCTTTGTTTAGCTGGAAACGGCACAGTGGAGCCCCCTGCCGGGAAGAGTCTCTCGTCTATCAGCTTAAGCCACGCGGATTCGACATATAAAGCCGCGCAGAATAATGGTTGGTTTCCTCAGAAATGCTCCGTCATTTTTGTGGCTTACAGCTTTTCAAGGCAGTTTGACATGAGCCCGGAAATACTCATATGGCGGTCATAACAATGTCACAGCCTAATTGCGATACCCGTAAAATTGCAAGACGGAATACAGCCGTTCTACGTAGTTATAATTATAAGCAAGGAAACCTCAGGTCGTAAAGGTGGAGGCGAAGGAAGTTATGGTTTTTTCCGTCACTTTCTGCATCGCCATAAGCATAACAACACTTCGAGATTAAGACTTGGTTTCAGAGCGTGAAGACATTTTTTTATTTTATATGTTATCGAAACAAAAATAAAAATGCTGGCTTCCGCATCGTGCTGTTACATACTTTTGTGGCTATGACCCCAGCACGAGCGTGTTCGGGCAAAGTAGATTGTGAACTTCGAAAGAACCCCTCGATTATACACAGCAGGAAATGGCTATAACCCCGGGTTACTAAAATTAGCATTTTTATTGACGATTTCGACTTTACGCCGTTTTCGAGCAGAAAAAAAACCTAATAGACAGGCCCTCCTTTATTCATGGCCGGTTTGGTACTACAGCCTGCCTATCTCAGCCTAGCGATCTATTGCGAGTTTTTTCAACATCCAGATTCAATTGTGGGAACATGAGCTGTTCAGTTTATTTCGTTTTCTGAAATCAGGATTTAAGATATGTATTTATAGTCCAGTAGCCATCGCCACATCTGTACAAACATCTGGCGGCCCTGACTGTTGAACGTGCAAATGAAACTCCCATTGCATCAGCATTTAAATTAATAAAATGTGCTCCCATGCACTTGCACTCTGTACCCTGCATATACCAGAGAAGGTGTTTCCTGTGGCCGGTTGTTACACGTATGCTACTCCCTAATTGGTTCAACACAGTCGGTTTTGTTATAGGTAAAGTGGTTCTAGTATATTCTTTCGTCATCGCTCATCATAAGCTGCCTGCTTCTCGGAAGTGCGTATAACGCGTGGCTTCCCCATTTCGAAATAATGTGGGGTCGAAGTTTGCCACTTCCACGTTGAAGCACCTCCACCCGACCCACTCCCGCCACTCCTCGCCGTTATTACGTGATCTCTGCTTCACGCGGTAGCTCGCTGTGCGTCCGCTCCGCTTCGAGAAAGATAAACTAAGCTCCACTCTCTCCTCTTAGTGCTAACTAGTCTACAACGTAGCTTTTCCAAGCACGCGGATCACGTTTTTAAGGAAGAGTTTCCTACGAACACATGACCTCTTTCGGCTCGCTATATGACGATTCGCTTAAAAAACTGGTCGGAATTTTTCGCCCAAAGTGTACAGGCACATTCATTTGCGCCACTTACGGAGTGCCTGGACATTGATAGGAAAAAGTGCGTGTCTGATAGACCAGCAGGCTTTGCTCCATGGGTGCACCTCTAGCTTACGGCGTCTGTAATTGCGTGCTCTTCTCCTATTAAGGTACGAACAATGAGAGCAGTCAAAAAATTATTCTGTGAAGGTCGTAAGGAAAAAGATGGGTACCTCACAGACACCCTTACTTAAATGTCCATACCTACAGCTGCCATTTTACTGGCAGTTCAAAAACCTTCAGCGTAACTAAGCCCTCGGGCTACGGATGACTGAATTAGGAAAACCTTAAAGAAACGCTGAAGAGCTTCTGTCGCGCACAAGTGTAACGAGTGAATGCAAAGTCTTAGCTTCATTATTTATGTGTGCCCAACTTTGTGCCTGTGTATACGGCCCATGCATCTTTACCGCGAAAGCACATGCATCTATTCCCGCTGAAAACGTGTCTACAATACGAAAGCATCCATTGAATTCTTCGCTGCCGCACAGCTATGTCATAATGCGCACAATTAACCGTCTCTTACGGATTTCTTCATTGAATTTGGCGTACAACAAGTGTTTTATGGTTTTCCCTATAGAGCATGCCTGAACGTTCAAATTTGTGCGCTTTAACGTGACCGCGTGGCGCGAATGATCCGGTGTGGCAACAGGGCGTCTTTTACCGGTTCTCAACGATGCGCAATTGAAAAACTAAGCTCTAAAGTATTTGGTATGTCACAGTACCGGACTACATGATGGTTTCCATAAGGGGTCCGAATGAAGGACGGGGCACCCTAAAGAATCTCACAAAGTCGGCTGCAATACAAAAGGGCTAACATATGAGGCAACCAATACAGAATCAAGATATGTAAAATGGGTGGTTATACGCAGATAAAGAACTTTCAGCTGCTTTTTTTTTTCTCACCGCATCACGTTGCTTTTTCCATGCGCAGATTTGGAAATGAAATGCATCACTTGATAGACCTTTCTTAAAAGCGTATCTGTGTTACCCCAACCGTACCTGTTTCCATGATAAAGAGCGAAAATCTGTTTTATTGCTAGTACACATTGCGATGCAGCCGAGGACGACACAGACTTTTTCAAGAAACAAAACATTATTGGAGCGAACTTGTGCTCCGTAAGAACTCAATGAATGCAGAAACGGCGAAGTAGCACTACACAAAATGACGTGCAGAGACGAGTGTCGGCGAATAAAATGCTGCGGCTTTTCTCCTGCGAGTATTTATCTTTCCGTGCTCTACTTTCTAGAACAGTCAAATTACATCGAGAACGACGAAGGGCATTCTAGTCATGTGACAGAAGGGCGCAACACTCTTGTTATCAAATAAGATAGCGAGTGCGCCATACAAAAGAAAGAGAGGGAAACGCACGCTTCGCATTGACCATAGATAAGACAGTCAGGCGCGGCCAGACACTGGCAACCAAACACATAAGGAAACAAAAACACACTGAATCGTGTTCACGGCAATATAGTCCCTCACTGTAGGGCCATTGAACTTATAACATCCTTGCAATATTTGTTGGGTTTTACATTGCCTAATCGTAGCCTAATCACACCAGAAAATCTCTGTATGTGACAGTGTTTTAGTTACCATGATACAGCCCTAAGGTGTGATTTTTTTTAGGACCAATGTGTATTTTATGCAATTAGTTAACCTTTTCTTGCGTGATTTTTTAGGTACTAAACGGAGAACAGATGAAGTGACTAGAAGGAGCAAAATATGCCAGGCTGTGAAGTAAACGCCTTGTGGGTGGGTGACCAAAAAACCCCTAAATATGGAAAAATCAGTGATCTTGCAATACAGTAAACATGCAGGTGGGGTAATGCCACACTTTCTGCCTTGACGCACACCTGCTGTGTTCAGCTCCGTCGAAAAAAAGTGGTTACCTTTGACAAAAACCTTTATTGACCCCGGGATACATTCAACGCACGCCCAGCTCGCACATATGCACGCACTGATTTTCCGTCGCTTTACTCCACTCATTTTCGTCTCCATCTAGTTCGATTAGAAGCAAATGGCATTCGAGATATTTCTTACTACAGAATAGAGCTAGTGTCATTGATAGCTTGAAAAAAGGCGCAGAATTTCAGACACAAATGAAGGCTCATGAGGGAACTCAGCGCGGCAAAGTTAGCACCGGCTGAACCAGAGGGATGAAGCATAGCTCAAGGGCATCGAACCCAAGTTGCGGCTTTTCAGTCTCCCACTACTGGATTTTGGAAGGTGCTTGCACCGCGTTTTTATCCTCGATTGCTCGTGGACATTCTTCTTCATATGACACAAACAAGCCCACGAAGGGACGAAAACACCCTACGACATTCACTCCCCGACGTTTAAAAGCATACATACACGCAACCAATACCCAGGCACGTGGCGAGAGACGTGCGCTTTCTGTGCGAGTGCAACAAAGCTGCTCGTGTACGTAAGCACTCGGGAAAGCATAGCGGTGCATGCATTGAAATGACGCATGAAGGCGACAACCACTGCCAAGGCACTCCTATTGAAGCCCGACTCGTTCCTTATCACACTCGTACAGACAGCGGAGTGTTGAGTGTTAAAGGGAGGTGGAAATGGGTTGAAGGGGCACGCTCGTTTTTTAATGAGCGCGCGCTTCGAAACAAGCCTTTAATTGCGGCATTTGGCGAGTAATCAGGATAATGGCGGCGCCTTCCCTAATGAGAACCGGCCAGAACCGTGTGCAGTTTTGCGAGCCAGCCCCGAGGTGCGAGCCAAGTGCGTTCACCTGGCAGCTGCATCTGTGACGTGTGAAAACTGGCCGCTCTGTTTACAGGCTCGCGAGGAATTTAAATAGCGGGCCGGTACGTTACAGAGGAGTTGATACACCCTGAATTTGAATTGCCGAAATAATCTCCACTCGAGAATGTTGACTTTACTCATTCTCTAAACGTACTGCACATGCGAAAAGGGAGGAACGAAGGGGTTCTACAAATCCATAATTTGTACTTATACCTATAATTTTATCTAAAGCACGGCCTGTTAAACGCCGTATTCTTGCCTTGACGTGCTTGAAACAAAATGATTTCAGCATTTTTTTTTTTCTGGCACTTCATCAATCTAGCTATATTTGTGTTTATGAGAGCAAACTAGATCCATTTCATTATGTCAAAAAGAGTTACATTGGTTCCCAGCATTTGCGAATACCTAGGCCACCTATGCTAAGTATATTCTGTATTCTCTATAAAAACCAATTATTACAACCACCAAGAAAATACGCTAGGGGAGAACTCCTCCATCGCTTAACAGCGTGGCAGTTAGAGACAAGAAAGCGCCGTGCACAAGAGTGCTCGCTTAAATGTTCCCATTTGTGGCTATATAGCTACTTATAATTAGTCCACCGCAACAAGGAAAACAACGTGTCACTGGACAAGCATTTCAATGACCGAACAAATAGATATGACAACTGCGAAGAAAGAGGTAGAAGTGATGCCTCTTTTACGAGCAAAGTGATTTAGCAAATCGTAATTTTTGGAGTCCACAGTTCAAAATACCAAGAAATTGCCGAACCTGCGCGCGTGAGCGTGAGCCTCGCTGTGGGCAGTTGACAAAACCAAAAAAAAAATTCCTCTCGCTCGAGCGTGCGTGGCTCGCCACGACCACCCAGAGAGAGAGAGAGAGAGAGAGAGAGAGAGTAAACTTTATTTGAAAATAGGAAGACGGGAATGTGGAAAGAGTTATGGGTGAAGTCCTATTTCCAGGACTCAGGTAGCAAAGGCTCCCAGCTTGGCTCTCTCTAGCAGCTCACGCTGTATCGAAAGGTCCGAGCTGGACAGTGCTAAATCCCAGGACGATCACCCAGGTTCCTTGCGGACGTTTGCATACCTACCCACTTAGGGAGGTTTTCCAAGAGTGGCCAAGAAAAAGCAGCATTAGCCGAATCGTGACAACACTTGCTCGGAACGAAGAAGGCTCCAGCGTTCGTCGTATTTGTGGCAATACTTGTTTGGAACGAGAAACACAGATCCTATCCTACACCCCTCCAAGGTGATGTCAAATAATTATCACTTCCAAAAAAATGAAAGAAGCTCCCACTTATACCAGCATTGATGGAGCAAATGTCGTGGCGGTAGCAGAGAAGAAGAAAATAGGCCGGAATCTCGGACTTAACTTTCGTGATGGTCGTGATCGCTGCGTACAGCTTCGCTACCTTCAAGTCTTGTGCGTTAGTGCAGCTTCCATTACTATTTTTGTATAGGAAACTTTGTTCGCCCTAGATGAGACACCGAGCATTTCTACCATTACCATGACCGATGCTTATAATAAATCGCTCGGCCAGTTTGTCTAATGTCATTCAAAGGAATACCCTTTTAATTGCTGCGCTTAGCGGTTTTGTTCGAACTGATCCACCGGCAGCAATTGAGATGTCCGCAAGCAATGGCGAGTGGTTTTCTGCAGGGCGCTTAAGTTACGTCAGTAGGGCAAAAGGGTGTAATTACTGGAAGTGATTTGCGTTGTTTACGCAACGAACAACAAAGCGAAGTGTCGGCGGCCCCTCCCGATATATTGTTTTAGGGGTAGGGGGCAAATTGTGCGACTATTGACAAGGCCTATTGTCAAACCAGAACAGCAGATTATTATTTTTCTCTTTTAATAGATGTACCAAGCGGTCGGCTTCATCGTCTGCACCACCAGGTCAAAGCACGACGTCATTGTTACCAGAGCCTGTAGTTCGGGTCAGTTTTTGCTGACTTAAATGCCGCATCAGAAGCACGGCTGCAGTACAGCAGAAATTTTGTAATTTTGCTTCGTTGGAAATCTCAAGCTACAGGTTCACTTGTGTATTGGCTGTATTTGCATTATGTGGTTATTTTGCAAAACACCAAAGGTTATTGCGGTGCATCTTTCGAGCAGTTGAGCGTCTCTCAAGGTTGCAAGGACACTGCATAGGTTTCATATGACGTTTGTGGAGTAGCTTTGTGGCCTTCAATAGGACTGGTGTTAATAAACAATAACACTTACGGGCGCACTAATAAATAAAGTGACCCTAACCTATATAGCTTATATTCGCGATATCGTTTAAATTTTCGGGTCATCATGTTTTCGCATTAAACAAACTTCCAATGCTTGATTGTTCCCTTACAGCATGGTAGATGTGAGCGAGTCCCTGGTGTTGTTATCCCTGTTGTTGTTACAGCAGCAAAGGTCGTATCGTACAGGGACCGGGCAAGCTGGACGGGTGGCGCCACCACTCGGCACTCCCCTCGTTAGTGGAATCAGCCGGTGCATAGGATTATGCAGCCTTCCGTTGTTTTTGACGTGTTTTATTCATTTATTTGAATGTTTATGGAGTGTTGTGAGCCCATATGTGCGGTAAAACGAAACTAGACAGATGTGTAGGGTTTTTAGACGCACTAACGGCTACGTGAACTTGTTGGACAGTTGAAAGTGGATATATGGACCGCATTAATATGAGCGCTGTTTGCAGCGGGATCAGCCCGATCTGAGTAGGAATAATATTATTAGTGTTAGTATTCATTTCTGCCACTTTAAATTATCTTCACTGGTGTCAATGACTATGGTTTCCACACAATTGGGATACCTCGATACGTGGGCTTTGAAGAGAAAGCCACTTACGTAGGAGTTCGACTATCGTGTTTCCGTGGAAACGTCGCGGCAGTGATACTTTCTGTAACCGTGAGCATTGAACCTTCGTTTTTTTTTTGAGTGACCGCACGGGAGCCGAAGAACCAAAGCGGAACTCCCGAGTTTGCGGTGGTCATATTATCAAGAGCCAAAATAATTTAACTACCCAGCAACGCAAGCTAAAAATCTTCCCTCTTCGCCTCCCCATTTCAGCACCTGTGAAATAATGGCTGGTACTAATAGGTAAATATTGTGGCAGAGTGTTAACGTCAAAGTGTTAATGGTTAAGCATTCTTTGCAAGTACCTTAAAAACGTGTAATGCCTTTTCAAGAGTCCAAAAACGCACAAGTAGTTGCATCAGGTGCATCAGCCCGAGTCCTCCGCCACAGACGCATTTCCGACACGCTGGAAGCAGTTATGATTTGGAGAGAGCTTCATTACGTGCAAAATAAACAGGAAAATCATCCAGCCCTCCATCTAACGATAGAACACGAAGCTTTCTTGGTGGAACGCGAAGATTTCTTCGGGCAAAATAAAATGGCTGAGGGTCAAAGTCAAAGATGTTGCAACCGAAATACCAGACTGCGTGCTGGTCGAATTCAAAACTCATCTAGTCAAACTCTAAATCCAGAAGGCAAGTCACGAAGAACCTTTGTGATAGGCTATCGTCGTCGTTGTACGGAGGAGTGCATGATTTTTCAAGCGTAGATGGCAGCTTATGGTAAAACGTGACCGCAGCATTCACTTGTGAAACTCAGGAGAGGGGTTTAACACCCCCCCTGTCTGTCATGCTTCAGCCACACAGTAATTGCTTTTTTGAAAAACCAATAACCAACAAGCCAGAAACCATTGTAATTCTTATTAAAGGCGTAAAGCAATGCCTTTCCACTACAAGAAGTAAAGTTTTACTTGTATATGCCGTATTTATTCTGTAAACGATTCCTGCTGGCTGTAGTAAATGCATTTCTGCGATAATAAACATGTTTCTACGGTAATTATTAGGTTATGTAGCGTTGTTTCTGTATAAAAATGTTGAAGGTAGTCCTAACTTCGTCTAATCGCCTTTCGCTCGTGCGTGACGCCGTTTCGTCATCAAATTCAAAGGCCAGCCCCGCAAAATTTTTGGATCGGCTGCACAGCGGCTTTGCAGTAGCATTTAGCTGCAATATATTCCTCGATACACCAAACTTTACGCAGGCATGAAAAATTTGCCCGAAGAAACGGACTTGCATTTCAAGCTTGAGTTCCAGCTTGGCGAATTGAACGTCGTCTGCTATTTGTAATTTCTGAGTATGGGTGTAAATCAGACACATGACATGCCTCGTAAAGGTCGCCTCTACCTTCAAGATTTATCAACCTGAAAAAGTTATTGGGTATGTCTACGCTTTGCAAGCCGCACCACAGCAGAACGACAGAAAGCCATGCACAACTACGCTACGCTGACCACCACCGACATTCCACTGACAAGTGATTAGCCACGGGCGGCGCTGTTCGCTGAAGCGGCGGTGGTGCCATACAACGGCCGCCCGGTCCCTATATAGCGCAACTCCACTCCCGCTGGAAAATGCCATGACAGCAGCTTTTGACATTGACGGAAGCTTCCGCTCTGTGGCCATGTCTTCGCTTGCAAAATGCAAGAAATCGTTCGTCAGGAAAAAATTAACCTTGCCCCCCCCCCTCCCCTCTGCCCCCTTCCTCCCTCTCTCTCTGAGGGCTGTCGCCCCAACCCGTCTTCCCACACGGCCAACGAAGCTTCACGCCCTGTGTTGGGGACTCGGCTGTCGGTATGGAAGGCAACTCCGGTCATTAGGAGCGCCTCGAACAGGAGATAAATTATGCAGAGAGGACGTGCGAGCCAGGCGACCGGGAAAAACTAATGACTTCCGTTTAAGCCCAGCGCAATCTTTTGGCTCCATCTTACCGTCTGCTCGCCGTTAGGCCAGATGAAAACCGACGCGCGCAGAGCACGTGTCACTCGCTTCCCTACATAGCGCCATGCCCTGTCTTTTTACGCCGCTGCTTAGACCCCAGCGTAGTCTGATGAGCCAGACACGGAGATCAAAATGGTCGACCAAAAACGGGAAATGAAACTTGCCAGTTTGCGGGCGCGTGTTCAGGTCCCCAGCCTCACTGTAGATGCTCTGCCCTCTTCTGTGCCGGCCTCACGGTTTCCCGCAAGCACAGCAACTTTGGCGGGGGGAATTCGAAAGAAGCGAAGTACACGGCCACATATGGAGCTCCCGGGCGATTTGCTTCTTTTTGTGTGACAGCTTCCACGTGAGCCCTACCAGGCCGAGATGTCAATCCCTACATTCCCTAGTTTCCTTTTCACCCTATATACATGTTGGAGGTTTGTCTCCGCAACCACATCCGTTTAGGAAATCCGGAATGCTGCCGGGACGTTTCCTGGCCCGCATGCGGGCTTCCTAAGCGCGTCGCCCAAGGATTACCTGCTTGACCGGGAACTGCCTTACCTCGATTGCCTTTTATCTAAGCGCGAACTTGTTATTTCACACGACCTAGTGCGAGAAATAAACTGCAATTAATAGACACTTTCTGTGACACTCGGTATACGATAACAACCAGCACGAAGTCACAGCTGAAGCGTACCTCGCCCTCATTATTTCACGTTGCCAATATAGAACCCTAATTAAGCCAAAGAAGGAAGTTTGGTTCGGCCTGTTTCATGTGGGGGGATTCTACAAGCATCGTAACAACAGAAATAGAGCGTTTTATTTCCGGTCGAGTTTCGCGGAAACACTAATGGCCCATTTGATTGTTCGATCCGGGACTTTTCCAACTACACCAGCCATTACCTCGATATCGCGCGCACAAAGATTTGCAACACCAATGTTTGTGTAGACGTAGTTTTTTTTCATATCTTCACAAGAAGAACGACAAAGCTAAAACAGAGTGAAAGAAGAGAGTGAAAGCTAAAAGTGCTTCCAGCCTTCGCTAAAGCTTCATCAAATTGACCGCCAAACCTTCAAAGACCCAAACTCTGAACAAAGAACGAACCCATACAATTAAGCAAATCTACCCGCGTTCTTAATGTGTACCGATACGTGGTTTTTTAGATATCGGTATACTATTGTACTCCTTCTTTATGATCGATGCATGTATTGTCTTATCTAGAACCATTCCTTTTTTCGCACTTTTCGAGCAACCGTTTTGGCACACTGGAAGCCCAGTGTCCCAGTGGCTAAGGCGTTGCGCTGCTGAGCACGAGGTCGCGGATTCGATTACCGGCCGCGGCGGCCGCTTTTGTGATGGAGGCGATAAGCAAAAATGGCCGTATGTACGAGATTTTGGCACACGTTAAAGATCCCCAGGCGGTCAAAATTAATCAGGAGCCCTCCACTACAGCGTGCCTCATCGCCTGCGTTGCGTCGGAGCGTTAAACCCTACAATCAACGCACGCGCCTTGTGCGTAGAGATATTATCAGAGCTTGTCGTTCGACCAACCGGTCTATTAGTTTTTAAACACTACGCCATCGGTCCACTAAGAAATGTTTCGCATTCACAACTTTATCGAACAGCAAGACACGTGAAAAAAGAGCGATATGTGTAGATGCCCTTGAAACATACCCAGTTACTAGATTGTATACTCACCTTTCAGAGAAAGAAAGAGAAACGTTCCGTTGGTGTCTTAAACGTAACACGTTTCGTACGTGGTTTCACCACTGCACCGAGAGAGATGCAGCCCTTTGCAAATGTGCAGGTGCGTGTCCACACACCGTAAAGTCATCGGCCATACAAGATCCTTAAAGGAAAAACAATTATTGGAGTGAAGTTGAGCTCCAAGTGCACCTAACCAAAATAACACATTTCGAGCACTCTTTAAAGGGAAGGACGTATGCCGTCTGTAACGGCCAATCGAATGACGCGGTATTTTTGTGTCTTCGTACAATTGTTATAACGTACTCCTTTCTTTTTTGAACTTCCAATCAGACCTATGACATTGTAGATCAAGTGAGAATAGCTTATTGATGCACAGAGCGAGTTGAGGTCTTTCCCCACGGAACAAAATGCCAGACGAGGCCTCTGCCAGAAGCAGAGAATAAAATAGTTCTGCACTGCTAGACGCTGCAACAAAACGTCAGCGCCCTCGGCAGGGCATGGTTTACAGCCTTTTTGGTAAGGCGATTTCCGCATTTTGGCAGTGTTCTCAAGTCCGAATTCGGGCTTAATTATTTGTTTTTGAGAGAGTATCGTGCACATGGGTGTGGCCTTGCAGGTGCTTTTTTTAGTCGGGGAAGGTAGGAAGGGTGGCTCAATCCGACGTCGGTCGTAAAGATTGTGCGCCGTACATCAGCGCGAATAATGCATTACACCTTCAACGAGGGGACAAGAAGAGTTTTGTTTTGGGCGCACCTTGGTGACTACTCCATACAAAAATTTACATTTGGTTTCAATAATCATTTAATTACCGGCTGTCCAAATTTTTCCAGGCTGCATCAGTGCATGAAGCCATTGCCATCAGGTGCCCTCGCTACACTTATGGGTAATACCGCAAGTTGGGCTAGTTGGTTTATGTTCGGAAACTTCAAAGCCCACAGAAAACGGGGCCAAAGAGGAGCGACACACACAAGCACTTACTTGCAACTACCGGTTTATTGAAAAAAAAACACAAATTTATACATGAACACAAATCAAAGATTTGAGAAACATGGTGCCGATTAGCGCATGTTCCTTCCCGTGAAGAGTGATGGATGATTTTCTTACGCACTTGTTATTATGTTCCTTGAAAAAGTATGCCCCGACCAGTTCCTGAGAATCTGATCATTCTGCTTGTAGAGCACCACTGTCTCACCGAAACAACGGGTGACACCCACACGTTTTGCAATGAGCAGGCAGATTGGCGCCTGTCGAATTTGTCATAGTGGACACATGCTCTTTCAAACGAATGTTTAGACAGCATTCAGTCTGGCCCACATACACAGACTTGCATGATAACGGGATTACGTAAACCACGCCAACCGCACAACGAACAAAAAGCTGCGAATGGGTGACCGAGAAGAAGATTAAAGAGCGAGCGAAGACCCTTCTTCAAGAAATGAATCTCCACCGTCTATCTGAGTCCATACATGAGACTGAAGGACTAAGCTTAGACGTGCTCTTCACAATAAAAACGTACAAGCCTGACCAACCTATGGGCGTCATTGTTTCGGGAAGGGGAACTTGGCAGGTTGTGGTCTCGGCCTTTCTAAAGAGGGAGCTACACAAACTGCACGTACATGATCCTCTTGAGCTGCGAAATTCTGAGACTATTGTTGATGACTTGCAGAGTGGTGTGATAGATGGTTGCAAGGCATTAAGTGTGGATGTTTAAAACCTCCAATATTCGCTCCCACAGCAAGATCTACTGAGGTGTGTCAAGGCTCCTATTGTTAAAGACAATGACGAGCAGAAATTTCAGGCTGAGAGTGGTGTAACTGTTGGTGGCTTCATGGAGTTACTTACGATGTATTTGCGGTCGACCATCATAATGTTCGAAGGGCAAGTGTTGCTCCAAAGGGCAGGTGTGTGCACCGGTTCTAGCGTAGCCCCTGTAGCTGTAGCCGTATTTTCCTTGGGAGAGTGGCTGTTAGCGTTAAAGAATGCCTTCAGGATGATGCATGCCGTATATACATATATGTGGATGATTATTTGGTTTTTGTGCGCGCGGTGAAGAACCGAAGTTTGAATTACACGATATCTTGAATGTGTTCCACAAATGTGGGGTGGGCCTAAGCTTCACATTTGAGCAAGCAGTCGAACCCTGCATACAGTTTTGGGATTTGAAACTTGACGTCTCAAATCAGCACGCGTGTTGGCGTTATCACCGCCGTTCGGAGAAACCTTTGCTCAACTACTCATCTGGCCATTCAAAGATAGTAAAAAGAGGAATTACCATGTCATTTCTTGGGTCGGCTGTTAAGAAGTCGTGTGAGCATTTGGCGGCAAAGAGTTTTTCGGAGCAGATCACCCGCCTTAAGACGGCGGGATTCCCTCCTTCTGTACTGTCGGCAGTGTGTGGTGGCCTTGTGCGCCAGATCAAGTGCAGGACCGGCGTGACAGAAAATGTGCTGTAGTCCCGTACGTCCATAAAATGGCGCACGGTTTGAAGAACGTGGGGTCCCAATATGGCGTAAGGGTGTTTTTCTCGCCAAAAACAAAAGTGGCCTGTCTCTGCCGTAAGAAGGACCGTTCTAGGAAAAACGGGGAACGAGTATGGCGTCACCCATACGTAGACTTTTGTTCGTTGTGTCATTGGCGTCGTTTACAGAATCTCGTTATCACGCAAGTGTGAGTGTGTGAGCCAGACTGGACGCTGTCTAAACATTCGTTTGAAAGAGCATGCGTCCACTATGAAAAATTCAATATGCGCCTCCCTGCCGGCTCATTGCAAAAAGTGTGGGTGTCACCGGTTCTTTTTTGAGACAGTGGTGCTCTACAGGCATAATGATCAAATTGTCAGGGAGCTCGCCGAGGCATGCTTTATCAATACCATAATAACAAGCGTTTAAGCAAATCTTTCATCACTTTTCCCGGGAAAAGTGATGAATCTGTGTCTAAGTGTCTGTGTCTAAGTGTCTAATCTGTGATTTGTGTTCATGTATAAATTTGTGTTCTTCCAATAAACCAGCAGTTTCGAGTAAGCGTTTGTGTGTGTCGCTCCTCTTTGTCCCCGTTTTTTGTGCGCTTTGAAGTTTTCCACTTATGGGTAGCCACAGGTGGACTTCTAGGGTCGCGTTGAACAGCACGGCCTGGCCGTGGGGTAGAAAAGCTGCCAGTTGCCCCAGAGTTGGCTCTGGGAAGGCATGGGCAGTACTGACGGTCCAAGCGCCCCACCCCCCTCCCTCCTCGGGGTAACTCTGGGGCAACTGGGCAGTCAGTACAATTTGTTTGAGCATTCGGCTGACGTAGTTTCACTAGATAAGGTTATAGAGCGTCGGCACTCTTTTCTCCTATCGTTCCCTGCCGCCGGTGAGATCCTTGGTCAGTTCCCTTCACGTGACATTTGTTTACACTGCGACGGCTCATGGGCACCTCCATTTTGTTGTTTAGGCGTTTTCTGTCGCTCAACTGTCGTAGTGTCAGCTTGTCCTCCCTGATCTACGGCAGTGCGCGACTGGCATCGTTCCTAACGCGAATCAAAAATAACGCGCTTCGCAGCATTTCAGCTGCAGAAATGTGTACGAAGACACCGTGTTGCTGCTTCTTCGGCAGTTTTGTTTAAAAATAACCTCGTCAAAGCTAGCGGTGAGGAGACAGAAGCGACAATCTGGCAACACTGACAAATACCAAAATGGCCGACGTACGTCATCCACTTGCGTGGTACTGTGTGTCTTATCTAGTGACACTAGGCTCACGCTGGTAGGATCCGGGGTGTCGTTTGTACCAAGCAACCCTGTTGGTGAGTTTTGGTCTGCAAGCGGCGCCTGGTAATGAACAGTTCACAGACGAGCTTGTTCTGTGACGCCGAGTATTGCCGGCGTTTTTTACGGTTGCGTTGATGTCCATTTCATTCATTGTAGGGTTTAATGCACCGACTCAACGCAGCCAATGAGGCGCGCCGTAGTGGAGGGCTCCGGATTAGTTTTGACCACCTGGGGACCTTTAACGTGCGCTGAAATCTCGTACACGCGGGCGTTTTTGCTTTTCGCCTCCATCAGAAAAGCGCGGCCGGGAATTGAACCCGCGTCCTCGGTAGCGCTTATAGGGGTCACAATATGGGCTGCGTATGTGCTGGGTTGCCGGTGTGGTGGCGGTACGCATCACACAAAATCGAAGTACACTCGGCGGCGTTCATTACAGCGTCGATGATTTCGCAATAACATGTTCTAAGAAACACATGTGTCCTCCAATTTTTGAGCTAAAGTGAATTTGCGGCAAACCTACACGAATTGTAGACCGGCTGCTTTCACAAGCGCACAAAATTACTGCGGTCATTAACGCAGACAAAATGCATTAATGCATGAAATGCCATTCCAGGGGGTGGATCGAGTCATTCAAGCTTCAAAATTTGGTCAACAAGATTTCCCAAAACTTTTCAGCAGCACGATGAAAGGAATCACCGCAAAATGAGAAAATAGTTGCAATTTATCAATTTGCACTGACCATAATATGTTCCATCATTCGCTTTTCAAGGAACGTGCTTTTTCCGTTACTACGTTCACAGAAAACCCCGAATGTAGCGTACTCAGTTCATCAATTTAATGTATTTTAAGAGCTACATTCCTTGACAAATGGAAATGCATAGGCAGAATAATGCGGTGAAACAGTTTATCTGTAAGTTGTGTTTATATTTCCCTCGTTACGTTTACGTGTGTTTAGAACTTTCTTTTAGCGGCGGTAATTTATGTCGTCTTTGCATATTGAGCGGTATATGGCGTTCATTGGTTGAGGTGAAAGGTGGTAATCGTGAATTTTAAATGAATTGTACATTTTCTTTCTGTACGCACATGACTCGTATTCGCAGATTTTGTCCCCCTATCCACATCGTTTCATTTTTGCCTTGTAAATGAACTTCACTTTCATTTTCACTGTAGTTTACATGCCAAAAAGAAACGAAAAACAAAACTTCCTGTGTTATATGGGATCAAGAACACGTCAAAATATTTGAACTCCCTTCATTGCCAGGTTTATATTTTAAGTTATGGGTACACCTTTATTTTTCCGGTAAATATGACAGCTGCGTAGCGTATTATCTATTGACGTTTCTATCATTATTCAAAACTGTATTTTACTATCAGCTCGATACCTGTCCCGCCGTAATTTCTGATGCGTGTAAACACAAAATAATGTTTTTCAAATCCGCAGTATCAATATGTAGTAGACAATTATGGTAGCCGTGTGCAGGGTGTATTCTGATTTTCATGCCATTTTGTGCTATGAAAGCAGGCGATTAAACTGAAACTCTAACCCACTCACGCGCAGCATTGGCGCTAGGTGTAAAGAACTCCGACTTGAGATAATCTAATGTTAAAAAATGATACGACCAAAGACGTTGGAGAAACAAAGTGTCAAGATGTCTTGATTGCATTAATCCTATTGGAATCCAATTTGCTACAATAATTAATCCTAATTTGAGACTTTCGTGTCGCGTCGTTCGCCAACGTTGCTGCAATGCAGCTTCGGGACGAAAAATAAAAGGCTGCATGGCGCAATCGATCGATACCTGTCACGGAACAAAGGAGGTCCGTACTGGGATTAAAAGCCATAGACGTGATTAAAAGCCCGTCCGACATTCCGGCACTCTCTTCTCCCCCTGTTCCTTTCGGAGGCGCCTATTGCCTCCCCTCACGCGTCTTATTACTTTTTCAAAGTTTAACCTTATCGCCTTCCTTCTTGAAGCTCAATTTTCGTCTTTGTGAATGCCGCAAGAATCGACCGTCATCTATAACGCCGTTAATTTGCCGCAGATATTGTCCACAAATTAGGCCTAATAACACTTAGCGCCCTGTCCACTTATCGCCAGAGGTAAATCACTTTTGATGAACGCTTCTTTTCTTTCTCGAGTCGACCCTATCCAAGAAAACATGACAAATTCTATACGTGTTAAGCAACACCACCGCTGCGGTGTTTCTGAACGTGAAGCAGTAAAAAGCCGTCATTGCTCACTGGAATCGTCACTCGGGATTTTTTAATTCAGTAAACTAGGCTAGTGACAAAAAAATGTGCCACAAGGCGTAATTTTTGGCGCTTCATTATACTGTCTTGCCTCATACATAATAAGCAACGTTGTACAAACCACCTTGCGTGGTATTTCTCACGGGGTCTATTTTAGTTTTAATAGAAAATATGCAAACTTTTAGAAGAATTCTTCACACATGCTGTTTGCCCTAGGTATTTCATGTGGGTACTTTGGCTAGCTTTCTGAGTACATTTGTACGACCAATTTTCGTAGCGAATAATATCAGAACGGAAGCGAAAGTAATTAGTGTTTTAAAAAATGCACGGAGGAATGTCTGGGTACATACATAGGTGTTCTTATACCGAAGGCGAAATAAACCTCAAATAAACCGACAAATCGTTTTTTCGCCGGTAAAACGTAGCTCTGGAGAATATTTCTTCCACGTTCTTTTTTTGTTTGTTGACTCGGACCACGTACTTTTTTTTGTTTGTTTGTTTAAGCGGATCAAAGTTGCCTGTATCACCCGTAACAGGTTACTTTCTTCAACCGCCGTACGGACGTAATTAGATCGCTGGTCTTCAATGAGCCCTTATTACTCTAGTGTCCACTATCTTCCAAAGATGGCTTCCGGATCACCCTTTGTAAGATGTAAGGAAAGTGGAAAGACTACTAGGATTTTTCAGGATTGCTCTTCGTATTCAATAGAGGGCGTTATCGCTCTTCTTACGGGAGAGTGGTTTCGTTCTTCGGGTGTAGGTGCATGGCTGTCGGTTTTTTTTTTAAGTTCCGCGTGCACGCGACACTCAGAGAGTACCCAGAAAGGTCGTTACCTCTTTTTTTACGGAAATAAGCATTGCTATGAACAATAAGGACGTAATACGATTTATGGCACCTTGCTCTTGAAATTGACAAGTTTAGGCGTGGAAAAAAAAGTCAGCTCTTGTGTATATTTTAACCTAATCAAATAACCACGAATTCAGGGTACATAAACTGGGCGG
The DNA here is from genome assembly GCF_048455015.1 of Haemaphysalis longicornis. NCBI lineage: Eukaryota > Metazoa > Arthropoda > Arachnida > Ixodida > Ixodidae > Haemaphysalis > Haemaphysalis longicornis. The sequence continues at coordinate 77,272,539 of NW_027526361.1, read as the reverse complement.
TTGCTGTGTGGATTCAGCATCTCTCTCTCGTGTAATTGTGTGCGCGTTTTCTGCCAGTCCTGTTCTGCTTTGTTGAGTAAGCATGCCATATATTAGGTCGGTCATTCTGCGCACTTTTTACGCTAACCGTGCCGCATACTGCCACACATCTAAAAGAAGCAAAAATCGCGTAACTCAATTACCCCTTCAAGAGTTACGCAAAAAACGTTTCAAATTTCTTAAAGGAGCACTGACACCAATTTTCGGCCTTATTATTATTGCACAGTTCGCTTCCTTCATTAAACAGGATACCCTGGCTGAAATATGAGCGGCCTGCGACGCGAAGAAAATAGTTCAATTGTATCTCATTTATCGCGCCGACGGAGCAGCGCGCGGAGCGGCACTCAACAAATGGACATCAGCGTGACATCACCCCGTGAAGCCAAAAAAAGTGACGCAACAGCACTCGTCAAAAACTTGTGACATAACTTCATGCGCGCGGCCCCACGAGCGGCTAGCGGGCGCAACACCCTTTCAAGCGGGCGCCGGTGACGTTGCACAAAGCGGTGAGGTCAGGCCGGGATTCTGTCATAAGCGCCGTTCGGGATGAAAGCGCGGGAATTTGAAAGAAACGATTTTCAGGCCGTTCAATGTAATGAACTATCATGCGCTGAAGTATTTTAAGGGCTGGTTCAGGTTCGCCATGCCATTCAGCATCGATAAAAGCAATAAAAGTGTAACATAAAATTTTTGTGTCAATGCTCCTTTAGAAATTCTGCGGCTGCAACTAGCGCAACCCCTCAAAGTGAGATTTTCAAGAAAAATTACCATGAATTTCGCTAATTTCAAGGCTGCGCAACAATTAGTTATTCGTTTTCAGTCTCTCAGCAGCGACCTATAACTCAGTGTTTTCAACATGCAATTCAGAGGTAAGCGTGTCAACCTGACACAAAGTTGTACCGTTTGTATTCGGATTGCTGCATCTGCGGAGAAGTTTGGCACCGCACAAAAATTGTAATATGAAACCTGCTCGTCGCGGAATACGCACAATCGGGCATTCGTAGTGAGGCGATATATCACGCGACTTTGCTCCACTTACGTCTGCGAGTGGTGCCGTTGCTTCTTATTCGACGCCGGCTCTGAGACGTATGCGCTGTCAGGGGAATAAACTGCTTCCTTTGTGTGTTCTAAAGTCATTCGTCTCGCTCATTCGTCAGACATGGTGTGAAAACTGGCAGCGATGCCAAAAGTCATTATTGTGGCCACGGCCTACTGCTGAGAACTTCCTTTGTCGTTCTGCGGCCCCAGCGCCTAAAAGCAATGCAACTGGGTTTTGTCAACGAACTGGCGGGCAGGCTTTGATATGCCCAATGGGTGCTAAAAGCAACGTCGCAAAGTGCCGCTAAAGGTGAAGGGCGTTATATCACGCGAAGAATTCGCACTTCCGCTTCCACGTGGTCGACCTCTGCACGGAGACGTAAACACTGTCATGAGAATGAACGGCTTTCTTGCGGGTGCTCTAAAATTATAAGTCTCCCACACTCATCCGGCGTGGTTTTAAAACTGGCAGCGATGAACAAACTCACTTCATTGCCTACGCCCGAACGCAAAGAGTTTCTGTGCCGTCATGCAGCCCAATGGACAAAGAGAAATGCCAGAAATCACAGAAATGTTTGAAAGACATGTCAGTAAAACCGCGGGTAGATTCAATACGTACGGTGGAAACAAATGCTCCAGCATCTGCCCGAGACCAGAAAATGGTGAACGCGAAATCAAAAGCAAAAGAACTCCACAAATCAAGTCAAGCGGCGCGCAGAGGAGCAGCCGCCAGGCTTCGAGAAAGCGCCAGGGTTGGAGAGCCCGTTATGCAAAAGCCATGTCGAAACAAGGAACTCGCTGCCTCCCGAGAAGGCGCCTAACGAGACGTCATTAGCATGAGAACAGAATTCCCGCCATTCCCGGTTGTTAAATTGGAGAGTTTCATACTAAAGCTCGGTCTTTGATTGCTGAAGAAAGAAGTTCTTCCCTTTGTGTGGCCTTTTGTTGTTTCTTAAGTATTGAGCGCGAACTTTCTGCACGAAGTTGCTATGTGCTCTCCTGCAGATGCGTTGTTGCATTTGCGCTTTCTAAACGAGCTACATAGATGCGCAATGAAATAAAAAGAAAAAAACACTAGAATATAAGGTGCTTGTTGTACATAGAATGTACACAACACAATTTCTTGCGAAAGCTGTGATACCAAGGCAGAAAGAAAAGGCACGTTGATTGCGATTGATGAGAACAGGAAAATGCGTTAACGTAGACGGTTATGGCGTATTAAGAAACTGAGCCCCGGAGGCGGTATTGACATAAAGGATGGAGATGCATGGCGCCGTTCAGAGCAGGTGCTTTACCAGCGTCTCCTGGCTCGACGAGTAGGTATGCGTTAGAAGCGCCTCGGGGCTTTGCCAATGAATGATGAGCTTGGCGTGGGAATAAATCAGTGGAGTTTTCCCTGCGTAAGGACTCAGAAAAGGCGGCCAAGGGGGTACAGAATGCCGCGAATGCATAAAGGCAGCGTACCTGCGCCGGAAGTGTTCGGGATTAGGCTGTTAGCGGTCGGCTCACTGCTTGATATACCAGGCGGATGAAATATTGGCAGCAGTCTGATGAGAAAAATGCGCTTCGCTTGGAGATTCATGGATCATTTGCGCACGCTAGGTAAAAAAAGTAGGCAGTAAGAAAGCTTTTGTGACTTAAGGGGTTAAGCCTATGGTTCTGTATACGACAGAGAAGCGAAAAAAAGTGATTCTCGACATAGATACTCTCATTTCACATTTCATACTCTCATCGCCATAACCTTTGTAAAATTGTGTAGCTCGTGCGCAGTGTTTTTATTGTTTTTTTATTGTTTGTATTAAAAGTTTATATCCACCCATCTCGATACTAAACTTTAGTTGTTAGACCAGTGGATGTCCGTGTGTTCCACTTCCGCCGCCTTTGTATAAATTCCAGCTGGTTTCATCCAAAAATAAACAGAAATGGCTGGCTACGCATATTGACCCTTTCCGACCTTTAGGAAAAGTTTCCGATATCTTGCCCCTGTTCGTCTATACCAGCGTTATTTTGGGTGGTTATGCGACCATTTTGCAGACATTTTGAGCCACAGTATGTCTACCAAACTACGTTTTAAAGGTGGCCTGGTCAAAAGACGCAAGCGCGATTGATTCCGCCGACGCATCAGCTGTTTTGTTTTAATATTGACGTCCTTCAAAGGTGAACTCAATTAATTTTACAGCCCTCTTGATCTCACGACACAACTCAGACTTCTTACTTATGTAAGGACTGGCATAATAACCTTACGATGCGGTCATTGTACGCCCTTAATACCTTTCCTACCGCACAGAAATTCTTTTTCTGCTACCAATATAGTATCCGAAGTAACTCAGCGAAGTTTAACTACTCCTAACTAGTCCTGATCAGCGGGATGCCCACTTTATTTGTCCCAGTTGATTCTCCCCATCGGAACCTCAAATGTGATACCCCGCACATCCCAGTGGGATCACTGTAAACTTTAACCAAATTTCTAACTTACAAATGTCTATCTCATGATGAAACGCAGGAGGCAATTTTTATTTCACTCACGTGATTTCTCTCATTGAGAATTTCAATTTAATACCCCACACGCTGCAGCTGCACCACTTCAATTTTTAGCACAATCAATTATTCATCATGAGTATGTGATGATTGTACCCAGGGAACATTTTTTATTTGTCCGACGTGATTCCCCTCATAAAGGCATTCAATTTGATAACCCACATGCCCTAGCGGCATCAGTTTAAATTTTAACCCAGTCTATGAATCGCACTGTCTGTGCCATGATTGGAACCAGGAAGTAATGTTTTATTTGTCTCACGTGATTCCTCTAATCGATACCTTAGGTTTGATACCCCGCATGCCCTAGCAGCATCATTTTGAATTTTAGCCTAATCTAAGACTCACCATTATTGAGTTGGGCTGTCCAAAGTGATTCTCCTAATCAAGACGTTAAATGTGTTACCCCACGCGCCCTAGCGGAATCAATCTGATTGTAATCCGAGTCTATGACTCTCCATGACTGTGCCATGATTATAACCAGGGAGCAATTATTTATTCCTCCGACGTGATTCCTGTTATCGAGACCTTGAATTCGATTCCCCAACACAACCTAACGGCATCATCTTGGATTTCAACTCAATCGCTGACTACCCCTGACTATCTCAAACAGCGATGATTAAGTTGCACGCGAATTGCCGGGACTTCATTTCTGAAATAACAAGATGTGTGTATCATATGACTAAGATCCTGCCAGTTAGCAAGCGGTTTCAGCAAGCAGTTTCAGATAAACACGTAAACACGCGCGTTGGACGTGGACACACCATGACATGTCCATTCCGTATTTGCAATTTCATCGACGTGTTGCGCTGTCCCTGAAGAAGTAGAAAATCGAAATAGAAAGCAGAAGCTCACCGCCTCCTTTTTTTGATTCTAACATTTCGAGTTCAGTTGAGCTCTCCTCCGATCCTAACCTTGTGGAAACCTAAAGGTTAATGGCTCGAAACAAATATGCACCGTCCGAAATGCCGTTGCACACGTGAAACGTTTCTGAATGTTCGGTTATGAGGCTTACTTCCTCTTCCTGCCTGACTTTGTCGCTTGATATATAATCAGCGTACTGATTGCTTGTTCTCTCACCTTGTTAAGGTTAGTCGTAAATCACGACAGAAAATGGTAAGTGAGGTGGTAGTTTAGAACGTCATTTTCAATCAACATTCCGTCGCGCGGTGGCATTTTTTTTTTTCACAGAAGAAGTAGTAGCTTGCAACAACCCTTCTGGACTTTTGAATAAACCGAACTTGCGTTTTAGAGTCATGCTCTTTTTAAAAAGCTTTGCATCAAAAATTTTTGTTTTTACTAACAATGTGCCTTACTAATTCTTCAGTCATTTCCACATCTAAAAAATGTCAACTGCTGTCCCTAATGAGGCTGTGTCGTTCTATTTAGGTTCATGGGTTCAGTCAGCGAGGACTTTGTCTTCATTCATCGGAAACGGGGAAGTTCGCGTGAGCGTTGTTTCAACCCGAATAGCCGAGTGTTAAGGTTTACAAAAGCTACATCAAATATGTCATTTTTAACATTTTTTCTGCTGTTTTAAGGACCCTTACGCGCCTTATTGAAGAGCCAGACAAAGGTTTTAGATTATTTTTCTAGATCTATTTTTAGAGGCAGTACGCAACTGCTAGTACATTTAACTTTAAGCTATCAACTATGAAACCAAATTTCGTTTAATACTCGCTTCTTGGAGCTTCCTCGAGGGAATAAAAAAGGCAGCTAAGAGGAGTCAGAAAGCATTCGAATTCAAAGAAATGCTGCCTTTGGGGGCGATTACAGCTTTCACCGGCGGCACGCCTTCATACAACATCGACCATGGTGACCCCAACGAGCACCACTTGAGTCGTGTGGTTGAAAACGTGACCCACATGCTGTACCCGTAATGGTTGGAAGGAATGCGATAGCCGGAAATGACAGAGCCGAAAAAAAAGAACCAGATGAAACATAAACACACAAAACAGCTTGGACAAAGAAATGTCCCAAAGGAAAAAAATTCCAAGAAATCGAAAGGAACCCTCTCAAAGAGAAAAAAAAACTGTTGGGAAAATTCTAATGGACAAAGAGAAGGCCAGGAAACAAAAAAATGTAGCGGCGCCTAATGGGAGAAGAGGATGGTCCGAGCGTAGCGTGAACTACTTTCAACTGGAGTGAGACCCCGAGCCCGGTCTCTGGGGGGCCGTCCATAAGGTGTCCGGCGAACGGCTAACAAGACGTCCTGTGAAGGCGTTCGAAAGGGTGACCTGCCCCCGACCTAAGCCTTTGTGTATGGCGTAATTTTTTATATTTTAGTTTTCGTGATGACAGACTGCCGCTTTTGCAGACAATTTATTTTTTTTCTTAGAGAGAGGTAACTCAATAAAAGAAAAAAAAATGGTTTGGGCACGGATAGTGCGATCTTTTAAGTTCTCGTCGGAGACAGGTAACTGCTTATAACGGGAGGTCGCTGCATTTGAATATCACGGCACGGCTTTCCCTATTTCTCCGGCCATCCGAAGAAAGCGGGTGGCCGTTCAATGTGGTACCGCGTTAGTTGAATTCCAAGAGAAATCTCCCAATATTGGGCCTCCCGAGATTCGAATATGCAGCAGAAGGGCCCAGTTTAGGGCGTTTACTCGAGGTTGTTTTCATGATTGCAGTTTGTAACCTATTTTGTTGTGTCGCTACTACCGGTATCAGGGCAGTTCTTCTCGCCAACCGATGAGGGAATAAACTGGAACAGAAAGGTATGGACCATCCGAAGTTTGGAACAATGTTTGCTGGTTTGAATGCCACTACAGTTGGTTCGGCATATTAAAAAGCGTTCACATACAAGACTTGCCCGCATCTTGGCGCTGTGTAATAGATAAAATGGTAATTGCTTTTGTTTTTGTTTATTTAGAAGCGTTAATTGGCAATTCTGTGTAAGTCTCAGTTATACCGCATTGGAAGAATCAGAGTTTTCTTGTTGAAGCATTATTTTTAAATGACGCAGCGGCTTTAGGAACCGAAAAGTATTGTAATATCATGCGTGTACTTCGACGCCAATAACATAGCAGCACGAGATCAAACAACCGGAGGCAGTGTGCAACAAATTCTTTATTCTTTTGTGTTATTATACCCCGGTAGTAATGTGTAGTGCACGCCGTTATTCACGCAAACAATAAAGCCCATTCGTAATGCATAGTAAAGAAAAAAGAATTAAAATACTTTCCACCTAACTTCTTTCTCCCGTAACTAAGGACGATGTAGCACGGCTTATCCCTTTTGAGGAAAAGTATTGCCACTCCTCTTCTAATTAGAAGAGATATCAAGCAGTCAGTCAACAGTGGGATGGCCTTTTATGTTGAAAGAAGATACAGCCCACTGAGACACGGACCCAATGAAGGCAGATAGCACACAGCGCTGTGGCCTGTCTTTGCAAGTTCATTTCTCCTCACTAAGTTGGGAGGAAGAGGGTAAGACTAAAAACATAGTTTCAGTGATTGTCATTATCAAGGGAGCAGCCTAGACATCCTCAGAACGCCGCTGCTCGATGATTTGGTGAGGTAAAAATGTCAAGGTTAATTGTTCCACCACAGAATTGCTGATATAGTCATATATAATCGACAGTTTCTCTTTACGCTCCGCCGCACATCTCACGCACCTCCAATGTACCTGTTCTTCCGTGTTGAGTGCAGATGAATAGATAAAACTTATCTTTCTGTTATGCGGTTGTTTGTTTCCCCAAAAGTGCGTCGATTGGCGAAATAACACCTATAATGCTGTATTTAAGTTAACCAGGACATAATTACAGGCCTGAAAACTGCACACACACAAACAAGAATCGTGTAATATTATAATACTAGATGATATCCGCAGTCCAATGAGCACGTAGAATAAGGAAATTGCTAGGAAAACCCAGAATCGTTTTCCAAGCCAGACCACCTCCACGGGGTTCTCGCTACCACCGTCTTCGACTGTAACGGAGTCCGGCAGAGCGACGTTCGTATTTGCGAACTTCCTTTCACGTCAAGCTACCCTACGTTTTTTTGGCCGGTCAACTCTGCAACCACTTTTTCCCCCCCCCGCCACCTCTTAGGGCAAGCACTCCGATTGAAACTCAATACTTGCTCTGCCGAAGACTGGAAGAGTCACGTCTAAAAGGCGTTCCTTCGATGTAGGCCTTTTCATCTGGAACTTACCTAATTGGCCGGCCTTGCTCCCGGCAGTTTCCCCGCGGCTTGAAGGACCGGCTTCCACCCTAGCGTCCAGTGGGCTCTTTAGCTTTCTTGCTTTACTTTCCGGAGCCCACTTCATTCCACTCAAGCGCTTTCATTCCTACATCCTCGTTCCCTGAGAAAGACGTGCGCGGTGTAGGTTCAGAAAAAAGCTTCTGGATACCTGGGCAATGTGCAACTAGTGCAACAAGAATAAATTCGAAGTACAATTACGAACTTGTTTTAAAAGAAACAAAAATGAGGCCGAGCACCGAGGTTTGAACGTAATTCTCGTCGCGAATGCCAGCTTAAACTCTGGCTTTTAGGACGATTAAAATAGGGCTTATTCATAGTGCCACGAAGCCATTTGGTAGATTTGTTTTGTAAAGACGTTCTAAATTTTTCCTTTTGTCATCCTTCATCATTTGAGTAAAGTACGTTTTCCTCCAGAAACATTAAGTTGGTATCAGGGGCGTATCTGGGAGGAGTGGGGTGACGGGGGGATGCGGGGGGAGGGACGTCATCATAACAGTCTCTGAATTTTTATAAATGCCACATCCCTCCCCTGTTTTGACCTTTTTCCGCCCGTGCTTTTTACATACCTTATTTGTACATTTGTATACACACATGATCACAATATAACACAACGAAAATAAGATAGCTCGGACGCAGACTGTCTATTTCTTAAATTTTGCTGGACGGCGTGGGATAACACCACCAGAAAAAAATTTCTGGCTATTCGACTGGTTGGTATGTTATAGAGTGGTTGAGGCGTTTTTACGTCAGAGTGCCTGTTGCCGTAATTAAAAAGGGATCATTTATTAATATTTTTTATATTGTATAGCTGGAGTTTATTGAATGTTCCTATATACGCCATTTAATTGTTTGGACACTGCTCTCGGCTAAGATGTTTCGCGGTGTATGTGGTTGAGCATTTTTGCAAAAGGAAGCGCGGTGGAGGTTAAAAAAATTGGAAGAAGAGTCTGTCTTCTATGTCCCTGTAGACTTTTGAAAGTATCACGGAGATATACAAGAGAAATGACACCATCTAACCACTTTTATTGCTATCCTCTTTTGTTTTTCTAAATAAGAAAAAAAGTAATAATAATGTTGATGGTTTCAGGTTGGTTATTTATTTTTTTTACGTGTCCAACACGTTCATGACACATTCCATGACAACATTTCATTGAGTAAAAAGATATTGCTTTTGTTTTTGTTAGAAATATCGTTCTCGCAGAGCAAGTCATATAAAAAGGGCTCAGATGGGGCTGTATATTGCTAAAATCTTTAAGGTTAACTAGATCTGCAGCGGAGGTCATTGTACTCGTGTCGTTGTCGTTTCCAGCCAATTTATCTGGCCGTGGTTTTCGGCGAGACCAATGTTGTCATGAAAAAGCGGTTGTCTTTAGGGAACAGTTTACGGCTGCGCATTCAATCTCGCGGCGGGTTGAACTCACAATATAAACGAAAAGCGAACAAATAGCAGTGCGGAAACTTCGAAGGAGGAGGTTGCACAATCGGAGACTGCGAGATGCACTTACCCTTGATGTGCGCCTGCCAAACACAATGGGCTCTAAGATACTAGAGAGAGTGCGGGGATCGATAAGCACAAAAAAGTAGGATGAAACTGCGCAGAATATTGCCGGCGGTGGTATTGGAGCGGGTTTGGTTTGGACTGGAAGGGTTGTAAATAAACAGCTCAGGCTCACTGAACAATGGAAGTGGCCACCGGACACACTATTTATTATCCGCGCCAGAAATAAGGCTGCGCGATAGTGGACAACGGTATGGTGTCGATGAAATAGTTCCAATAGCTAAGCGAAAGTTGAGGTAGAAATGGGCACGACATCGTTGACATCCTAGTCTCTCTATTTTATAAGGTGCAGGGTGCACTAAAAACCAGAAACTTTCTGTTCTTAATGCTGATAGTTCAGATAACACCGAAAGGAATACATGCTGGCATCGACTTTCTACTAGTGTAGTCAAAAGGTATACTACAGCATCTATTTGTTTTGTTTTACTGGGCGCTGTTTAGCATCTACAATTTTCTTTACAAAATAGGTGCGCCGTAGTTTGTTCGTTTCTCGGTCGAAGTTATTAACTGAAGTCCGTAATGTAAGGGGTATGAGTAATTGAAGGGCGGTAATAATTTTATCTAAACGGAACTTGTAAAACGCGAAAGGGAAGGTTATTTTTCTTTCGACAAGAATTTTTTTTTGAACAAAAGCAACACCTTCTAGCTCTAAAAGGGCGCCATTGGTTGCTTCGGTTTATCCTGCGGAGCCCACGCCATTCTCTCTTCGGCAAAAGTCGACGAACCTCAGCTACCTGATGGCGAAGTAGGGTTCTGCTAAGCGAAAATAGGTCGCAACACGGGCGTAGGTAAAACTCGGAAATTTAGAATGTCAGTCTTGGAGATCAAAGCAATGCTATGAGAGGTGAGCCGTTTGGGTAGTGTTGCGATATCGTACTGTTACCCGCCGTGGTGGCTAAATGGCTAAGGCGTTGTGCTGATTGAGCCCATAGACGCAGGTTCCACCCGGCCGCGGTAGCTGCAGCTTCCCATATGAACATAAAAAACGGAAACACCCATATTCCGAGATTTGAGCGCCTGTGCAAAGATATTCAGGTAATCAAAATTAATCCGGAGCCAACCACTCTGTCACGCCTCATAGTCCTGGTGTAGCTTCGGCACTGTAAACCGCCGTTTTCTATAATTCAGTATTGCTGCGATTAAAGCCTGTCCACGGGACATTTTCAGACAAACTCTGTAAAATGTGTTGTGCGGTGCTCTCAGACCATAGGTGTGTGGGGGTAGTGAACTAAGCACCGAGGAGGTGTTTTTAATTTCAAGACAAATTCTGCAAAATGTACTGTGCGGTACTTTCGGACAATACGTGTGTGGCGGTGGTCAACGAAGCACGCTGAAGCTGTTTTTAACCACCACTGCGTGTTTAAATGCAGCGGTAACTCAACTACACGAACGGGACGGAAACATCCCCGTAAAAATTTGTTGTATGCCCCCAAACCCCCTTACTATGTAGCCCCTTATGTATTGCAGAATAGGAGCGAACGAGCTGCTCGTTGAAGAACAGGTGTGTTTAGCCTCCTGAATGCATATCGGGAATTTTTCCACACTGACATCATGTTTTTAAAACCACACACAATGCATCCACTGATGTACGTATTGTTCTTGTTCGCAAGAAACAGTATGATAAGGTGCACAGTGTCTCGAATAAAATTCCGATGTCCATCTGATGCATACCCAACGAGGCGTTGGGGATGTCTGTAGATTAAAGCGTACCTTACAAAGCGAACATGGCAGGCTTCTGTGCTTCTTGTGAACTTGAAAATGCTTGCTTCATGGATGGCTAATTTGTGTCTCCTTGTTCGGTTGCGAGTAGACGCGTGGGGGCGATTTTAACGCACGTGTCTGGGGCGGCCTCGGCATACTGCCCTCTCCCTAACACTATCGGCGTGCTTTCATCTTTCGCTTTTCTGGGGGCTAATCTTCGGTGACCTTTTCGTTCTCTCAGTTATCTAGTTGAGCGTCACCGCCGGGGAGCGTCTCGCGGCTCCTCGGCATATCGCTCTCCCACCCACACTTTAGCCAGCCTTTCCTCTGTCGTTTTCCTTTTGTCTTCCGTGTATCATTCGTTCGCTCGGTTAAGAGGGATATCGGCGCCGTCAACCCGCAGTAGGGGGCTCAAAAGGGGCCATGCACACAAAATACAAGATTGTTTTATTCGCAAGATTTCGTATTTTATAGTGTCCCCAACACTTGTCCGGAAGCAAACGATGGTTTATTCCCTGAGAAATTAATCATTTAGGTTAAAATATTTATTCTCTTGCCAAATCATGTGTTTTCGTGATGTCTGCAATGACACGTAATAGAGCAGGTGTTGAAGCTAACCAGTGCGCCATTAGGTTCGGCAGCCGACTGCGCAGCCTTGTTCACCTTCAGTCCTCCTACATGGCCCACCATGCCCTTCCGGGCAATTTTCCGCTTTGCATTGCTTTAACCGTATTTGCACTTTGCTTGTTTTTGTTGAGGTAGGAAAAAATCGTTCCCTGAAACATGATGTTCGCTCGACCGATATGGTCACGTAAGAAACCGTCGCTGACTCCAATCAGCCAGTGTTGTCTGAGACAACCCTAAAGGGCCGCACTGCTGTGCACTAAAACACGCATACTTCGCGCAGCACCAACAGCAGCACGCATCGGCAATTATATGTTTACATGTACTTTCGTAACTTCCACATTTCAGCCCACAATTCTTACAGCCATAGGAAGAATCTGCCCCAAATTTAGCGCAAATGGCTCGTTCGGCAAACATATGAGTATTGCCTAATTTGCGTTTGGTTTTTCCGGCATCCCCCAATGGCAAAGCGGGGCATATGAAATCATAGCTTCTGTTGCGACAATGAGCTAGTGCGTCTTACGACAATTCTCTTTTTTTTCCTAATGATATAGCTTAATTGAGCGATGTTTACATTAAAAGTGTTGTCAGTAGGATTCTCGCGAGGCAATCTTTCGAATGATCCAAACTTTTGTTTCGTCTGCATACCCCTTTATATACTCCGCGCTAAAACACCATTGCGGGAGATCTGTTCAGCATTTTATTGCTGGCTGAAGTACACACGTGTTCATTTACTTATGCGCCACAGCACCCGCCTCACAACCTCACAAGGCTGCGGCTTTTCAACGGACGCAGACGTTTGTGGTGCCGTTGAACCTATGACATTTTGTTACCCCTTAAATATGAGCCGACGGAAGTAAAAAAAAGGCGTTCTTGGAAGTCGTGCTTGCCTTCCGCCGCTAATCTAGTTTTTCACGAAGATGTCTTGGTTTTTCAATGCAGCATATTGCGGTCTCATGATGAGTCACATGCTGTTCTCTGGTTCAGTCGAATATCCGCTGATCTCGGTCAGCAAAGAATTGAAGTTCAGGGCAGGCTGCTTTGCCGGCTTTGTCCGGACACCATACTAAAGCTGAAAATAAACAGTTGCTGGTGTTTCAACTAATGAGCAACCCTAACAGAGTCGGCAACCAATCTTGGCTAAGTGGCTTCCCATTGGCCGCGCCCAACTAGAGCAATCGGTCTGCGAGCGTCCGTCCCCGCAACCATCACGTGACATCTACGACATCCGAAAAGCCACGGGAAGCCGTCTCGAGAAATGTGCCAATCACATATAACAACATGCTTTTACCCGGCAAAGGGCTGATGAAGATGCTGTAGAATACCAGGTAGAGAAATAACGTGAGAAAGAAGGAGCAGCGGCAGCTCGGAACGAGTGCCTCCAGTCTTTCTTTTCTTCGTCCTTCCCTTTCTTAACTGACTCGAATGTTCCGAGGCCTCTGCAACAATATCATTCAGGAGCTGTATGTTTATTGCACATTTGTGGCATTCGGAACAAGTGAACGTCTTATTGTCCGCCCTTCTCTACTCCTGAAGCTGCGGGTTCAGGCAAGATTCATGAATACTTGTATTCTGTGTAGGTGGATGATCAGTGGAGCGCGCTACGTCCTCATCACGAGGACGGAAGAAAACAGAAATTCACAATAAAGAACGATAACTTGTCTTGCCGATCCGACCGCGTCTCGAAGGAGCCGGAGGAAACTAGACGCGCAGTCGCTTGGAACGCTGCCAAAGAGAGGGTAGTGTGAACGTAGACATGGCCTATATGGGCTGCAGAGCGGCAAACCTTTGACAAATCTTTATAATCTCCTTGAGACTAGTCATCTATAAAATGGTACTTGCTGATAACTACTATACGCCAAATGCATGTTCAAATGGGAGTACGTATAGTCTGAAATGTAAGTAACTTTAATATTAAAAATGGTGCCTACTAGTTAACTCGTGCTCATATTGCATATACTAGTAATGAGACGTACAGGCTTGAGGTCCAAGTGGATGTTTTGAACTGCGAGCGACTTTAATAGTGACCGCACGCAAATAGCGCACACACTGAGACGTTCGTTTTTCCAACGCCACGCGCTATAGAATTCCTCGCGCTTCGAAGACACGATACGTTTTCTTTGCGGGCATGAAAAATACGGGGAACCCTAGCCATGCGGGCTTCGATTAAAAGCGGCAATTACTTTCCCATTTTCATGAAGGCATGAACTTCTAGTGCACCGACGACTCACAAGGCCGTGCTCAACACCTAACAAAAAGCCTGTCATTTCTTCTAGAGAACCAAATGAACATTAGTCGTAACCTTCAAACAAAAGTGGTGGTGGAATCGGCCAAGTATCGACGGGGTGATGGTGAGCCTGATCGAAGCCGCGCAAGAACAACTCGCGTGCATTTCCTTTTGCAACAACCCATATGCTTTTTTTAAAAACGGTGATAGTCTTTCTTAGGCTACTTAAACGTAGAAAGTTTGGTCTGTCGGTACGTCTGTCTGTCTGTCTGTGACTCTACTCAGCCACCAGGCCAAATTGAAACTGAACCTGCGCTATAGTCTTATATACCCAGAGCCAAATCTAAATGTCTAAGTCAGGTGACAATTTTCATGTTTGTCAACATTGTTGAACAAGAGGAAAACATTACGGAAATGTGAGGCAGAATATTAATACGTAAGTAATATTTGCAGTGTTCCTTTATGAAAACAATTCATGGATGCTTTGTTTTCGCGATAGCAAATGAAATACTATATCAACTGCAGAAAATGTCGCCTGCTGTGGCCCGCGCCAATATAGCTTCTGGCGGGAGTTCAAGAAATCAAATGGCAACAGTAACGAAGGGTTCCACTAGATAGGCTCCACATTCCGCTTCGAATGCACGTGTAGGAGGGAAACATGGCTGTATCAACATTGTAGTCGGGTGCTTCAAATCACGGGGAGGGCGCTTCGGTCGCCGACGAGCGCGGACGTGTCTTCGCAACGCTCCCGAGTTTCACGCCCGCAGTACCGTCAGAGAGCCAAATCGTACAAACTGACTTCACCAACGAGTTCTCCTCAAAGTAAGGACTCTCTTGACATAAATTTCATGTCGCTACCATTCCCGATACCAGCACTACCGCCTTCCGAAATCGCCACCACGCCGCTGTGCCGCTAGGCCTAATCTTAGGGCTAGCGCCATCGAGCCTCGGCGGCCTGTCCCTGCGACACCGGCGCCCCCCGTGGTAGCCGAGGAAACCTCCTACGCAACGGCGGCTCCGTATGCACCGCAAGACAACTGCACCACCATGAACGCTGCCATCGCCCCCGGCAGCGAGGGAAATTCAAACCCTTCTCCAGTCCCCACCACCTCCCACGCACCAGCACCGGAAAATGTGCCTGGCGCTTCACTAATCCAGACGACCTCCGGCATGGAATACGCCGTTGCTGGAGAAGACATTGATCCGCAAGTCCTGAATGAACCAGGATGGAAGGAAATTCGCCAACGGGCGGCAGCCGCGACCGCAGCAGCCGCAGCATACACAGCGCCGACCAACAACAAACCCATGCGAAAGCAACACCGCAAGAAGAAAAATACCACCCCTCCAGAAGACCCGCTGCCAACGGATGATGTTAAAATCGTGCTGCGACCACAAGGAGGCCTCAACCTTACCCAAGTGAACGCAGCCCTTTTGGCCGACACCATCTTCAAGCAGGCCAACCTCACCAACACTCACGAAGACCAAGTCCGAATTAACCAAAGATCGAACTTCATAGTCATCAGCACACCGTCTGAAGCACGCGCCCAACAGTACTTGAATCTCCAAACCCTTCCATGGAACAACACCAGCTACGCCTTGGCCAACCATATCCCTCCGCCCAGTACAACCGTAACAGGGGCACTCTTTCAAGTACCCCCCAGCGACGATGACACCACCATTATGGACAGTCTCGTCCAGTACAATCCTACCATCACTGTCCTTGAGGCAAAACGAATCCGTGGCACAGGAATCGTTCAAGTGCTCTTTCTCGGCCCATTAATCCCCTTCTGGGTCCGCTACCGTGCCGTCATCCTCCGGTGTTACCCTTTCAAGCGGAAGTCGGAGGCCTGCTTGGCCTGCTGGAAGCCAGGACACAGGCGTGACGTATGTCCCAACCCTTCCCCACAACCTCACTGCACCACTTGCGGAGCTCCAGGCCCCACACCCGACCATCCCTGCAAACCCAAGTGCATCCTCTGCGGCGACGCCCACGTCACCGGAGCGGCTGGATGCCCCAAACGGTTCCAGCCACGCCGCAAGACCCCCGCCACAAACCAGCAGACCACCACTACTCTACCACCTGGGAATCCCAGCACTGCAGCCTATCCACCCCTCAAGCCCATCCACAACAAGTCCTACAGCCAGGCTGCCCAGAGCTCGGTAAGTGCCCAGGGCCTGTTCTCTCCCCCACCCTCTCCACAATCCACAACACAACAATGGCAAGATGAGATGGCGGCACTCCGCCGAGAAATGCAAACGCTCCGCCACACAATCACCCTACTACGCCAGGAAAACGAACGCCTCACACGCGAAAACGCCCAACTCAAACAGCAAGTCTCCCTCAATAATCCGCAGCCCCCCGCTCTCAATGACTCGTCGCAATCTCCCCCCCTCAAAAGACGGGCATCCGCTCCAACTAACACACCACCAGCCCCGGTAACGCATGACGCGATTACGTCCCTACGCACGGAAGTAGAGTCCGCTTTTACCGCCCTAAAAAATCAGACCGCGGAACAAATCAAAGCCATCCAAGGCACTGTGCACGACCTCCACCAAGAAATGCTAAACTGGATGCAGGCAGGCATTCTGCAGCCCGTCCCACCTCCCTCAGCTCATACCCCACTAGATGCTCCAATAGAACATGGCGAAGAATTCTAAGCCGCAAATTATATGGCAATGGAATTGCAGAGGGTACAGAACCAAACGCTCTAACCTCCAGGCATTCCTCACCACACTCGACGAAACACCCCTCCTCATAGCGCTACAAGAAACACACACGCCAACCAAACTTCTCAATTACAGAGCACATCAGGATACTCGATTCCCCCAACTAAGCACTCTCGTACACAGAAATACAGCCACCCAACAGCACAGGCTCAACTCTGACATCCCTCATGTATTCATTACTCTTTTACCCCCCAAACCAACTAGCACCTACCTACACGTCTTGAATGTCTACAGCCCACCCAAATCCACCTATACTAATTTCAAAGCGCTATTCCAACAAGCCATACACCATTCCAAAGCCCAGCCACTACTCATTCTGGGCGACTTCAACGCGCCACATATAGCATGGGGATACACACGCACCACCCGAAAGGGTAGAATACTATGGGAAGTTATACAGGAACTCCAACTCACAATGCATAACGACCCTCAACAGCCCACCAGATTAGGCAATAGCGTGCAAAAGGACACAGCTCCCGACCTAACCATAACGAAAAACATATCCAACGCCACATGGAACCCACTTCCACAATCCCTAGGAAGTGACCACTTCATCACTCAAACACAAATTATCTGTAGCACTCATACACGCCCCCCACGAAAACAACACACCCTTACCAACTGGGACCAATTCCGAACCAACAGCCTAGACATCCCGCCCCCTAACACAGAAAGTGAGCTCGAAACGTGGATAACATCTATCCTACACGCCAAAGAACAGAGTACCTCTCTCATCGACCCCAAAATCCCCACCCCATACGTTGATCCTCACATTACTCACCTATGGGAAGCTTATTGCAGCATCGAAAAACGATGGCGTAAGCACAAACACAAAAGAGCACTCAAACTCAAACTAGCACACCTCCGAACACAAATAGAACAGCATGCCCAAACTCTCGCGCGATCGAATTGGAACTCCCTCTGCGACGACCTCAAAGGACAGCTCTCAACCAGAAAGGCATGGCAGATACTTCGTAGCCTCATAGACCCCAATAACACCAAACAACAATCACAACACCGCACAACCCAATTAATCCATTCGCTCCAAACACCCCCGGAAGAAACCATAAAAACACTGAAGGACTTGTACATCCCCCAACCGCTACCCGCAAATCCCACTTCAACTTGCTACATGGGAGCACCAAATGCAGCCCTCGATTCCACTATAACTATAGAGGAAGTGAAATCGGCCATATCAACCCTACGCCGGCACACAGCCCCGGGCCACGATAAAGTAACAAATACGATACTTAGACATCTCAATGACGATCTCATCACGCAGCTTACCGATTACTATAACCTACACTGGACGTCAGGCACCCTTCCAGCAGCCTGGAAACACTCGGACATCACGCTAATACCTAAACCGGGTAAACCATCCTCTATACACAACCTCCGCCCCATATCTTTGACCTCCTGCATTGGAAAATTGCTAGAGCACGTCATCTACAACCGTATTTCCCACTATCTAGAATCTAACAACCTATATCCTCTCAATATGTTAGGCTTCCGCCCCGCCCTCTCCACACAGGATGCCCTTTTACAACTTCACCACGACTTAATAAAACACCCACCTGCCAAAGATAACTCTGCGGTACTCTCACTTGACCTGCAAAAGGCTTTTGACCACTTATCACATGAGGCAATCCTCGCAGCCATCAGCAACCTCGGACTGGGAACCCGATTTTATATCTATATCAACAACTTCCTTTGCCAACGCACAGCCACTATCAAACTCGGCCCCATACAATCCATGCCTTTCCAAATGCCTAATCGCGGGTCTCCCCAAGGGGCAGTTCTATCACCCCTACTTTTTAATATTACTCTCATTCCACTCGCTCACCAACTCCTCAATATCCCCGCACTTCGCAGCACCATTTACGCAGATGATATCACCCTATGGGTGACACGTGGCAGTGATAACCAGATAGAAGACACCTTACAATCTGGGCTTGACCACGTCCTCACACACATCACCCCTCTTGGCCTAACATGCTCGCCCACCAAATCTGCCCTACTTATCATGACACCTCCCAAAACCCGCCCTTCCCCCCAACCGTCAATACGACTATTAGCGAATGAAAACCCCATCCCCCACACTCACGAGATAAGAATCTTGGGGCTTACTATCACACACAACAGATCTACACTCCCCACACTCAAGTACATTAAGAAATACACAGCCCAAACTATCCACCTCATTAAACGGGTCGCCAACCGCCACCATGGCTTAACAGAACTGGACCGACTACGTTTATTACACAGCTTTATGATCAGCCGCATAGTCTACCACCTCCCCTACATGCATATCACAAACACTCAAACAAACGCCCTGGATGCCATGATCCGCAAAGCATATCGCGCGGCCTTGCTCCTTCCTCCCGGGGCTCCTACCAATCGCCTTATGTCACTAGGCATCCATAACACCATCCCTGAAATCCTTGAGGCCCACCGGACAGCCCAACTCGCCAGACTCTCCACCACACCCACGGGCCATTACATACTCCAAATCACAGGTCATACACCCCTCACAACATCCGCTACCCCCCAACCTATTCCACGCAACATCCGAGCTCTCATCCGCATCAAACCGCTTCCCCGTCACATGCACCCCATATTCCATTCCAACCGCCGAGCAGCTCGTGCAAGTCATCATGCAAAACTCCACCCCCCTGACAAACACACCCTATACGTAGATGCAGCCAAATACCCACATAAACCGGCCTATGCCCTCGCGGTTACCGGACCGGACATCAATGTCCCGACACACACTGCCACCATCTCCACCTCATGTGCAACTACGGCGGAGGAAGCGGCCATTGCCCTTGCGCTCTCCCAGAGCCCCACCCCAATCACCGTCCTATCAGACTCGCAGCAGGCCATCCGGCACTTCTCCAAAGGCTTTATATCCCCCGTAGCCCTCAAAATTCTTCTCCAAAGCCCCCCGACCGACCCCGTGCAACTGGTGTGGACCCCGGCCCACACCGGCATAGGTGCTAACGAGGCAGCGAATGCACACGCTCGAGCTCTTACTTCCCGGGCCGCTGTTTCTCTTACACCTATACACGGGCCTCCCGAGACCGAGACCTCCGAGTCTCTCCTCAGTTTCAGGGAAATTACCCTTCATTACCGCCTCCTCCGCCGTACTCTCCCACCCCCCCATCCACACCTATCCCCCGAGGCTGCCCACATGTGGCGGATACTCCAAACGCACACGTTCCCTCATCGTACTCAACTAATACATACACATCCACATCAATTCCACACACCCCACTGCCCCAAGTGCGGTCAGCTGGATACTCTGTATCACTCTCTTTGCGAGTGTCCTGCTGACCCATATTCCCCACTCCCCTCCTCATTCCACTGGGAGCAGGCCCTGGGCAGCTCCGAGGAGTCCAGCCAAGTGCTGGTCACCTGCCGAGCTCTGGCGGTCGCGGCGGACCTCTGGTCCTCCGCCACGCCCCCTCGCTCACCCAGTTTTCTTTTCTTTTTAATAAAGTTTGGTTCTCTCTCTCTCTCAAATCACGCGCATCTACGCCGTACGGCAGCACTGGCATCGAGGTACCCGGCCTGGAGCAGTGGAACGCGGTAAATTTAAATTGACATGAGCAAACCCTTGCCTGTTATCTTGGATAAAAGATACGTGAGAGGAATGCCATGAGAGGTAAGCGCAAAAGAGAACAGAGGGGTTTTCATCGCAGGAGCGACGGTCGGCTATCGTCTTTCGTCGACAATCGCAACGAAAGGAGCAGATGCACCCCCATTTTTTTTTTTGTTGAGGCAACGCGCGAAAGCTTGTGAGCATGTGACAGGCACGACCACATGGCCACGCTTGTAACGCAAGCATCGCAGGCTGACACCGTTCGTCCGTGCTTCGTTCGACCACACCGTGGTGCCCAAGTGGCTATGGCTTTGTTTTGCTGATCCCAGGTACGCGGGTACCATCCCGACCACGGTGGATACTTTCCAGGTGGAGGCAAAAGGCTAAAACTCCCGTGTGCCGAGATTTGTGGAGAAGGATCACCGGGTGGTATAAAATAATTCGGAGAGCTTCAGTGCGGCGCGCCTCACAACCCAGGTGTAACTTCGCCGCGTTGAACCCTCATGTTTTTTGGGGATCTGGTCGGGTCTAAATATAACCATTACAGAACTTCGTATACTTGACCCGTCTTCACGAATGAGGATAAGTGGTACAGTGAAGCGGTGACAAAATGTCGTTTCATCTCCTCAGTTCTGTGCGTAATATGTCAAGACTGCGAAATTCTCATTAGACAGCCACTCTTTGCCACTTTGTCTTCTACCGAAGCGAACTCATCGGTATTACGCTTGCGGGAATGTTCTGCAATTGGTTCCGCACGCTCAAACGCACAGGCAATGAAAACATCAGGCGACGTTGACTACATCGCTAGACGTGTTCGCTAGAGGAGGATTCGCCAGCTTGACGAACTAGAACATGTCCTGTATGCTGAACAACTGCGTGCATATAACAACTACAGAAGCAGGAAAAAGGACGACATGAGTGCCGACTATCAATTGCACTTTTTTAGGACAACGCCACGAAATATATCGTGGAGCCCTTGGCACAATCGGAAACAAGGGGAGAAAAGGCACAACAAACAAGAATGCCACAAATACCTTGCCCTGAGCACCTGTAGAGTACGTTCATCAACTCTACGTTCCCGAAAATAAGACGGCGAGATAGAGGTTTTTTTCTCGGTGTTAGAGCCAACGGAGGGCTACTTATTCATGCATCACCACTACTGAGCACGTGAAAAGCTTTCAAAATTTCCCGGAATATATCATTGTGCCGAAACAAACACGTTCTATTCAAATCACGCATACAGTTGCACCCGCGGCAATCCTTACCAGGATGCCAAGGAGAGTAGTTTTAATGTCTAAACCATCATCTAAATAAGTAGGTCGGCAATTCGATGTCGTGGTCAAAAGATGCCCTAAATGGTCGATGGTTCTTACAAAAAGAAAGGTGGAGGGATGCCGGAGCATGAAGTATACAGAGTATAGACCAATCTTTGCTGCTAAAACTTCTGGCATCGCTGATACAAATGTCAACGGGGTCCATCGCAGAGGAAACCTTCGGCATATTTGAGGCATAAGTTAAGTGCGTTACCGAAATTACTCCAGCTCTTTTAATTGCAAACACAATTGACTTGGAGTTTAGGATAGACAATAAAACAGTTTTGAAAATGACATCAAGGAAGGTCAAAATAAAAGCAAACACAAAAACAAAACTATTGGTTCAGGCTACTCCAAACAACACAAAAGAAAACATGGAGGCAATAACTCGCTCTGTCTCAACTCATGTCGAGCAAACAGTGTGATCGAAGGAGTATTGAATGCCATGAAATAAACTTTATTGCAAAAGGAATGGCATGTGGCCTATGTTACAAAAAATTGATAGTGGAATAAGGGTCTATCTACATATGGAAAGGAATCTGCAAAGGGGAAAGGTGATGATGATAATAAAAGGATCGGTTCTGCAGAGACACAATAATTCTTTCTCATTCATGACATAGCAAGGAGCCTTAGGCGTCTTCGCTATACTTTTACAGACGATATGAGCTCCTTTAAAAAAATGTTCAGGCAACTGGCACGGTGTTAAAAGTAGACTTAGAAATCCGCGCGGGCCCGCTTCACTACAACACCTCAAAATGATCAACCACTTTGACCAAACGTTCCAAGTTTGACGAATGACGATGCCTAACGTGCCATTTGAGTAAGAAATAGAATCTTCCCTTCGACAGCGTCACAATACGTGACTTTACGCGGTCGCCCTCGCGCATATTCTACTTTGAAACTCTAATCACATGCGTGGCTGCGTCTTTACCAACTTCGCACATCTGCTCTCGATGATTCGTTGTCCTCGATTGTTGTTGATAATTTCACCTGCGTTTTTTTTAAATGTAGGACTGCCCGAACAGCGTGGGGGAATCTGTACATATTCCCCACGTCACGCTCCACCAATTTATTTGCCTATGAAAGCGCAGACGCGAACCACTGGCCACGGCCATGTCTCAGTTGAAGCCTCCATGTACAAAATGAGAATAATCGTATTCTATATGCCCCATCATGCTCTAAGGATTGCACAGCATGTGGCGAAATATATTGGCCCTAAGATCAGCGATTTTGGTGTAAGAAGAATACCGGATTATTTCAAGCAGTGAAACCATATGTTGGTAGAAATGTGTAAAGTGCGAGATACTGAACCTCTGTGAATGCCTACTTTCAAAGGACTTTTAAAACGGAAAGAGCACTAAAGCACCAGCGTCAGCCTAAGCTAGACGGACGGGTTTTTATCAGCGGACAGATGTGTGCATGTTTCTTTCCACCTGTGAAAAGGCAATAAAGAAAAAGGATCTCTTAGTTGAAGCCAAACCCCAACCAGGCCAACTTGCACAGTGTAAATAAAGATGAGAAAACGACGCTGAGTCCTTCGCAGGGCGCCACCTACTCCACCTTCAGCACCGACCTTCAGTACTACAGGTCTCGCCCCCACCGCCAGAGATGCATCTATAGATTGTCCTGACGGCTGTCCTTAAAGCTTCTCAACTCTTTCTGGGAAGACAACGTAATCGTGCGCTCCGTAAACCCAGCCTTCCAGAGCCAACCCAACTTACCCGGGTACCCAAATGATGTAGGTACTTTTTGTCGGTTGCTGGGTGTCCACAAACAAGACTTAATTGCTTGGCGACTCCCGAGAACCTAAGTAAATTATTTTTAATTTACTATTTTTTTTAATTTTTAAAGTAAATTATTTTTAATTTAATCCGCTAGTTT
Source organism: Haemaphysalis longicornis (assembly GCF_048455015.1). NCBI lineage: Eukaryota > Metazoa > Arthropoda > Arachnida > Ixodida > Ixodidae > Haemaphysalis > Haemaphysalis longicornis. The sequence continues at coordinate 77,249,087 of NW_027526361.1, read as the reverse complement.
TTCTCCGCCAACGTTAACTCATTTTATTCGCGACACACGGGAATATCTTGGTATTTTCAGCTTACTTCGAGGCACTCGTCTGGAGCTCTTTACGTTTACCATTTTTCACGACGCGCTGAAGCCGTCTGATATCCCTCTGTGCATGTTTTTGTTCTGGCAGAGACTTTAGCAAATCCTATGCCAAGTAAAGGAGATCAAGTGGGTTAGTTTGATGGTCTTTCTCATACCTAGAGGAAGCTGGCGGATCATACTTTCTGGTCATTAGCATACCGTAATAGCTTTCGTGCGGCGCTGAACTCAGTTTTCCCGGTTGGGGAAGAAGCTTCCGCTTTTCACTTTTAATAGAGTCTGAATAATGCGTACAGCTTTGACGACATGGCTGGGACTCGTTTGGTGCTCTGAGATTACACGGGGTGCATTGCTTGATATAGGCAAACCAGCGCAAAAAAAGACAAAGGCAGAGAGAGGTACACGTCAAGGACTGCAGTCCTTATCGTGTATCTCTCTCGGTTTTTACCTTTCTTTGCGCTGTTATGCCTAGAGTATGTACCAGCACACCCAGTTTTCCGCGTTATTCATTGCTTGCTTAGTGCATGCCTACATGCAAAAATAAACGGAACATTCTGTCTGAATGATATTGTTTTCACGGCGGCTGTGTTTAAGCTGGTGGTTGGCCCGGTGAGCGTGCGCAGGAAACCTCGTGGAATTATCATGTCATCGCGCGCGCGCCCCGGCATCGTAGCTCTGCGTCACCGCGCTCGAGCGGCCGAGTCGTGTCGCCACCTGTCGAAGGCGCTATAGGTGCCGGACAGCTCCCAGAGGGCGACACGGAGCACGCGACACCCATTGCCCCCTTCGGCAGATATGACCAACACTAGGTCGGTCGTCGCAAGCCGGTACGTCCCTGGCTGGTGGGCGCTCTTCTTTTTGCAGCGCGGATGAAGCATATTAGTCTTCCCTTTTGGGTTTGAAACGAAGTACGAAATTGAACAGTAATCCTCCCCCATAGTGCAGGTGAATGAAGGAGGATTTATTCGGTTTAACTCGCGAATGGGAAGGCATATAAAGGCCGCATAGGTGTGATGCCCGGAAGAGAAACGCTCGAACAGTCGGCCTGTGGGCAAAACTTTCTCTAGGTCTGCATGTCTCGCTTCAAAAGGAAACGTAATTTATATTATTCAATCCACAAAACAGGAAGCTTTGCCTGCAAATATGTCACACTTTGCGCGATGTTTCCGCGCGGGGTATTCAATCCATGTCAGTGCACTTGCGACCGCAGAACTACTACATAATTGGACCACATGGACATTACATAGAGGTATTTTATCCGAATGTGATGCTCCATACATGTACCAGTATGACATTCACATTTGTTTGTGTATAGCGAAAGTGATGACGTTAATAAGTGCCCGCTCCACTCAGAAACTTTTGGGCTTCCAGGTGTAGCTGAGTACGCCAGCTGTATACAAATACGCCCCGAAAAAATAAACCTTCACGAGAAGGCTATCACCACAAATTCCATTAGGTGGGGATGGGGAAGGAGGAGGGGTAAGCAGATATTACGGAATATTCACATTCGGGTTTTGTTTTTGTTTTCACGCCAACGGGTCCGGCATGAGACCTCTGTTAGAAATAAATAGTAGCGCTTTCATTACCATCAACACCCTTGCAACATAAGTCACGGCAGAAAAACGTAGCTCCCTCAGGACACCCCTCACTGGCCCAGATTGACCGCAATAACAAAGGATGGGATAGATAAAGTTTGTCCTCCTCCTCAGCTTCCTCGAACGGGAAAATTACGTCCTGCGTTCATATATTTCCTGCTTTTATTGCGGCAAGTCTCCGCTCTATTTTTCTTTGATTTTCAGTGGCTTAGACAATAATTTCATTCTTTCTTTTACAAGAAGAGGCGGTGATTTTGCGCTGTCCAATAGCTCACGAAACATTTGGGAACGTTAACGCTTATAAGTGTCCGCAACATACGTGGTTACATGTATTTAACACAGGGATGCAAGCACGTGAAATATTACATGAAGTGGAGTAGAATCGCCTGCTGATAATTATATACAAACGGCACTGTGTTTAGGGGCCCTCATTCTAACTAAATTTATTGCGCACTTATTTAATCCGCACCGCCTGCTAACCAGCCTACTAACAAGCTGCCCGTACACCCCGGCACACGTACTCCTATCGCTTAGTGCGGGCTTTTCAAGATACAGTAACCACGCTTCGTATCTGCGAAAAAAAAAGAAGAAGAGTCCGCGGGAGAATGCAAAGCCTTGAACACCCGCTTCCCAGTTGTGTTAACCTAGGGCTCGGCAGCAAGGTCACAGCATTTTATCAGCGCCCCGTTTTATTTGGAGGCTTTCCCCGACTATATAACATTTCTGCATGACTTTGTTGCAGCATGTAGTAGACATGCACGCAAATAACGTTATGACACACACTTTGCAAAGTTGCGTTCACGGGCGCTGAAGGTGGTCGGCGCGACGGAACCGACCCAGAGTTGCGCGGGCCTGCCGCAGCTGGCGCTGCGCACACCCGGCAAACTTCGCAGTCCGGAGCTTATACAACTAGTAAAAGCAAGGCTATGGAAACGTATCGCGGGGTGGCTCGCTGTAGAACTTGTTGCGAAGAGTCGTGCAGTTAGAAGAGAAAGAATCAAAGCCAGCATAAGAAGCCAGGAGGCCGAGAAGCGATAACGTAACCAACTTCTTAGTTAGGGTGCCACACGCCAGTCCACTCAAGCCGAACGGTGTCCACCAAACGGGTTCAACATTTTTTAGCAAACGCCCGTCGCGCTGCGCTGTCCACAACTCTTGGAGCTTCGCCGCAAAGCCGGCGAACACGCGCACACTGCACATGCTTTAATGACCGACGGGTAATTGTTCTTAGAGGTCTTAACAACGTGACCACGCTGAAAACTTGACAGAACCTCCAAGCATAGCCATGCATTAATTTTCCCGAACCAAGAATAAGCTAGATGAGGCCGCCATCTTCGTTGTTTGCGCAGTTTTCGCTCCAGTAGTGTGAGGTTGCCCGAATTTTGTTTTTATTTCATTCAGTCGCACATTGTGCCCTGACCATTGCCATCAATTCAAGTGGTTTCAATTCCGCAATTAGAGGTTGCACCATTGCAACGACTTATTTGGATCCAGGTTCCCAATCTTCTCTTGCGCGATTCTGATAGTGTCGTCATAGACGAGGACAAACATACACACCCAGTCATTTCAGGGACCACAGGCGATGCACTCTCCCTATCAAATTAAATATCCAGGTCGGCTTACAAAAGAAATAGAAGGAAACCCGCCCTTCACTCCCAACTAAGATAAGAGAGCTGGGCGCGGCCAGACGAACCATTGTGTAATGAATTCCTGGATTCAACGAAGTTTTTCTTTTCCCTATTGAAACTCACGTGTTGGCGACCGATATGTAAAGAAGCCGTTGTGACGGTGAACCTTGGTGTAACAACTTCGCTGCCCTGATCTATTATTTTTGCTATATTTTTGAAAAATAGGCGGCAGTAATGCACTAATTTGGCGAAGTGTCCGGTTCCGGTAACTAGCGTTATTTCCACGTATTAGTACGGTGGCGTTTAGGTGCTAGCCCTTCCCGTAGGAATGTAGTCACGCGTCTCGACTGCCCTCTGTGGTTTGATGATTTCTGTTACCATGATTATTGCTGTGGTGATGATTGCTGTGACCAGAAAACGAAAAAGTATCTTTTTCGAAGACACGCTCACGATTATAAATGCTTTAGTTTTAACTCGAAACATGCTTGTAACAAAAACACCTATGCAACTAAAAATTGCGAATTTCTGACATCTTCGTTATAAGCAGGCTTAACTGCATTCCAAACCTCCAGCTGGGTACCCAACCAGCTTAAATGAACGTGCCAGAGCTGTAACTCAAACTTGCTTGCTTATGATATTTTCACAAATTGCGAGTCATAAAAGTACCTGTCACTACAACTTGGGAGTCATAAAGTACCTGTCATGGCTTGCACTCCATCTTAAGGTAGGCGTCCAAAATTTCGTGCGTTTAACGGTTTTACCCAAGTTCAAAGGCTTACAATGCTTCCCGTTATGTCAACCGCACAAATGTGCAGGATGATTCAAGTAAGAACAGAAGTGACCAATGCGTAGTATTTAACAGCCAAAGGCCTTGGTGGAACGTCAGACTTCCTCCAGAGGCCCAGACGTGGTGTGCTCCCAATTTATAGACACGCGTATCTTGGTTGCATCGTTCGGTGAGTAGTGCCGATGGCGCGCCGGAAATTGCATTCAGGGCCCAGCGGGCAGACACTACGTCATCAGAATACCCAATAGGCGCAATGGATGTCGTCAGCATGGACACAGCGAGAGGGGTAGCTGTCGTGAGAGGATCACAACACGTCGCCTCCAATAGGAATTCAGGAAGAGTAACAGACAGGAAACACGCTGGCCATCGACACGGCCCTGTTTCGCCATGCGACATGCTGGTTCGAGCATTCTGGCTCTTCGGCTGAATGCTGAATACAAGCACCAACGTTGTTTTTGCTCGTTTTGTGACTCGTTTCCCGGCAGGGCATGTTTAAAGATCTAATCTACGTTAGGCCTTGATGTGCTGGTAGTGCTGACTCATCAAAATTTCCCTTTATATAGCGCTGCAAAGGAAGCTGCCACTAGTTAAACTAATTATTCTGTGTAGTAATTATGACTTCTTTTATGAGACGAGCCTGAAGCCAAGTGCTCTCCAAGAAAGAACTTCTTACACGACAGCCGAGCTGTTTTAAATACTTCTGATTTTGCCTTACTTTCGACAGTTCATCTGATTACGTGGTGACACCGAAGGTGCTTGGACCATGTACTCTCCCAGATGTCACCACTGTTCAGCAGTTAAATTTATTAGCACTACACAATTCGCAATTTAATTTGAGTTAAGGTATTGCCAGTGCATTTTAGAATATTTACAATGAAGCCATACTGGGCACCCCATAGGATCCGTTTTAAGACCATATGCTCTTTTGCGCGACGTAAAAACCTGCACATAAAAAGTTCTCGTACCTCAAAGCAGCTTCAATTCGTCTCTAGAGTATCCCACAGTATGAAGGGGTAAAACATTTGCATTGTGAAAACGCGATCAAATGAACATTTTACATAAAAAAATCACACATTCCACTATTACCGGCAGTGCGGTTACTATAAAAATGAAATGGGGGCTATTGTCAATACCAACAAACCCCTTCTGCTAGAGAAGGCCAAACCACCCCGAAACAATCTCCCGTAGCCTTTACCCCTCTCTATTCGGTATTCTAGAATTCTGGAAATAAACTTTACTTCGTTTTACCGCTATTTTCTAAACAAAACTACTGGAAATTGCTGCTAGCTATGGCCCTACCCAAGCTAGAGCTTCGCATAGCCACGCTCGTCGAAAAGTTCTCCTTCTGTATCACCTAAGCAGCACAGCGTATCCAAATGCTGTACTGAAAGGAGACCTAGCGCGATGTAAACATGAAACTTTCACCTCTGGTGTCATTTGTTTTTAACAAAATGGCTGAGCCCTCGACAGCATAATTTCCACATATGGTAGACCAGCTTATCTACTTTAACGTCCCCCCTCTACTGGTGGCAACCGTCTACATATATTTTTGAATATAACAAATGGTTTTGATATTACACTTGTAATGCCAACTTGAATACAGAAGTAGTCCATCCGCGCCTTTCTCATTCGTGACAAAGTCTGACCCACAACTTGTCTCGTATACTTTCCTGGCGTGGTTGCACAAAGCAAAGTCAGCGCGAACTTTTGTGTATATCTTCAATAAATAAAATAAGCTATATATTGTAATTGAACGTCATAGTGGAGGCACACAGGACTAAATTTAGATGCCAGAGCCGCTCGAAAACTGCCATCTGGTCGGCTTCGACGAAACTATAGAAGCAGCTAACAAAGGCTCCAGGTGCACCGTGGGAGACTTACTTTGTTCGCCTTAGCTGCATTCGTTTTCTCTCACACACTCGTCGACGTGGGAGCGTTATCATAATTAATCGTGTCGGTGAAGGCCCACTCCAGGTTCTACCAAGAAGCTATCGCCAAACATGCACAAATACTGTCACCACTGGTCTGTCGGTATTTATAAATGTTTGCATCGGTTCTTCATTAAAGCGAAGCTTTTCTGTCCTTTGTGGCATTGTTGTACGCCAAAACGCCCTGCAGGAAAGCCAACGTTCTCTGACGATGATGATGAAAGATCATGAGTGAAGTAAAAGAAGCGCTTCCCGTGGCGGGAATCGAGCCTGTCTCCCTCTCATTGTGAAGCCAGCGTCTACCCGACTGCTCCATTTCAACGTTGTCGAAGCCAACACCAACCGGCCGGTACCAATTCGCGCCGTGCACCCCAAACCCAAACGTTAGGCCGTCGAACTGTACACCTAAGGGTTGCTTTGGGTATTCTAGAAAAGTAGTGCGTGCCGTAGAGTCGCACATAACTCGCAGTGTGGGATTCTCCAAATAAAGAATCGTTCACGAGAAGGCTTCGCGCTCAACCATCGTCATTGTTAAACGGAGGGGTGCATGATTTCTGTAAAAGCGAAGCTTTAGGGTCCTCACTGACGTAGTTGTACGCCAACACGTCCTGCAGGAAAGCCAACTTTCTTTGAGGATGATGATGAACGATCGTGAGTGAAGCGAAAGAAAAAAATGAAGGAAGCTCACACTAACACGTAAGGGTTGAAGGTAACGTAGTTGTACGCAACCTTAACGACCATCACGACGGTTAAAGTCCACAATTGCAGCCGATTTGCTCCTTCTTCGCTGCCGCAACAACGTTTACTCCATCATTGTTGTCATAAGTGTGAGCTTCCTTCATTTTTTTGGAATCGGTAACCACTGGACATCATTTTGGAGGGGTGCAGGCTATGACATGTCTTTCTCATTCCGGGAGGTGTTGCCACGATTACGGTGAACACCGGAGTCTTTCTCGTTCTTAGGATGTATGGGCGCGATTACGGCGAATGCTGGAGATATTTGTTGTGACCAGTGTACCTAAGTATGTATGCTTGGAGTGACAAACATGCGCCGGGGACGCTGGGTGGTCGCTGTTAGGCACGCACACACAAGCGCTCGCCATTTTAGATGCGAACGCATCTCATTCACTCGCCTTGTCCCTGCATCCATTCGGCGTTGTCGGCGTCCACCCCTCCCCCATTCTCCTCGCCGCGCCAGCTGCGCTCTCCGCCGCTCACCCCCTCTCCTCTCCAATAGCGAACACTCTCTCGCGAGGGGCATTGGATTGGATTCGATTGGATTGGCCTGGCTTTGGCTTGGATTGGATTGGATTGGATTGGATTGGATTAAATTGGATTGGATTGGATTTGGATTTGGATTGGATTGGATTAAAGTGGATTGTGTTGGATTGTGTTGCGTCATAGCCGCGGCAGACGCACTGGCGCTGGCGCGTCCCCTCACCGTTATGCGCGCTATAAAACGCGGTGCCTGCGCTGCTCCGCTCCATCGTTCCAGCGCCGTTCCTCCGCTGTCCAACGCTGCAACGTGAACCCCCTATGCGTCGCATCTACACAGGGGTTCCTGCACGGGGAGGTGGGAGTTTCTTCGTGTTCTTTTAACACCGCCGGGCATTTTCACGAGTCCTCAGCATTTTCTTGGCATTTTTAAGTGTGGACACGCAAAACAACGATCTGATAAACAGCTTCGCGGTTAAAAAACGCTTCCCGCGGCCGGAATAGACCCTTAGTTCCTCGCGTTATGCAGGCGGCGTCTATCGGATTGCTTCATTGTGGCACAGTCGGAGCGAACGCCAAGCAGCAGGTACCGATTTTTAGGGCTAACGTTAGTCCTGCGGAGTGCGCACCCGAGAGTGGCTGCGGGTATTTTAGAAAAGAGGTGCGTACCTCCTGGGTAGCCCATACGCGCAGCGTTGGCATAGCTTCGAAAGAATCCGTTAGAATATAGCTTCGCGTTCAAACATCTTTTTCGTTAGACGGAAAGGTACATGATTTTCATTCATGCCATCGGTCGCCACATTGCAAAGGTTGCCCTGTCTCAGAATGTCAATTTGCTCTAGCAGCTTTGGTACTTGCATGCCAAAGCGGAAACATTGGGAATGACTGAACCCAGTTGTTATAAAAATCTATATATTCGGCCTCCGTCTACCGCCTGTTTTGCAATGCGCAAAGAAGGCTTGTTGATTCGGCTTTGAACACGAATACTAACACGCGTATAACGTGGAATGTTGGTTACTACCGCAAACTTCTCAAACCATGGTATGGGAAATGCGGCAGTTGTTTAAGTAGGGCAGAAGCGGAGGTCATTGAAGTAATGGTGACAGGAGTATGCTTTTTGTGTATCTACGTATCTGGCAGAAATTCTTTGGGAGGGTAGTTAACGAACGGAGAAACCTTCAAGCCATATCAATAAAACGAAATTGGCTGATCTATATTCTGCTAGCCTGTGATTACATTCAGCGCAGTTACACAATCATCTGACGCCATCGCGACTACATAGTCCCCACGTAGTTAAGATTATCTAATAGTAATTGAATATTTTGATGATATTGCGTAACTATTGGGACACAAGTACCTAATAATTCCGTTTTTTGCGTCATTTTGACTGCATCAGTGCCACATTACATTTTTAGAGAAACTTCAGATCTGCCTAGCCACCCATTCAACCAACAAGAATAGGAGTAACGTTTAGGGATGAGCAGTTAGCGTTCTGGGTTAGGAGACAAGCTTTGCCGGACGTCCTTCTTGCTCAAATAAAAGGGACATGGAATGTAATCTGAGGCAGTCTGGCAAGGCTTGTAATGCCAAAGTGACAGCAGTTGGGTCATGCGAGTAATTCAAAGACTGCCGGATGCAATAGACTAGAATTACGGAATACATAACTCATCGTCTACAGAGATAACGAAATTCGAGAAAAAGGAGTGGATTCGGATAGAAAAGATATGAGCGACAGGTGTGTGTGAGGAAAAGCCTTTGCCCTGCAGGGGACAAAAATAGAATGGTGATTCTGATAATGGTTACCTTGCTAACCTGGTACACTGAGTCGACGTCATCGCCGGAGAACAACCCTTTAAGGAGATTTGAAAAACCATGTTCATTTACTTTGATTTCGCCATCGCCGAATAGCGTGTTGAACGAAGGCTGCTCCTCTTTCTGTGTATATACGCGCGTGTGTGTGTGCCATTTCGCCGATCTCCTCTTTCCCGTTAGAGAAATATAACGTCAAAAGCGCGAGCGAGAGCTCACCAAGAATGAACGCTTGTTTGCGGAAGCAGGACACACACCGCGTTCTTTGCCCCCAGGCGCCTGCCGTATAGCGCCTGCCTTTCCGGTTCCCAAGCCCAGGACCCCCGAGGAAGGCGCCTCCTCGCTTCCCAGCGAATATCGTGTTCTTAGGCGCAGGGGATTCGTGCGCCGAGTAAATCCTTACGGCCTACACTCCCCGGCGCAAGATGACGCTCTTCGTCGGAGTGTACCGTTGAGCTTGATAAACGACAACCTCAGCTGTCCGGCTTTTCGACAAGTCCAAGACGCTGAAAGGTTCCTCTCGCAAGGCTTCCATCTTTTTTGTCCGTATCCCCCGGCGACGAAAATCAAGAGAGAAAAAAAGACCCCTAGTGGAAGCTGCTTGGAGCATGCCAGTGACCTGCGAATGGGACGTAGTGGCCAACGCAGTCGGGGTAAACGTGATGGAAGCCAAAGAAATGTGAAAACAGTAAAATGTAAAGACGATAAACCAGCGCCCACCTATGCGTAAACAAATGGCATGGAATGGCAAAGGCAATAGGCTCAGCGAATAGCCGAGAAAGCTAGCAGGTGCTCCGTTTGAAAACGCACGCTAGTTGGCGCTAGCGTCGAGGTTATTCTCAGCTAGTTTACTGCTCGCATCGAAAACGTATGCGCAGCCCCAAAGTATATCGAAGCCTTATTTTTCCACACTCTGCCGTGAATGTTGTATGCAGAACACATGCTCATCTCAGTTGTGAAGAGCGCTCACACGCTTCGCTAGTCTGTAAGCGGACTGCGAGCATCGTTCGATGCACAGTTCTTGTTGGAGGCGAATAGTTTATGGCGTCTGCTGTCAGCCGTTGTTTACTTTGCGTTAGGTTCCAACGCCCATAGAGGTGACGGAGCAGTCCTGCTGGGAGAACAATTTGTTCTTGGCTCATAACGACAAAAATATGCACTTGTTTATTCGAGGTGGTGAGGAAACAACCATTCTCGGGAACATTGCAGTAAAATAAAACGGGTGGAGTCATGAAGGAGCCCATTCCGGACAACAGAAAAGTATTGCGTTTTTTTTTTGTTCCAAAAATAAAATTGACAGATAGCTGTAAGGGTGCATCTCGCAGGAAACAAACGGATTCCGTGTTTTTCATAGACAAACGTTTTATATGCGAAACATACATTCGCAAACATTGATCGAGTTTGGCGCCTACTTTCGGCCATCGCTTACATGAAAGCTTCTCCATTTTTTAGCGAGCCGCATACCGTAGCAACAAGTATTTGCGGCCTGGAAAAAACTACACACATGAAGAATATACCCGCAAATTCATTCCCAGCTGCTACGACTGGCGCATGGTTCACACATCTCGATATTGTTTCGCCAAAAAAAGCGTAGTCATATTTGATGCAAAACATGGTACGTGATTGATAATACCAGCATCCAACTAAAATTCATCTTTAGCTGTTTTACCCGAAAACAAAGTATGAAAACCAGGTTACCAAAACTGTTTTATAAAGAGCACAAGGAAAATATAAGGAGAGGCGGTTTCGCGTTGTCTGCTTGAGTGGGGCCAGTAACTACATTTGGATCGTTTACAACTGCAGAGATACCATCAACTCCGCCAGCTTGACTCTCCATAGGGCTTCCGCTTTGCGTGTTAACCATGCTGTTTATAGGCCCAAGATCACGTGACTTGGGGCCACTCAACAGAGGCAGACGTACAGTAGTCGAGATCGCTACGGCCATTCCCCTGTTTGTGAGTATTCTACTTGCCGATTCTTCCGCATCCATTTGAACCAACGAGGCAACGACATAGGTTGAAGGTCTGGGAAATAATCTAATTGAAGTCCCAGAATGCAGACCTGTTTTATCAAACAATCTCTCAAGGAGGGTTCCATACGCAATTTCTTATGTGCTTCGCAACCCTTGAGTATCGTTCACAGTCTTTTCTAATTATGCCGTGTAACTTACATGTCATCATCAATACAGCAGTCAAATATCATGGACCTTAGACGTCCGCTATTTTGTGGCATCGTTTCTTCACTTTGCGTAAGCCGAAAGCCCGTAACTTTGTAACAGTAAGGAGGTCCTAGATAACTCGCATACAGCCCTAATCAGATGGTCGAATGCAAAACTTGCCTTTATTCATAATAAACGAGGCGCTATACGTACAGATTTGTAGTACTCTTTTTTTCAGAAGGAAGGAGTTTCGGGGTGGTGTTAATATTGGGTTAATATCAGTGTGGATATCAGTGTTCGTAATATACCGCATTTTTCCATCAAGTCTTTGGGTATTGTCTGTGTCCTCTTCAAATACGCTGTAGGAGATTATCGTCACCTTTCGAAAAGCTTCGCGTGTTGGTACAATTTACCCTGCATGCTGCATTGATAGCACATTTTTGTTCTCGCAACGCTTTGGGTGAACACTGACTTTGTGTGTGTGATCTTACCACCTTTATTTCGCTATTTCAATTCACATGAGCTCTATAGGATCTGCACTTTTCGCACAGTTCAGTTCACAAAAACAGCAAGTGAATTGCATTTGTCTTCAAATACTTAAAAGGACCATTCCAACATTCTGGCTACACCTAAAAAGAATACGACAACATCCACCAAACACTGCAGGGACATCGCCACTTTTGTACCTCGTTGCGTTCGGAACGTTTCATAACTTTCGGTTCAAAGCAAAGACAACAGACGTGAAGGTATCCTAATAATCTCTAAATGATTAATCCCTGAAATAGCACAAATACCTGCATATTTGTTTTTCATTTACTCACCTTCGACGACTCTTTGGACAGTATATCTATGCTGAAAACGTGTTGCTGAGGGTACACACCAACTCTTAGCCCTCAAAAGCGGAACCACGCTGATTAATATACTGCTTCCAGGATTTTTCTCTTTTAAAATGTCATCCCACCTGCCAACTGAATCTACCGGGTGCCACGGCGCCATCATGACTTTGTGTTGTCGCGCCACGCTCGGTGAGAATAAAATCGTTCTTTAATTTTGCCACCTGGCAGGAGTGTACAAAATGGATCCCTCACTGTGATGGCGACTGCACAACGTCGATTCCATCCGCATGAGAGGGATAGGCATCTAAGTGCCTCAAGCGACATTACCTCTGGGATAAGATACTGCGAATACTAGAAGTGGCCCCTATCATCAGATTTTCTACTGGCCGATACTTAACTGTTAACATCGCAGCAAACCACCCAGATTGTCACTCATAAAACTTAGGTATCAGAAGGCTACCGACATTTTGAAAATCATACACCAATACACCGGCGCTCTTTCCAGCCTCTTTAGCATACACGAAGGCTCAATTCAGTGGTACTTGCAATTACACGCAGATAAATTTCCAAGAAGACCTTGCATTGGCAGCAATGTGAGCAACCTTGTATCAAATTATGGAGATCCAGTATATGCCTATAAAGCTCTTACACCAAGTGTTTTTTTGAAAGTAAGCTTGCTTACTATATACAAGTGCATTGGCTGCGAGAAATGATGCGCCGAAACTCAGAGAATCGTCGACTAATACGTAGGATTCTCATGCTGCTTCTCCCGAGTCTTAGTTCTTTACAGTCGATTTTTTTATTTTATTTTTAGTTCTGTCCGACCAATTATCGGCAGTTGCGGCATTATAAAGATTACAGGTGGAACTTCCACGGCGGAAACAAAAGCGGCTGTGTGTTCAAGATTTCAGCGCGCGTTAAAGATACCCAGGTGGTCAAAATTAATCCGAATCCTCCACTACGGCGCGCCTCATCGCCTGTGTAGCGTCGGTGCGTTAAACCTCGCAAAAAGAAACGTTTTTTAAGCCAAAGCTCGATGTTTGCACCGAGAGCGAGCAGTAAACTCTCACACAATTGCATCGCCTGAAAAAACACGGACGCTGCTCGTCTCAGTCGGCTGCGTAGGCACGAACTCACGTTAACGTTCAGCATCCACAATCTTGCTGTAATATTTTATGATAGCTCCCACCTTTACTCTTTCCCCCTATCCCCGTCTCCGTACCTCTCCTCTTGGAACGAACGAGAGATTAGGCACTTCCTCTGCGCATGCGCACGAGGAGATAGAATTATCTTGGCTGCGCTCTAAGGTCAGATTGACGCTGCGGAGAACGAGACATTCGCTGAGTTTGTGCGTAGAGTAATGGAGCTTCCGCGTTTAAAGCTTCCCACATAGAATCCTACCACCAGCAACACAACAATGGGGACCTCCGAGGAAAACAGCCAGATGGAAGAGGCAGTAGGCAACAAGCTTAAACTTCGAGTTTATTGCTAACTTGGCAGAGATATCTTGTAACTACACAAATGCTACAGGTGAGATAAATGAATGTGAACTTGGGAAACGCGACTCACCACCGCGTGTAGAATTTTAACAATAGCGATGTTGGCTTTATGCGCAACGACACCATTACCGTTATTAACAGGGGTAGCTGTCACAGTCCCTTGGTAGGTGGCAAGGGCACAAAAACAGTTGAATGCGTCAATACTTCCTTCAAAAACGTGGCTCGCTGCACACACAACACCCTTTTTTCGCCACAATTTTCGTGGCCCAGAGCACAGCAGTTCTTATGAGTGGCCCTCACCTCAAAGTAATAGGCTTGCTTCTCGCACTTTAACGAACATGCTGTCATTGTTGGGTGGAATAGCGATATACACGGAGGTAATTACCTAAAGAAGAAATTGAAATCCCGAAAAATGACACGCGAGGCACATATTCATCTTCCTCATGAGCAAACCCAATGACCTAATCATCTGCAAATTGTACAACATTAACTAAGCCCCGCACCGAAGACTACCGCACTAGTTGCTCATAGAAAAGTTTGGTGTTGGGCCTGCTGGTACATACTTTGGAGAACGGTGAAACCCAGCCTTAAAGGCGCGAACACGAGAGTTTGCACCAACACGAGTAGAGCGTGTGTGTTGTCTGCTCTCTCTCTCGTATTCGCGTCGTTAAGGCTGGGTTTCACCGTTCTCCAAAATAGTTGCTCATGTTAAACCTTCTTTACAAAACGCAAATCTCTTTTAGGTTCTGACTTAAGAGTACCTTATGTTGTTCTTGGAGTCCACTTATATGAATTTCTCAAAGATGTTACAATAGAAGAAGCTTGTTGCTGGATTTATGTTGATATTATGTACAGGAAGATTTCACCTGTCCATCTTTTTGGTGAATAATAAAGACGAAATGGTGAAAAAGTGGCGAACAAATGCCCGCCAGGTGGGATCCGAACCCAAGGCCTCCAGAATACCGCCAGGTCGTGGGTTCGGATCCCAACTGGCGGGCAATTTTTCACACTTTCGTTTCGACTCAAAAAATTAATCATCTCTTTTTATGACCCACCACAACCTCCCCTTTGCTTTCCGAGGTTTTCTTGACTGCCAACCCTTATTTTCTGTCTCTCTCTCTCTCTCTCTCTCTCTCTCTCTCTATATATATATATATATATATATATATATATATATATATATATATATATATATATATATATATATATATATATATATATATAGTGAGAGAGACAGACAGGAGAGAGATATAGGACGCTGTCACGGGAACAAATTGGAAAGATCGCCCTGGCATGTGCACGCATTTCAAAGGCAAATTGATTTCATTGCATTTTTGTGCCTGGCTGTTGCGACACCTGCATATTAATACGGCCAATATAGGCCTGCGGAGCCAATGCATGCGTAAGTGAACCGTGCGCTTTTCATGTAGACAGCTCTGACAGCAGAAAAAAAACATATTCGGCGTTGCACGTCGCTGTCAGGAACGTTTTCTGCCAGGGGAGCACGTCTACACATCTAAGTGCAGGTAGCTATGTTACGCTGGCTTAAAGTATATGAGGCATATTTCAGCGAACGTTATTAGAGGGCGCCTACAGCGGCGTCTTGCACTGGCGGAGCAGAAGCGCAAAATCCTCCCGCTCAAGAGCAGGCGATGTGAGTTATAGCGTGCGACAAGAACGAAGGAGAAATCAAACATATTAGGTAAACTACGCGTCACGGGGTTCACTAACACGCAAGTGGATGGCACGGGGCTCGTCTGGATTCGCAAAGAAAAAGTTAAAACGAATAGGTGCCACCTATTTATAAAAACGGGTTCTTCGCTGCCTTCTACGCTGCTATATTCATGAACCCATGGTTAGTAGTCGTAGTAGTAGTAATATGTATTGTTAGATGAGGCGGACTTAGCCTTGCATAATTGCTGGCAGTTGCTACGCCTAATCGGTGCCAATACGATACCACAGACACGCAAACTCACCCCACCTCACTTAATCCTGAGGACTTCACGAATCCCAGCAGGAGACGAGACACCTCTCTGCGCACAATCCAGTGGTCCATAGGAAAAATAATCTCCTCTGATGTAGCATGGGGCAGTGCAAGCTTCTGGAGATCACAGAAAAAGTTAGTCCTCTCAAGGTTGATTATGGAGCAGTTCATCATGTAGGGACCAATGCTACCAATCACACTGCACCAAGGGCACAAAGGGCGTGAAACAATGTTGATTTTATGTAGCCAAGCTGGTGTACGGGCTGAGGCTGTTCTTCGGTGGAGCAGACAGGCTTCGGCTCTTTTCAGGCCTTTCGTCACGGCTGGGTATCCTCTCTCCTGCATACATATTTAGCAGTTTGATTGCTATAATTAGTTTTTCGACCCAAGTTGGCTTGCAATATCACTTCCGTTAAAAAATATGTGTTTTGGTTTAGTTATTGAAAAACATTGCGGATGCGCCGCCAAAGTTAAGTGAAGCGACTATATTCTGTACACAAAGTGTTTTGCAATGTCATTGCGTTAAAAATGCACACTTGGTAATGGCGGTCGGCGTGGAAAACGGTTCTATGGCTGTTTGTGTATGCAGCGCAATAATATTAGGTGCTATCAGAGTGATACCAGAGTGTGCCAAAATACCAATAGTTATAACATAAATTGGGTTATCCGCTGCCTGTCCTAATTAAAAAATTCGCCGTGGAGTTCTACACTATTGGGAATTTCTGTCTGCTGTCAATACGTGAGCTCTTGTCAGAAGCGTCTGGTTATAAGAAACGGTTGGAACCTCTGTTTTATTAAAACTATCCCGAAGCAAATGGTACCACATTCTTATACTAAAACTTCTATACCAGTCACAGATTTAGGATAACGTGGGCTCCTACTGAGGGGTGGGACGGCCTCAAATGCCGGACGCTCTCCCAACAGTTCGCGCGAGCTATGAGAACGAGGATAGATTTTACTGAATTGATCAAACCTCCACTGTTTTCATCGTTTGAGTTGCGCAAGGGGAGTGGAAGAGCGTCAGAGGAAGTAGAGAAAAAAGGGGTTGTTATTAGTTCCAAAGAATGCCAAATTGTAAATTCCCAACTATCGTCCTTTGTTTCTTGAAAACGTGTACGCTGGGCCCCCGCCAATTGTGTATTCTGCCATGAGCTCAGTGGCTTCGATTTTCATCCACTTTTCGACTAACCCAGTGGGTTGGCGGTGATTTGAAAAGACGGTAGTGTATGCTGAACTTCCTAAACGCCGAGAAACCCAGAATTATTCTGATTACAAAAAAAACGTTGCATTCGCTATTACGGTAGCAAACTAAAAAAAATACGACAATAAAACCTGCCCCCTTTCATCTAACGACGACGATGGTTGAACGCGAAGCTTCCACGTGGTGCATATTGCGGTTGACCAATTCCACAACTGCGAGTATGTGCTACTATGGAGCTACGCACCACTTTTGTAGAATACTCACAGCAACTCTCGGGTTAGGACTCCGTAAACTTAACGGTTCTCTTTGGCATGAACGGCGCGTATAGGTAACCGCTGCTTGGCGTTCAGTGAGCAAAATTTTGAGTGGGTGCTGGTTCGAGGTGTTAAACCACAAGATGTGACGTTAGGACTAACGTCTTAAACATCAAAATGGCAACTTACACCCAACGTTTTCTGGCTAACAGCCTCACGGCGTGCACAGCAACGCCATTCTTGTCGTGACGGATTCGTAGATTGTCGTCAGTTTTCCAAAGCGCTTCGACCATGTCGAAATCAAGCAGTAGGATAGACGCCGGCTCCATAACGGGAGGGGCCAGGTCAGTATCGTCCCACGGGAAGCGTTGTTTGTTTAACTTCAGCAACGATCGTTCACCATCATTGTCAGAGAAAGTAGGCTTACCTGCAGAGGGTATTGGAGTACAAAGGCATCCGTGAGGATACTAAAGCTTGACTTCAATAATCATGAAAGTCGCGCGCTTTTTCGGATGGTGATGCACGGACCGTGTCAACGGAAAAAATTGAATTGAATTGAGAAAAAAGAACACTCCATTATGGTAGTTCCGATACAGGAAAATAAGAACACGAGGGGAACGAAAAGGAAAGAGGAGCGGTGGGTAAATCAACCCTGAAGGCAACCAGCAAGTTGCTTTCAAGGGGAAGTCTGACCTTCCCAAAGCAGTTTCAGCGTTTGATCAGTGACGAAGGGTGCCTTAACTGCTGAGAAATTGCTAAGAAAATACGGATCATATGTGACGGAAATAGTGAATGCAACCGCTGTTGGCGTCACGATAAACCGTGAGAAAGTGAGGCAGCGGTGGTGTATAGCGGTATAGAAACAACCGAATACAACGCTTCCACGCGCCAAGCGGTTTTCTTAGCTTCGGTTAATTCAGTCCTGCTTTCCGGAACTCCCACTCTCTTGGCAGCTCCGGACAACTAAGAAAAATGTTCATTCATTGGACCAGTGACCACTATTGACGCATTGTTGAAGAAAAACATATCGTCTGTTCGATACCCCGCGATTGTTGGCGTCAAACGAAGTGCACTGGCGTAGCCCGCCCCGCTTCCTCAAAACGCGCCATCGCCTACCCAAGTATGGACAAGTAGCACAATCCAACGGCAGTCACGTTAAGACGTTTTGCAGGCACGTACCGCGGTATAGTCACTGGCGGCGGCACCTGTCTTCACTTTCTTGCTATTTTCTATACTATTTTTAAAAACGCTACCAGTAAGAGTGGCATGTTTGTGTTCTTGGAGAGCTAATTTTTCGATCTAGGGCAGTTTGTATTTTGACTTCAGCGTCCCTTTAAGGCTGAAGCCTCGTGTTTCGATGGCATTTTCAGCGAAGCAATCGGCTATGCGTTCGACTGTTTACACCCCCTTAGGGCTGCAGTAAAAGGAAAGGGCTCCTTTGCCACAATAAAGATGTACCCCCTAAATTTCATGCCTGTAGGTCCAGCATTTCTGCGCTGGGAGGTGATATCACATTTTAGCCGCTTTTAACTTCCTTAAGGGTGTAAATTAAAGAAATCCACCTTCCAATAACACGCTCTACTTTTACAGGTAAATGTGGAACGAAATCTCGAAATTCTTTCTTGTACATTTGTGTGGGTAACACTGGTCATAAAAGCAATTTTTAGACATTTAAGGGGTTTACTATACCCGCGAAAACCGTTCGATACCTGAACGGGCTTGGGATACAGGCGGAGAACTCATTGAAAATGTTTTAGCCCTTCTATACCGTAAGCAAAATCTACACATGATGTATACAAAATCCACAAAACAAAAACTATCTACACCATGATAGGAGTGTACTCCCAATATTGAACTCCTTTGTGACGGCAGTAGTTCGGCAGGGTGTTGATATCACCTATTATCTTTTTCAGCTGGTTAAGGGTTGTCTTTTTTATTATTTTACGCCCATTTTGCGGCATCTTACAGCGATATTCTTAAACTGTTAACAAAATATTTTGTGTATTTGTATCAGTAGCATTCATGTTAAAAAATCCAGTGCCATCTCTATTAACGTGAAACCACGGAAAGGGCGAAGCATGCAGTGCATAAGTGTATTGAAAGATTTCTCTGCCCATACGGCGCGCGCTGTATGGGCGCAGGAGAAGCGCTTCTCCGGCGATCATACAGCGCGCGTTCGAGGAAGGAACAATCACACGCTGCTGAGGTGGTGACGCCGTCTCTGGCGTTGAACCGGATTTAAGATGCATGACAAATCTGCCCTAGTTTGGGGTAGTGGCAGGGGTCAACGCCAGCGCAGTGCAATGCCCGCGCCTCGCCCTGCGGGCTCGTCTTCGGTGATCAACAAGGCCCCGGCACCAGGTAAGTATGCCTTTTCTTGCATCGACCGAACACCCGAGGCGATCAGGCCTAGTGTCGACAGATGGTGGGTGCCTGAGTGTAACACAAATTATAACACGTCTACAAACAGCTTGTGCTTGACGATTGCTGAAGCCGACAGGTAATGTTCGACAAATCCTTAAATCATGTTAGTCTGATTTGAACCGGTTTTATTCGTTATACACTCCTTCTTATAGCATGAGTTACGTTCTAGCGCGAGGCGTTGGAAAATGAGTGTCCCGGTATTTGAGTACCGTAAATACATTAGACGACGACGACAGGAGAAGCCGACAGCCAGAGCCCCTAAGGGGCTTCGTCCCTAAAATATATTCTGCGTGTTAGTTTGCCGTACGTATATTGGGGTATCTGCAAAACACGCAATGTATTCCGAAATGCCGTTGAAGCCGAGAAAATAACGCGCGCTGCTGTAGCTTAGTCGATTACGCAATACATTCCACTCCTTACTCCACTCGTTGCGGGGAGAGAGTTCTCTCATTTCTAGTGGCTCCTAGGTTTGCTGTGTGTATGACATTAAAGCACCAACACAACGTAACGCGAGAGGAAATAAACTACATATTCTTAGACTAAATATTGGCTTTGCGCAGTGGGACCTGTAAAACGGGACCATGAACTTTGAGTTCCGGCATCACCTTCTTGATCATTTTTAAGGTATTCTTTACGAACACTGACATCTTTGAAAAATATGTAGTGAGCACAAATTCGTTTACATTAGTTTTGAAATCAGCGAGAACTTGCGGAAGGACAAGATCAGGTTACTGAAGAAACAGCAAATTTCACATAAAGAACTGAATGAAGTGCAAATTCTTAATGTTAGTTTTGAAAGGTGCTCGGCACAGCGACGGCCATGTGCGCACAGCCCGAGTTCCCTTTAACATTGGGCGACACTGTCTATTACGGGAGTGCCATATCACCAAAGTTCCGGGAGAAAATTATATTGCAGAAGAATTCTGCTTGTAGTCCAATGTTTATAACAAGTGCTTAGGGTAGTACTGCATGGCTTATTCTGCTTTTACGTAAAGGCTACTACAGGATTAGTTTCAGACAGTTTTAAAAAGTGGGACTCTATTAAAGAAAAGTAATAGTGTTTAGACACGAAGAGCTTGCTTATTCGTAAACGTGTCCTTAACGAGAGTGCCCTGTATAAAACGGGAATATACGGGGAGGCCTGCGACAAAAGCATCAACCCGCGACACGCGTTCACTAGGACACGAAAGTTAGACAAGTAACCCATTGGCAATGAGGAAGATACGAACTGCTATTGGCAGTGAGCGCGACCACGGGCGGCGCTGCGAAGCGCACCTCCGTGACGTCGACTTAAGGATTCTCGCATTTGTCGTCTGCTTCACTCGGGCTCGCTCTCCCTGCTGTTTTTTTGCGCTCGGTTGACGTCTGATTCTTTGCCGCACCAGATTGGGCATGTGGCTAACTTTTTATCCTAATAGACATAAAATCGCATACAGTAGCTGAAGACGTGAGTTAAAGTACTGTGTTGGATACCGGTACGGAAGAAACATTCCCGGCGTCGCCCTATTCCTTGCGAAGCCGGTCCTGTACGGAGCGTGAAGAGTCGGAGCTAGGGGTAAGCTTCTGTATTAAGCAGTCTTTCGAACAAAGTGAACGGCTAGGTGCTAATAACCGATAACAGCGAAAGTGCAAGACCGAAACAAGTACCAGGCCTTCAGGGCTCTCGGCTTTGGCAGAAGGCATTACGATTTCCGGTAATCATATGCAACGTAAGTGTTTTTGCAACCTTGCCGAACGCTCGAAACTATTGTATCACATCACTTTATGTTGTCAAGGCATGATAGTATGCCGAAATGCATTATTGGTGCGTGCTGGTTTTACAATACCTCGCTTCTAACCAGAATGGAGGTTTATTGAGCAAAACGAGTCACGTCTACGGTAAAGATAAAGTTACATTATGTTTGTTCAGACCTGGAGGAATATTTCAGTAAATCCCCCAGAATCATGTCTTCCCGATATTCATATTTGCGTGATAGAAAAACCGCACTCAATAGGGGGAGGAGCTCGAGGAGCGGGAAGTGGAGAAAACTTTATCAGTAAAATAAAGCTTATTAGTGGGCGAGGCCCTCAGTCCAGGACAAGACAGTAAGAATAATTTTGTTTAATTTATAGAACTCCAACCCGAGTATATAAACCAGGATTTCTTTTTGCATCTGGAAGGGTTGTAAAACAACAAAGAGCTGCTTGGAAATATTCATCGGTTTCAATTCTTGTAATATATGAAGGTATACTATTGATTGCGTTCGTGAGCGAGTGTATCAAGCCTTAAACACCGTAATCATATCATAATTGTTCGGGTTGAGAGTCAGTTCGTTATGATAACAATGGTTACGATAGAAATTTGGAGCATAAAATCCGCCTCCGAGTACCCTGGACAACGTTGCCTGGGGCGCAATCGCGGTGGCGTAGCTAAAACCTTGCCATTGTATTTTCATCTGAATAAACAACGCATGATGCGGATATGTACTTTCTTGCATGTGGCCATAACGGAAGCCGTAACAGGCTGTATACCACGCATACAGCCTGTAGAAAATATCCACACGATCTTTGTGATGCTCCCAAACATCGCCAAATCTACTAACAAGACGTTTGTGATGGTGTAGAACTCTGCACCGTCACAAACGTTTTATTAGTACGTTAGGGGAATAAGGCTTTGGGCGCAAAAAAAAACATTCATCTGATACAAGTGAACAACAGCGAAATAAATAAAAGACAGCCGCTTTATTTCCTGTTGTGCGATGCGCGTGTGCGTAGCATTAGACTGTTGAGTCTTTTTAAGAACATCTAAAAAATACTATAGGCAAGCCAACCCATTCTGAATATTCGCGCTCAACGTCGCGAATAAGATAGAAAGGACGGGTTGAACACGATCTTCCGACCGATGCTCTGAATAAAGTTGTTCTCTCTCCCCTCGTGTGTTGCAAACTTGTGGGGGATACAGCTTGAAATTATTCAGATGTATCAGAAGCTGGCTAAAATAACTGAATGATTGACAATACGCTTTTTATGCACTAAAGCATCAATGCGGGCGATTTCTAGCAAAGGCACTGCTTCCCCTCACCAGCGGAGTGTAGCAGACGACAGCGGCGCGAGTCCGTAAGCCGACGTCAGAGCCAGGGGGCGCCACTCAATCATCTCAAACATCAAAGACGCACCGTAGCGACTAAGGCCATGTCGGAATTGCGTCAAGTTGAAAGGCGTCTTGAGTGCTCAGGTTTTGCAGTGTGAGCTACACTGGCCGACTTTGAGGAGTTTGGAGTGGCTCCTGGAGAGCCGTGCTGCGCATGCGCGTGGAGCAGTGATGTCACACGACACACAGAGCGTTGCTGGCTGCCCGGCGTCTCTCACACACCCCACGCGCCCAGCGCTTTCGCCGACCTCCATTCCGCACGTAGCGGCCCGGTCCACTTGATGATCATGCGAGGGGTGGCTTGGTGTGGAAAAGATGGTTCGTCCGTCGCGGCTATACCGGCGTGCGGCTGTGGAACCAGCCTAGCTCTGTGGCGATTGGTGACGCTGCACCGGAGCCGCTTGATAAATAAACATGTGTCACATAATGCCTATACCGTATGTGTGTCATTGAAGCAGCAGTAAGCATGATAATCAAGCTATATCCTAGAAAACCCAGGAAAGTTAAGAATAACCCGCTGAACCTTAATTCGCGCTACGTATATCCTGGCATAGCCGAGCCAAGCCACTGCTAATTTTTTTTTATCAAAGGCACACCTGCAATACGTGTGGGGCAGAAAAGCAGCCAACGTGGCAGGGAGGTTGAGGAACGAAAGCATGGGTTTCTGAGAGCATTCAAATTCATTCTTCTATGTCATCCTTTATCCCCTTTTTGCTGGTCACCCTTTACCTACCTTTCAGAATAAAGAATTTTGTCATAGGTGGTACCTCTTATAAAACGCGTGCTTTTTAAAGAGTCGTTTGTACATATTGTATAATAGCTAGAAATCGATGGCTACGAGTACCTGGATAACTTTTTCTGGGAGTTTGGATCGCACAACATTACGCTTTATTCAGGCTTAATATTCTTTTTCTACGATACGACGAGATGAGCGCACGTTTTCTGAAGTATGATCAGCGCCTTTTGTTCCGTTACGCTTACTTTTTCAGGCAAATCGCTCATCTGTATCAGTATCCGGACGGTGTTTTAAAATTTCGCAGTCCTCAGAGCGAAGAAAAATTACCGGATGTGGTCCTTGGTAAGTTCTTGTACCAAAATCGGACGCATCACGCTCTATTTTGTAAAGGGGAAACACACAACTCTAATGATACTCATATTAGCCTGAACAGCCATTCCTCTCATTAAAAGTGTCTGATGTAATCCGAATGCCTTGTTTTGATTAAATGCCGGGATAGCTTGGTGGTCCGTATCCCGAGGGTTTTTGTTCTCATTGACTGAGCTGAACGCAAAGGAGAGGTACCCTAATAGTTATCTAAACCAAGGTTATAGCAGTGATGAAAACTTATCCTTTCAAGATCGCTCGCAGAAACATATTTTTAGAAATAATTGTGAAATTCGCAAATCTAGCACTCTCTTGTAAATGACGGAAGTCGGACGGCTGTTCAGAAGAGGCCCACTGCTGTATCCGACGCGTGAAATGGCGTCAGTAGAAGGTATAACTACAGAAGAAAGTACTCAGAGGAGGCTGTAAGCTATTAAAGGCAGCGCACGAGTGAAACACCACCGAACCACAGGAAGCGTGTTTCCTGTCGAAAAGGCGATGGATTTGTGACGATTAAAAACGCCGCTGCGTTAAGAACTATGGTCCAATGACGCTATCGCGTAAATATGCATCCTCAGTCATGTTCAGCTGTGGCGCCGGCATTGATAAACCTCGAGTTGCTCAAAAAATTAAAACAGTTTCATCACATGTTTTCCGTTTAGCAGAACAAATAATTAGGCTAAATTGACCGCCAAGATGAGTGCTTTTCGTAAACCGCGAAACAATTCTTTTAACCGCAGTCTCCTTATAGTAGGGACTAAGCGCAATACATCCGTGCTATTGTCGTCCTATTTTAAACTTGCGGGTAAGAGGATTAGTAAGAATAAGCATTGAGCTCTGGAAGCATGCGATGCCCGCACAGGCAATCCCATGGTTAATCTTCAACACAAAATACTCGGGTGACCAACCATGTCCCTAAAGAAGCAAATTGGAGGAGTGAGCCATTTGGACCAAAAACGTTGTCTGCGCGTCCACCCTGCAAAATACATAGCGGCACGCTTGCACTCCGTAATTTCACTCAAATCATACACTTGACATCGTACTCGCCGTGATCTCCTTGTTTTTATGGATTGAACCACAGTGTTGCCTTAGAGTGCACCAGCCACAAAGCTAGCACTGGTTTTAGCATCCAACGAGAAAAAGAAAAGGTTCTACTGACGCCAAAATCACATTGTGTACAAAACGGGCAAACCATTTTTTGTGTCTTTCCGGGGCAGTGTTATATTTACAATAATAAAATACCTGCACTCAAATATCGAGAGAAAAATTGCGGATGAACGAAGGAAAAAAGCATTGTCCATCTTCTACAACCGTTCTTCCGGAGGTCCGGAGAGGTCCAAGCTGTCCTTCGCCGGGCGGCAAGCGTGGGCTTTTTTTTTAATGCTACGCCCCCCAAAAGAGCCCGCAGCACTTGCAATCACAGACCCAAGAAAAAGCTGCCGTCCTGGGTGTGGCACAGCTTTGTTTCACTCCCGTGTTTCGTTTTCCTTTTCAATGCACCCCCTTGTGTCTTACAGGCAACACTCGCGTCCCGCTCGACTAAGTTTCTCCCAGCATCACAGGGAAGTTTATTTAAGATGGGGCTCTACTTTTTTGCGCTCTTTCGGCGCTTTCCTGCACAGATGTCAACGGCAGCGAGGAGCGGCTGTAGGCAGATGACAGGCCATAGGAGGCCGCACGATAGAAAGGTTGGAGCGAAGCTGACCCGGAAAGCGAAGTCTGTCCGCCAGGCCATTCTTCTGTCTTCGAAGATTTGTTCGCCGTATTGGCGCGGAAGGCTTATACTAATTCGCCACGGTACCTAGGCGACGTTTAGGGGCCTCATATCTGTCGCACATCAATACTTTTAGCGCAAATATTTCGAAATCAAGAGGGGAAAACTGTATTAGTAGACACGCCGATCGAATCAACGTCCTCTGGCTGGGGACGTGTGTTATACGGGGGAGGGGGGGGGGATCACTTCAAACAGCGCGGGTTCGAGTCTCGAGTGAACAGGGAAGCCAGTGACGTTACCCCAAAGTAGGGTAACGTTCTTTTTATACCTTTTCTTCAGACCTCTTTTTTACCTCTTCTTTACACCTCATACACCTTTTCATACCTCTATGAGTCGCTGTTTGATGAAGTGCAAGAAAGGTAGGCTCAAAAAGCCGGAACTAAACCTACAGAGAGAGAGAGAGAGAGAGAGAGAGAGAGAGAGAGAGAGAGAGAGCTCTTTAATGTTAATTGGAGAGGTCAGCCCGGCTAGCTGCAGCACTTGATACACAAGATGGGGATCAGCGTACCTACTGGGCTCTCAACTACTTCAACGAGCAAAACAAGTCACGTTCGTTTATTAAGGTAAATGGAAGTTCAGCGCTACGTGCTTCTAGGTGGTGCGTATTTCTCAATGCCCTGTGCACAGTTAATGGAGCCTTTGTTATCGGGATTAATGTAGCAGCAAGATTGCCACTCCAGTCACATAATCCGATTGCTTTGAGAGCCTTAAGGTTCATCTTACGTTAATGAGGTCACGCAACACTGCTTTCGTGTTATTTAAAAACATTCATTTTTAATTCAAGATACACCTCCTTTTATAACTTCTTCTTTTTTGGGAGGTACAAATCTTCGACCGCACAGAACAGGGCTCAATCAGAACAAACTAAACTACCTAAACAATCAAAACAAGCATTATGTTGCGATAATACAAACATAATTGTCGCAGCGACGGGACCTTATTGTATGTTTTGTGATCCAGTAAAAAAGCGGAGTGAGGATACATGAGGAGAAGGAGGGGAGGAAGAAGATGAAAGGAGTGAACGCAGAGTACGAAAGAGGAAAGAAGCGGAAGCACGCTGCCGTCCTCGGCACTGACGCGTATACCAAGAGCTGCTGCGATTCGCACACACTCAAGTCGTGAGGAAGCCAAATCGAAACAGAACAGTGTTCGGAACATAAACCGGAGGCTTAGCGAAAAGAAATTCGCCAGTAAAAAAGGCAAAGAAAGAACGCCGTATAAAGGGACAACGCCATCCGTCTCCAGCTTCAAGCCGGCCAAAAAGGCGCAAACAAAAAAACACAAAAGTTCTGCCTTTGGTCAGCAGCACGGCAAATGCGGAGGGTATACTCGGCCCGAAGGGGACTAATGGAATCGTGTCCGGCCGTGGAAACCATTTAGTGAAAGGGTACACTCGGCGCATTCGGAAGCACAAAACGACCGCTCCGCCTGTCGGTACAAACGCGAATGCAGCGAGAGCTGAGCGCTGCTTAGCAGATACAGGAGCCTCCGAAGTGTACGGGCAGAGAAGAAAAAGGGGTAGAAGTGAGGAATAACGTTGTGGCCAAATACAAGCGGCGCAGCTTACGACCGAGACGAAGATTGGATGGAAGGGAAGGTGAAGTGAAAGCAAGAAAACGAGAAAAACAGAACCAAAATGAAGAATTGCGGAATACATAAATGCGGAGTACATTTGGTCTACGTGCACAAGCGAAATGTGCATCTGGACTTAGGAATAGTGCAAAGGCTAGAAAGCAGGAAGTTCGTCTGGGTGCCGTCAGGGATCGCGACTGACTGCAGATGCCTCGCCTCTTGCTTTTTCCTGAGTGTGAAAGTGGATGCAGCAGGAATATGAAACAATTGTAAAAACGCGGCGTAGGCGGAAGAAAAGGAGGAAAATGCGTGGCTGAGCATTACCTCTTCACCGAACCTCCCTTTTCCCAGATTGTGGCCAGTTTCCTGAAACATCAGCTGTAATGAAGCATAACGTTGGAGAGTAGCGGGATATAGGCGGTGAAGTCTGCTTTTTGATGGTGAGTACAGGAGGCGTTCTGCTGAGCTAATCAGTCAGGAAATGAGGAGGAACGCAAATGGGTGAGTTATTTGCACCTAAATGTTTTCAGTTTTTCTTCCGCAGACTTGTCCATTTCACTTGTCGTCATGTTTGGGACCATGCTATGAACCTTGTGCGGTCTTTATTATACATGTCAAGGTGGTTTAGACTTTTTCATTCATATGAAAATTCAAAGCACGTAAAGTCTTTTTAAACCGATGTCCTCTTTTACAAAGAAAATTACCAGCAATGGGCATCGCTTCCGTAGTGTGGGTCCTCGCGTCGAGATTCGTAGAAGCTTCGGTACTATTTGTGTTTTACGGCGGTGGGAAATTGTTGTGCTCATTGCCACTCGAAGGTGGCGCACTTATTGTGATTGTACACCACCCTACTATGAGAACAATGTAATGGCGTCATCATGTTTCTAAGGGCATATGTCATCACAAAGGCATACGAAGACGTTTAGGGGCTCTCAGTAGCTTTATTATTTTAGTTAGAATCTTGTGTTAAACTGGTCACAAAGCATTACCTGCAGCCCTTGGACGGCTTCTTCTTGCTAGAGAATTGGGATAAGGAATGTAGCGTGTGGTCATCGAGACGTTTTGGGTGCCTGTGCGTTTTGGTAATCAAGTTTCCCTTACTGCATAAAGTTTTGCTCAGTAATAATAAAGCCCAAGTTTATAGAATAGCGAGCGTTGGCAGAATGCAGGCGTACCACCGCTGGTTTCTATATTCAGAGTGTTTTCTCCCGGATCCTTTGCTCTCTGTTCAGCTCGCGGTGTTGCGTACGATTTTGACTCGCGGATGTGCGCGTGTCATCAAGCCGGAGTAGGAAAGTAAATGAAGCGACTTGAAGAGGCAATAAAATTGTTTGAAGTGGTGTTGATGGTCTCCGAAAAATCCCTCTTAATGTGACTCACTGCCAACTACTTGGTATACAACAGTTCATAGCAGGGAGCATTTATGAAGACGTACTTCAGCGTCTTGTACCGTATTTTGTGGACACCAAAAGCCGATGATGTCATTACACAGACCTAAAACCAGAGTAGTAAGAAAGATTACACCAACGTAACTTCTGTGGAATCGAGCCCAAAATCTTGGCAATGCCTGCTGCCATACTTCTTAAGCAGTAGTAAGCATCGCCTCTAATTCGGCTCACACCTGCAAAAACCAATGCGAGTACGAACTCGTGCTTTTTTGGGTGCTTATATAACGCCGATAAAACAAAAAGTAACAAATAAAAACCACAAAACAGAATAAATTGGACAGTGCAGACTCGGAAAGGAAGGCTGTATGTTCAGTTCTAGTGTTCCCGTAACCAAGAGAACAATCTGGCTGCTTAATAAAAGTATTGAACGACACAAAAAAGCACTTCTGCTGGAACGACGGGTTCACGGGCACAAGTTGATATCCGAAGTTCTGCTTCTATTTACCGTTTGTTCATACGATGTTCATTATTTTTTTTGTTCTACAAGAAATCAACACTTGGGCGCACAGCGCTGCACGACTACCCACTAAAGAACGGTAACCAGAGTCGGGCGAAGCTCTCCGACGCTGCGACAACAATAACGACAGCAGTGGCTGACCCCGCCGTCCCCATTTCCCCAGCACTGCACTTCGAGGCGTCGACGGCCACCGAAGTGAGCCACTGCGTTGTTGTGCCGCCACCTCTCAAGTATCGCCAGACTATTGTGTGAACTCATCGGGAGCAGCCCCGTACGTCGCACTCTTGCAGAAAAATAAAGTGCAATCACTACGTTAGTGACGTCCCTGCTCACGCCTTTCCCTTAGTGTAAAGTGACCCCCTCATGACTTGAAACCCTCAGCAGCCTACCAGCACGAAAAAGTTTGGACCCGAAGACCGTGTCTTGTGGGTGTTATTAGCACCACCTTTTGTGCTTCAAGAGGCGTTTTCCTGCGAACTCTTCACCTCTACGAGACCACGAATCAGTGCAGAAACGGCTGCCTGTGCGGGTGGCAAGTTACTTGGAAGGTTCGAGCTCACAAACTCACAACTTTCGAGCCACCTATCGGGTCACGGTCACACACTCTTCAAATTGTCTGTGCCGGCATGCAAGCCCGACATTCTTCTAATTATGAGGCATTAATCTGTGCCGGCATGCGAGACCGACATGTGTTCCAGCCACGTTCCTTTGACGCGTTGCCAGAGACGAATGCTTTGGAGTCAACATCGCAAGATTGGCATTGTTGATATCTTTAAAGGACACTTAACCGAAGACTGGCATCTGCTGCTACAGTTTTTCAGACATACTCACATCTGACAGATTATAACACAAACGGCGAGCTAAGAAACCACGCTGAAAGAAGTCGATAAGTTGTGTTTAAAATTATGATTCCGAGACTTGAATCTAGAACACATAGCTCAAGGGCAGCTCAAAGCGCCTAGTGCTGTCAAAATGTATATTAGGAAGTGTCCTTCTGAAGGGGCGGAAACCGGCATGGTTATCATTTCGTAACGGCTGAAGGTATACATTAAGAGGTTCAGCATTGCGCCATGCTTAATTAACAGGGAACTTCATTGGGCCACACACGATCACAACTCCAGGGGCAGGTCTGTAGAACTTAGAAGAGGTGCGGCTGCAGCCGACTGCAAAGAACGCAATCGCCATAAACCAGCCTGATGGGGTAACAATGTTGCTGCTGTCTGTAGGAGAAGATTTAGAGGCATTGGAACGTCGAAGGCAGCCCGGACACAAAATGGAAGTTAATTGTAAGTGGTTCAAATATACGCCATCAAGTAATGGTGCAAAATAATTTAAAAAAGAAAAACAGTACAAAACCAGAATGAGAACAAAATGCTGATCGGTCAGGAAACGTGTACGCAGTTTGGGAGAAGGTACGGTGTTTGAGACCAACGCACACCGAGTGAGTCGAACCCGGTGATGTGAACAAGGTGGTTTGAGTGCCGCAGTGCACAAAACAGAAGAGCAATACCGCTCCCTCCATGTAAGCAGTTAGTAAGCATGTGGGAATCAAGGCGGCTTGGCTGGTGGTAAGCACATAACCATATGGCAGTACGTAATCAGGTTAGGCTACAAAAGCGCTGCTATAAGATTTGAGGTCCATCATTCAATTGTTTTATACAGTTTTGCTTGTCAAAGGCGGTGGCTGTGTGGTGGAAAATGAACGGAAACTTGTTTAGTGAAAGACAATTATTAATTGATGTGCTAAACAGTTTCTAACAATAACCATATCGCTTTGAATATTGCTATGTATTGAACAAACGTCCCCACAAATGGGGGAAAGCTAGGTGGTATGGCCTTGACTGGAATCTGGGCAGAAGCCATTAAATCGTCCTTTGGGCCCTGTTATAACAAATGGGTGCAACGTCTATACTGAGATGCAGCACTGTAGGAATATTTGTGTGTCAGGTTTTGTGTCCCAAACTAATAAACCTATGTGTGATTTTGAAAACGAATAATTTAAGTGTTTTAAAGGTTCTGTTCCATTGCGAAATCAAACTAAAAGACCTATACATACAGCACTTCTTGGGTTATAACCTATTCACAGCATCAGAGGGACTGCATCAATGTCATCTAAGTGAAAACAGTCAACAAAGAAAAACATCACAGCTACGCGCCTGTAGCGTGGACACCAATAGCTCGCTCTAGTCAACGATAGTTGTAGTTAGCGCCGCTCTTAAAGGAGCCATGAAGACAAAATACAAGTTGGGTTTATTAGAAAGACTGCTTAGTCCCGATAACAATGATACCAATATCATCGCAATCTTCCAACAAATAACGGAGATATTAGAGAAAACGTTTGAAGCAGTCGCGACCCCCTAGCCAATTTCCCGCAACTTTTCTATGACGTCACGGAACCTTGTTTGTGCGATTGGCGGCCGCCTAACTGACCTGTCGCGACGACACATGACTGGACGTCTGTAATGGGGCCTCTAGTTCCATTTGACCGCATCACTTGAATGCTAACGTGCAGTTAACGCGCTGAAAATTATGTTTTATTGTTGGCCCGTATGACGTCATTCTCGCTCATAACACGTCACTGTGGCGCAAAATTTGAAAGTTTTTAAATACTTCTTGCCTTTGTTTCGTTAAAAAACATCTTTTGTGGCTCTAATGGAGCTGAGTGAGATACTGAATCCTCGTTCTTTCAAATTAAACGAAGTTGTATTTTCTCTTCATGGCTCCTTTAAGAGATTGCATTATGTTGAACGGTGCGGTGTCAGCAAATATTGGAAATAAATGCAAAGGCATATGATACTTACAGAGCACCTGGGACCTGACAATTGCGAAGATGTCGGATGATGTATGAGGTCATGTTCTGCTCAGCAGCGCAGGAGCTGCCCGTGGTGGCGCGCCATGGGCCGGAGAGCGAGAAACGAGAGCGTCACGTTCCCATCCAGCGACTCATTCTGACGCACTCCTGTCAGGGCTTGGTCACCTAGACATCAAATGATGTGCGACCGCGGTTGTGAGCCGACGGCAAGCACGACAGCCGTCCGGTCTCTCCGACCTCCAAGATCAGGGTCACCGCCTGCACGCTCACTACTAATGGGCGGACTGTGATGTGCATCTTGCACGCGTCACCTTTAAACTGAGACAACTCAACTACAGTGGCTTCTCGCTTTTGGATGTAGTGTTCAAAGTGTAGCTTCATGGCATCTTGCCATAATCTTGTATTGTAAAGCGTGACACAGTAAAACCCGGCTACAGTTAAACCTGGATATAACAAAATTTACAAAAATTTGCAATTTTTCGCTACGTGCAGGTTTTTGTTACGTGCCGGTTTCGAGATTGGACTCGCGTGAATGAAGCTGAAACGAAACCAAAGTGCTACACATTAGTGTTGGTGAACTCAATCTTCAAGGATTTATTTCACAGTTAAAAACTGCGTTATTTTCGCCCGCTGCTTTCCCCACGAGCTTAAGCACTACACGGCGCTCCAAAAAAGCAAAGCCATTTACCCCTGTATTTACAGATTTTAATTATCACTTTTGCCTTTTTTACAATTTTAGATGCCCTAATTCATTCCAAGGACCAAACGTACAGTAACCCCTCGCTATAACGAATTTGGCCGGACGGTTAAAAAATCTGTTATAAGCGGTACTTCGATATAAGCGACCGCTTGAGAAAAGCTAAAGCAGTTGAGCTTTCATTGTGGAAGAAACTGCGTGGAATAAAAAAATATACGTATTCAGTGAGGCAAAATTTTATTCACTTGCAAAAAAGGCAGTCAACGTAGGTTGGAGGAGCTTAGCAGGAGCAGCGACGTCGAAACTGGCAGCAAGGCGGCGAGAACTTGACATGAATGCGGGCGAGAGCAGTGAATCTTGTTCTCAACGCCTCGCAGACTGGAGAGCGAATAAGGAGGGGAAGTCAGTGGCCAATTTCTAGGGGTGGTGCAGGCGTTACAGAAGGCTACGAGAGTTTCGCGCTGCAAGGCGCCGCAAATGCTGTGGTTCCAGTCTGAGGTTGTATTTGTTGAGACCAAAAAACGATTATCCGGTCATTGTGGGTACACAGAGCAATCATGAAAATTGCCCGATTGCGCACTAGGGGCTCTGCTTGATCACTTGACAATTTCTTCCGAAGGTGTGCAGCCGTGACGTTTGCGAAACAAGAATTTTTCGGCGCCCCGTTGTCAATGACTCTGCTAATTCTACGGTTCGAGTGGCGGTGTTCGCGCACCGTCGCGTCAACGCCATTGACGAATGTGTGGGAACGAAATTCAATGACCCTACCACGCATATGGGCCGTTTGTCCAAAGTCGGATGGCGCGAATCGAGCGTGACCGGCTCGAGAAAACTGCCGTGGAAACACCATCTTCCGATGACTCGCCATGTTGACAGCCTGGCTCGCCGCCGGGTCGCCGCCGCTAGGCCGCGCCTCCGCTCCCCACTTCTCTCTAAGCGGGTCAACCTCTTCGTGCGCTTCGAGTAATGCGGCCTAAAATGCATGCGCTCGGGTTGAGAGTGGTGGTGGTGGCAAAACCCTAAATGATCCAAAGGGAAGGGGTAGAAGGGCGTGGTTAGCCTCCTAAGTACAGTAGGCCTCTTGTCCGGGCTGCCTCCAGTGAGCGCCGCACCAGGGCGACCTGGCGCTCAGGTGCGGATCTGGACAGCTCGGACTTCCATTGCTCAGGGGAAGGGAAGGGGTG
This sequence comes from Haemaphysalis longicornis, assembly GCF_048455015.1. Lineage (NCBI taxonomy): Eukaryota > Metazoa > Arthropoda > Arachnida > Ixodida > Ixodidae > Haemaphysalis > Haemaphysalis longicornis. The sequence continues at coordinate 77,215,524 of NW_027526361.1, read as the reverse complement.
GGAATTTGGGTGTTGGGGGCAGGAGAAGACGAGGTGGTAGGTGTCGCGAGGGATGTGTCAATGCGGGAAGTCGTGAGGAAAGAGAGAAGGGGAAGCAGAAAAATTTTGAATAAAACGATATTTCGAGTAAAGCGATTTTGTTATAACGAGGGATTACTGCATGCTGAAAGTGCGTCTTATCGCAAACTTGATGCTGTTTCGGCAATTTCTTTTTTTTTAACTGTGGACACAAAAAATTACGATTTGCAAAAGAGCTTCGCTGTTAGCATGTAAAGTTCCGGGTTTTCATTAGAACTAGCATTCTGCAGAGTATTGACTTGGAAACACACGATGCAGGCGAACCGGTTGAGGAAAGGTATTAGTTTGTAGTCTTCGGAGTAGCGATTCTTTCCCTTCAGAGTGCGGGGTGAGGGAGAGGACAGTGTAGTCTGTCGGACTGGTAATATTGCATCATGTCTTGATCTTTTACGAGCAGGATCGACCATGTGGTCTCCTCGGAAGCCCGGAGACAAAGGGCGCAGGCTTCCTGATGAGCAAAGTTGTTACCCGTCAGTGAGGAATGGCCAGAACCCCAGATGATGTTAACTTGCTGACGGGGTTGTTGTGTCGATACTAAATTTAAAGTAAAAGGGGCCACCTCCCGGCTAAGAAGCTTCTGCAGGCAGCTTGAGAATCCGTGACAATGATTGGGTGCTTCGTATGCATGAGGGATAAGGCGATAGCTAACCCTCCAGCGGCCGGTATGGAGGTCAGTGACCAGATTTTTGGATAAAGGGCGAACCCGGATGTGGCTTCTCCAATGGTCAGGGAGGGGCTAAGAGGCAGTAGATTGCGGGCATACGATATGGAGACTTTTGAGGAGGGCTCGTCCTGCAGGTGGTTGTGTTAAATGGAGCCGTTGTCTTGGTAGGTGACCTTCGATAAGCTCGGATACCGCATTGTGGAGGCCAAGTTCTAGGGGACAGGCCGGTGATTTGTGCATGTGTACATTTAACAGTTGTTTAAAAGCTTTGCGAATTAATCGATCAATGGTGCTTCTGTGTCACTTATGCTGAGGATAATGTAAGGCGTGACATACGTTACTCGTAATATCAGAAGAGCTTGAACCTGTCGGATGAGACATTTATCCTTCATGCCCGGGCAGCGCTAAGAATGCGTGGAAGCATGTTGGAGACTTGGTGAAACGCCTTTGAGAGCTTCACTATAGTTCGATTATTACGTGTGTTTTCCTGGATAATAAGGCCAAAATTCCGGAGGTAGGAGCTGGGCCGCATGGTTTGGCTGTCGAGGTAGATACAGATGGTTTCCACATGTTAAGCAAGGGGATGTTTACGAACCACGGTAACTTCCGATTTTTGTTGTGAGCATTGAAGACCGACTGACGAGGCAATATTTCTTAACGACATCCGTGGCCCGCTGAAGTGAACCGTGGACGTTTCCCATGGAGTCAGTGTCTGGTAATATTCTGATGTAATCGGCGTAAAGCGCGTGATATACGTGCGAGATGACGCCGAGTTCATAAGTTAAGTCCAGAAGGGCCAGGTCGAAAAGTAGTAGAGAGAGGACGGAACCTTGAGGCGTGTTCCGTCATCGAGTGCAGTAGGCTGGGTTTTAACGTATCCCACTGGATAATAGAGTGGCGTTGAGTTAGGAAGTCTGCAATGTATGAGTACGTGTGGTGGCCGTAGGCTGTTTGATTTAGGCGGCATAGTATGAATAAAGGCGAGACATTGTCGAATTCCCCTTTCAAATCTAAGGCAAGAACGGCTGATAGGTTGCTGGACCAAGTGATAGGTTGCTGGACCAACGACCCCTTCTTTAATTCTAAGTCGAATATACTGGGTAGTCAGATGCTTCCTGAATCCTTTTATGGTGTTGGGTATGAGGCGATTGTTTTTAAGGAGTGCCTGAAGGCACTTTAGTAATATTCGTTGAAAGAATTTACCCACACAGGCGGTTTCAGACATAGGTCGAAGGTTATGAAGGTTAAGGGACTTATTCGGCTTGGGTATGAACCGGATTTCAGCTGTCTTTTACTGGGGAGGGAGTTGGCCTGAGCCACGGTAAGAATTTATGTAGTGGTGCAGAGGGTCGAGAGAGTCGCCACCCAGGTAGGAAAGAAGCTGGGGAGTGTGTTGACTCAGGCCGGGAGCGCTATTTTTGCTGCACTCGGAAAGAGCTGCTTCTAGTTCATAAAGTTGGAAGCCGTTATCCAGATCATTTTTTGTTGACCCAGTTTGGTGTAATGGTGGGACGCGTTGAGATATTTCGCTGTGAGCGCTTGTATGATGTCGTGGGCCAATCCGTTGAATGAGTGTAGGGTGCGGTTAATAGAGCGTTGGGTTTCACTTTTGCTGGCAAGCGGGTCAATGAGATACCTTAGAAGATCCACGTTCGGCGAGTGGAGAGGGTACCTTGAAGGCTGTCGCGTAACTGAAGCCAATTCTGATTGGAGATGTGTTTGGCGTATTCAGTTGCTTCTTTGCCAAGCGCTGCAATTCAGAGGCGGATTTTGCGGTTATCTCTTTGCCTTTTCCACCGTTTTGTTAAGCTTCGACGGGTCACCCAGAGATGGAGAAGTTTAGCATCCACGCTAGGGGTGTGGAAAGAAGTGGCTATGGCTTTGGTGTTCATTCTGACTGTTTGAATAATATTTCAGTCGGGCAAAGGTTGGTCGGGGACTCTGCGGGGCAGACGAATGACCTTTCGAAAAGCGTCCCAGTTGGTGAGGTGGATGACCCGTGTCTTGACGTTGTAATAACAATTGCGAATGGGGAGTGGGATAATGTCATGGTCGTTTCCAAGGATCTTGTGGGTTGATAACCATAATACATCCAAGGTGCCGTTGTGGAAGAGGTCTAGAGGAGTGTCCCTCGCTGTGCTGGTTCCCATTTCTTTTGGTAAGCTGGGGTGATTAACAAGCAGGAGTTGAAAATCATCAACAGCTTGCACCAGGAGGATGCTTCTTGTTTTGTACAGGTATCTCAAAAAACAAACTGCGCGCAAATTAGCGCGGACAGGCACACACAAAGACTAAACAAGTGTAGCGCAACTGGCTTATTATTACAAAGATCAAAGCCTTAAATGCCCAAATGTCAAAGCGCCCGATCGACACGCCCCACATGCGTCACAGTTCTCGGCGCTCTCGGCTGCATGTACAGAACACGGCAACAACAAAACCACAAAACAAACTTTGAGGCGCACGAATGGCGAAAAGCAGCAAAGACAACCGCACCACGAAGGTATGCCACGGAACCTTTTTTCCGTGATCGGACAGCGTAATCTATACAACCATAAATTATCAATTTTAATGCGACAACTACCACGGCCCTGGCTGCGGTTTCCAGTCTTGGTACATCCTTTTGGGACATATTACGTTGTACTTTCTGAAATAAGCTTTCAAAACTTTGAAGAACCATATTATAGGAGCGTTTTGTCATACGTTATAAGAAACGTACCAAACTGCAGTCAATGAAGGCACGCAGGACAGTGTCAAAAGTGCTCGTACGAGGTGAGACGTACTCTTAATATCAATGACTTTGTAGCTCCCTGAAACTGCTATTCTCCAAGCAATCACAGTAATGAAACCTGCTCCGTAGAGCCGGCATGCATTTTTGCCAAGCCGCCATTTTCAATTCCTGGAAAACAAGCTCACCGTTAAAAAACCCACATAGCGCAACTTCTGTAAGACCTTTTTCCTCATAGTTTGATTCTTATTTTGATCTACACACTGGGCCCAAGTTAGACGAGGTTCAGAAAGCTTTTCTTTGTTTTTAAAACAAAATTCGTGAAAATATTTTTGCAAGGTGTGAGAAAGTTGCTTAACACAAAGATAATATTTCCTTGAAAGCTGAAAAAAATCAGCTAATGGCGTTCTTTTTTAATTTTTAGTGTACGACGGCAACCCCCGTTCTTCCAAACATTTGGGTAATGAATAATTTATTGTTGCACAACAAGGTCAAAATGGCCCGCATAATAGGCCTAATAGTAACCAAACAACGACAAAACGTGTACATTTTTAAAACTATTACTTACGCAATCAATCAAAAATTTGTACCCCAGTGTACAAAATTTGGCGTACATATTAGTGCATGTCAGTGCATAAAAAACCGCATTGGAGACTAACGAGCACTGTTATCATGTTAGAGAAATGAAGAAGGCATTAGCAGCAATTCAGAAGCTAATAACTTCTTCATAATTAC